>NW_005054309.1:1521958-1534237 GCF_000277835.1 Geospiza fortis | reverse complement strand
TTCAGCAGAGTGGCTTGTGTGGCCATCCGTTTCCATGCCTAAGTATTCCAGGACTGACCATAGCAGAGAAGGAAGGAAGGACTTTGTACAGCACAGGGATGTGATCAAAGCTTTTATTACTGTCTGGTTTTTGTTTGAGAGAGTTTGAGGCTTGCCAAGTTTCTCTTCTTTGTGGTTATTTATTCGTTCCATAGCTGTGCAAAGAAAGTTGAGATTATGCAAAGACATTTCCATAATGAGCAGAGGCATTATTCTATTGGAAGCTTCCCTGCAGCACCTCTCCTGTTTGCAGTTGAACTCAGAAGCTCTCCTAATTTAGGCTTGGCTTTGTAAGCCTGCTGATGTTTAATCTGCTGGTGTACAGGTCCCTCCAAATGATGTAATCATCGCATTTAGGGCTGCAGCTCCAGATCTAGAAATGGTCAGTTCTTTCAGATAAGAATGAATGTAAAGAATGTATCTGTATGTTCAGTTTAATCTGTATGTGTATCTGTATGTTCAGAGTCTGAAGACTTCTTGTCTTGTGTGTAGCAGGGCTCTAAAGACGTATTTATGTTTCTTTTAAATAATTTTTCCCTATTTCTCTTTCCTGTGTTATTTGGCCCTAGTTCTGGCTGCAGACCAAGGATGGGTACATTTCTTCTTGTAGGAATGCAGCCAGTTGTGAGTAGTATCCTTAAACCGAGTGTTTTGTTTTTAATGTCACTTCCCAGGATTCTCAATAGTAGTGAAGAAAACTAATGGGTGATCTGTGTGCTGCATGATCATTTTAGAAGCATATTTAAAATTCCTTTAAATATTTCTTCCCTTTGAGCATCTTGCTGTACATTCATCTTGGGAAGGAATAAACTATTTTTAAGCTGAAAAGCACAAACCTACAGGGTTTGTCACAGTGAAATGGGGCGTTTCAGGAGGTGTGGCTTTGACTCCCCAACTCTAGTGCTATGAGCACCTGATGTGGAAGAGTGTGGTAACTGGAGTCCTCTGCCTATATGCAAATGCCTCCAAACAAAAGAAGCAGTCACTTCAGAAAACATCTTCCTCAAGCAGCCAGGCCTGCCTCAAAGGTTTCCATGGTGCTACACGTGCTCCTTGAGCAAGTATGGAGCAATGATGTGTTAGTGCTTATTTTACATCTTTTAAAAGGTCTGCACTAGCACCTAATTAAAAGGCATCTTGATCTTGAAACAACAGATTGTAGGCACTTTTTCCTCTGGAGAAAGTTTAAGGCTTATGCTGTCTTGATGGGAACTTCACTCATTGTCTCTATCTAGTTTATAGGATCCTCTTTTTTTCCCCAAATTTACCTCCCCCTTACCTTTTGTTTGTTTTGTGTTATTTTTCATTGGGTTGGTTTTTGTTTTAGTTATAAACCATATTGTGTGAAGAAGGAAAATAAGGTCCTTTTCTCATGTTAGCTGGAGGGGTGATAATTGAGCTGTCCATATCCAGCCAAATGAAAACTCTGTGGAGCTTTATGGTACCCCTCTTTGTGGGGTGAGGTGAGCAGAGGATGGGAAGCACCTCACAGTGCTGTTTCAAGCTGCAGAGCTGACCATGCCAGGGGAGGGGTTTCTCCTTCCAGGCTGAGACGAACCTGGAGCACAGCCCTGGGAGTGTCCTGCTCCCCTTCCTTGTCCAGCACAGCCAAGTGTCTGTGCTGCAGCCAGCTGTGGGGTGTAGCTTTTGTTTTAAAAGTTCTCTCTTGCATTAATTGGGATTCTTGCTTTGAAGAGAGTCTCAGGCATCCAAAGTCTCACTATATATGTTGCTTTGTGGTTCTGCAGATTCTGCCCACAGTCCTCTTAATGACTATTATTTTTTCCCTCCAATATTTCACGAGGAGACTTCTGGACTAGGTAATGTTTTCTACTGAATGAATTTCTACCATCTGCTTTCCACTTCACTGTCACTGATTTGATAGCACTGAAATTAGCGAGGGAATGAATTGTCAGGCAGTCACAAAAAATTAAATCTGTTTCTGTGAAGCGTAGATTTAAGGAGTGGTTTGTGGCCTGGGTTCATTTGCTCACTGCTGACTGAACTCTTCTCCAATCAGCCGCTGAATTTGCAGAGATTAATGAGAGATCAAAGGAGATTTCTGTAACAAATATAACTGTCAGTCTAAAAAGTGTGGACTTCTATCTCCAGCCTGTTTAAATAGAAGGAAAATGTACTCTGAAGCACTTTCATTCCTCCTTGAGAGCATGGATGGGTATAGTGGACCTCATGGTGATATTCAGACTGGATTAAAATTAAACAAGAGTGAAGCAAAAGTGATCAATCTTCTGAGGAAGACCAGCACTGCAAAGTGCAGCATTTCTTCATAGGATAAAAGGCTTCCTGCCCTGGGAAGTGTGTTGCACTCCAGAGCACCTGGGCAATACCGGCTAACAGTGATGTTTTAATAGGAGAACTGTGAATGGCCATGGGTTGCAGGATCAGGGTGTAACCAGGCATTTGGAAGACTTTTCTTGAATTATTGCTAAGTGGTAACTTTCTTTTAAATACTGGATTATTGTAAAAGGGCTTGGGTGGGAGGGAGCTGGCAGAAGAGCAGAGGCTGGTTAGAAGGAGCTGCTGTGGTTGTGCGTTTAGAAACATTTGTGCATTTCAGGAGACCTGTCTGTAGTTTATATAAGATAAGGGACTTTCCCCTCATCTGCTTGTGCAAGAACAGCCCTGGTCTGTCAACAGTTGCTCCTTTCTCTAAGTGAAAACAAAAGCTCTGTAATCTGTTGCTATCTCCTTCTCCCTTTCTCCCGGCTGAAGTGCTTGGTGTCCGGGGATGTAGGTTTGTGGCATGACCCTGGCTGTCTCCAGCTGGAGGGATGGGACTGTTTATGCCAATTAGGAGCAATTTTCATGAATTTTCTTGTGTAACTTCTCTCTTAATTTGTGAAAAATATTTTATAAATGTGGGGAGTTGGGGATGGTCAGTCATACTGTGCTGAGCACCCAGAGATTCTCGTGAGGCAGAAATGCAGTTTGAGTGTTGAGGGTTGTTACTCCAACCAAAGAGCTGCCCTGGCTTGAGCCCCCAGAGTCCCCTGGACACATCTGCATGCATGACTGTCTGCTGACCCGTGGGTTTGCATTCAACAGTGTGAAATTATCTGCAGGCTGATATTTTGTAAGCTTATGTGCTGCCTTGCCAAGATATGCATCCATATGGTTTTACCTCTAAGCTTTCATACTGAAAGCAAATTCCTTTAAAAAAGTCGCTAGGGTACAGTAAAAGGGGGAAAATTAGCTGAAAGGTGTTCCAGGAGTAAGCAGAAACACTTTTTGATAAATGATCTGTATGCTTTGTCTGCCTCCTGTGCCATACCCCAGCTGTGGGAGGTCAGTCACTGCTGGCACTTTGGTGGGAATGACCCTTGATGAGGTTACAGGGCTTTTGGTTGTGCAGACAGTGAGGAAGGTGTGGGTACCTTGCATCACCTTGGCTGGAGAGCTGAATCTCTCCGGAGGAGTGTCTTGCTCTCTCTCATTAAATGGAGCTCAGCAGCCGGAGGGCAGAGGCCTGGGGGCTGCGTGAGCCCTTCCTAAACCAATATTGCACAGCGGTTGTGAAGGGAACTGGTTTTGTTTCACAATTCCTTTCCACCTTCCCTCTCCCTGCTCCCCCACCACGTAGCGTTATCTCTTGACATGATGCCATTAACTCTCTAATTAGCCCTAGGGGTGTTCTGGGGGAGATAACGAGACTGTAGGAGCTCAAATAAGCAGCGTGCGCAGATGTTTACCCAGGGTCGGAGGGCAGGGCTGTTGTGACAGGGATTGCCTTGGGGAGGGCATGTTCCTTGGGAAGGAGAAGCTGACCTGCACCATGGGCAGAGCTAGGAGCTGGGCTGTCCTCCTGCCTTTTACCCTGCCCTTTTAAAATGTGGAAAAAGATGCAGTTAGGAGTCCTTGGAAGAAGGGGTTGATCCTCAATACTAAACACTTGCAGACAGGGCATGTTTCTAATGTGAAGGTTTGTACATTGAGTGCATTTCAGTGAAATTTCTGGACTTCAGACCTGTCCCTTGGTCCATGGTGAGGAACCAGGAAGTTTGAATTTCTGTTCCCAGGCGCAGTAGAGAGGTTTCTCTGAGAGCTGAGGGTGCCTGGTCCCTCTCTTGCGTATGGATCAGCTGCAGTTCCATGTAGTGCTGGGATGCACACAAGGCTGTAGCCAGTCATCAGCCAGTAGGATGCTGCCTTTTATACCTCATCTCTTTTTTATTTGTTCTGTCTTGCCATAAATAGTTAGATTACAAACAAAAAAGAGGAAAGTCCCTGTTTCAGGGACCACATGGTTTTTCCCTCTCTTCCTTGTGGATTGAGCAATGAAGATCAGCTCTGCATGACTTTTCAAGAAGGCAGGTTAATTTTTGCTTTTTTTTTTTGAAAGTATTTTTTTTGGTTCTTTAACCTGGCTTCCTGCTATCACAGAGTATGCATCTGTCCCTGCAAGGTCTGCACTGGAAAGGCTGTCAAAGCCAATTGGCAGAGGCTTGTTTTTTGAGCATTCAGCAGTTATTCAGAGGTAACAGAAAAAAAATCCTCCAAAAACTATGTTCTATTTTTTCCCTCCTCCTCCTGTTATCTCAGTCCTAATTTGTAAACATTTCTGAGTTAAGTGAATGTCACAGTCTGTGGTGACGCAGTCGATCCAGATGCTATTTTCATACAAGTGGAGAGGTCTGAGCAGATTTTTTTCATTTGATCTGCAGGAAATTCTGCATGAACTGCTTAACACACAGGCAGGTGTGCATGCACACACCCCCCTTCTACAAGAGATTACACAATCTCCAGTTAACACTGCAGTTGTGGTAATGACATTTTTAATGGTCACCATTTTGCCCGCTTACTTTGCGACTGGAGAGGGTTATTGAGAACTTGCCTGTGATACTGGCGAGAGGAGCTGGGATGAGCCATGTTAGAGCACAGGGAAAAGCATTCAAACAAAGACTCTGAATCAGCAGTTTGATTTGGCCAACAGCTCGTTTTGGAAACTTAGGGGTCTTGTTTGCATTTTATTTTGTTCTTCGGCATACCAGCAGGAGCCACAAAGCATTGCCAGAAGCTTTCTAGAATTTCTGAGTCAGACCTGGGAGGGTTGCAGCTGAAAGTTTCAAATCTAACTAGCAATTATTATTTTTAGTTTCCTACAGTATTGAAGGTAAATTACTTTAAGACTTCCTTTCCTGAGGCTGAGCTACTTTTTAAATTTCAATTCAACTAAGCATCCAGAGCATAAGTGCCAGGCTCTTCTCTTGACACTTTGTTTGCTTTGTTTTCTACTTTATTATTTTTCTGTTTGGGGTGGGGGAGATCTTGTTGGACTCTAAAAGCAGGGTTAAACCTTGTTCATCTGCCCTCAGTGTGCAGTCATTCTTACAAATATGTGAAAGGAGGGCCTTTGCCTGAATCTGTTTGCTTTTTCTGATTAGGCTAATTGGTATGATAAGGCATAATCTCTGTTTACAAAGATTGTCTTGCCATGACTTCAGACCATTACAGTTGATGATTCCCTTGCAGACCTGTCCAGAAGGCTCAGACAAATTATGACTATCACTGTCCCACAGCTGAAAAGTGAGTGTGCAGTGTGAGGAGGGTGGGGGTGTCCTTTTGTTTTTATGATTCAGCCATTTAAGCATATGATATTTCAGGAAATCAAGTTTTCCTCTGAGAACCCCAAAGAGATGCTGCCTCGCTGCCATTGGGCTCTTGTAGGCTCATCTATGTGAAAATTTTGTACCTGCAAAAGGAGAGAATCAAATGAGGGTCTGGGAACTTTTGTTCCTCATGATAAGATTGAAAGGTTCAAGCTTTACTTTTCACTGGTGCCAGTGTAATATCCACAGGATGGCACCAGCCAGGAGAGCATCTTTGGAGGAGAGTGCATTTAGATCTGAAGCCAGTGAAACAAAGTTTGGGTCCCTGGGGTGATGAGAGGGACACACCTGTGCCTGGGCTGCAGCAGCATTGGTGGGCACAGTGTCTGGTGCCTGCTCTGTTACCTCCTGCCACCCCTGCTGGTGTGGTGGTGTCCTTTTTTGTGTCCCTTGTGGATGACAGATTTGCAAAAAGCTGCTTGTCCAGCATCTGATTCAAGGTGACCGCACAGGGTAATGCATCTGAAACACTGAGCCAGGTCAGGGCTGTGTGTACAGAGGGCAGGGATTTGTGCTGACATGTCAATTTATTCATGCTATATACACCTCTCCTCGTGTTTGACATGCAGATCTCTTTGGATAA
Organism: Geospiza fortis; assembly: GCF_000277835.1. Lineage (NCBI taxonomy): Eukaryota > Metazoa > Chordata > Aves > Passeriformes > Thraupidae > Geospiza > Geospiza fortis. Next base: position 1,527,988 of record NW_005054309.1, on the reverse strand, counting down.
ACTTCCATGTATCTCTCTGTATCTGGGTGTTGCTTCACCCACAGCCACCTCCAGCCACCTGTGGGGCAGAAGATGGCAGATACCTCACACAACAATGCTGCATTAATGACCTGGAAAAGGAGGATCTTCTGAGTTTCAGAGCATAGCTATGAAAGAGGATTTTACAATGACCTGCTGAGGTTGGGAGATTTATGTACCTTCTTCTGCTGTCTCCTTCCTCTCCATGGTTTTTGAACTCATGGGCCAGTATGAAAAACTGGACAATATTTAGGGGTCAAAATGGTCATCTGAGCACAGCATAACTTTTCCTCACTGTTGGACAACAGAAGATCCATAGGTGACATGAGTGTCCAGCTCTGTGTAAGCTTTGCAGTGGTGCTCCAAAGTGCCCCGTTTGGCTAACGGTGCTGTGGCTGCTCCCTGCAAACTTTACCTGGATCTCCAGATTAGCACTGGTGTGGCTTTTTGGCTTGTGCCCATCCCGGGTGACATCAGATAAGTACACTGGGCACAGTCCCTGGTCTAAGGTGGTGCTGGGGAAGATGGAGAGGAGGGCAAGGGGCCCTGGTAGTGGTCTGTTGAGTTGTTCCTGTGCTGTGGGAAACTGGCTGTGTGCTCGGCAGCTCTCGCTGCTAGCTCGGGAGCACTGAAGGTGTGTGTGAAGCTCAGGTGGCCCTAACCCGAGCTGCGATATTGCTGGTCCTGGTAGGTCGGGAGGGCTCAGTGCTCCTCTCTGCAGCCTGTTCTCGGAAGTGCCTCCTTGCGCTGTGCTCGGTGAGGAGGAGTTGGGAAGGTGCACTGGAAATGCTCCCAACCTTTTGCTTGCACCCAGCAGCTCCGGTGAGCTGTGCTTGCAGGGTGAGAGCTACATCAGACCCCTGGCTCTTGTGGCAAGGGGCTGCTGCAGGAGAAGGGGGGGACACTGTAATCCTCTGCTCTATGTTCTTGTTTCGCTTCCTGCCTGAAGATGATTTTGTCCCGTTTTATTAGTGGCAGCCTTAGGAATGTGCTGGCTGCTCCAGCCTGGAATAGGCTGGTGAGCTTGCAGTGTCCTTTAATTTGCAGAGGTGCCGTGTGCCGGGAAGGCAGCCCAGGAGCCGCCAGCCCCGTGAGCAGCAGAGCCTGCCCGCTTCCATCTCCCCGTGAGCCCCAGTCCCTCCCTGCGTGCCCGGAGAAGCCGGGGTTAAGTGATGCCCGCGGCCAGGCGTGGCAGGAGCAGCAGCCGCTCCGGGGCAAAGCGGGGAGGTGCTGAGGCTGTGTGTGGGTGGCAGCCCTGCCCAGGACCCTTGTCCCTCCCTGCAAAGCCCCTGTGGTCGGTCTCTTGCCGCCCGCAGCGAGGCTCGGTGCTCCCTGGCAGCGCTGGCAGTCCGCGCTTTGCGTTTCGGCAGAGCCCCGCGGGAGCACCGCCTCAGATAAAGTTCGGAGCGGTGTCGTTAGGCTGGGCCGCGCTCTGATCTGGATGTTTGGTTTCCTCTCTCCCCCCTCCCCAGCCCTGTGGAAAGGTGTTCTGTTTCGCCTGGCTCGGTGGCGCTTCAGGAGCAGCTGCCTTTGTTCTGCCTTGCTTCCCGCTCGCCCGGCGGATCCTCACGGGGCTCGGGTGCCGCCAGCCCAGCGCTGGGCTCGCACCCCCGCACCGCTGCTCCGGGGGACACCAGGGCAGGACAGGGGGCTTGTCTGCTTGCCCAGAGTGAAATCACAGTGGGGATCTCTCCTGCAGATCTCGGCTAAGTGCTCTTCCTATTCTTTTGAAAGGTTTGCCGTGGGCATCCTGTCCGGGTGGTTTTTACTGAGCGGCACACAAAAACTTGTCCCATATATTAATTTAACACCGTGAATCCCTTTAGACGAGTTGGGGTTTTTTACTTGTTTTTAAATCATGGTGCAAGTTCGAAGCAACTGCAGAGGAGGGGAAAAAATGTAGCTGGAGTGATGCCCTGCAAACACAGGACCTGTTGGCTGTGAGTGTGGATGGGAGCACACAGGTGACGGAGAATGCAGCTGGATTATGGTGCATGGAACCACTGATTGATTGATTCTCAGAAAGCTTCTTGGGGCTTTTGTCCCAAATCTGCACACAGCAGCAGCCAAATGCCCGGCTGCATTACTGTACCACTGGTGTCGAGCATTGCGTCTTGATCCCTTCGTGAATATCTAGGTTCTTGGTAGCAGCAAAGCCTGTGCCTGGAAAAAAACAGCCTTGGAATCTTTATAAAAAATAAATAGGAGAAGTTTCTTGGAGCAGCTCCTTTAGAGCAATTCCATAGCTCTCTTTTGAGTTCCTAAACTTGTAGAAAAGTGACAGGGGAAAGTTATTGTTTCCTTTCTTTTCCCTGCCTGTCTTTCTTTTTTTCTTTTTTCTTTTTTTGGCCATTCCCCCCCCCCTTCCCTTCCCTTTGCTTTTTAGAGAATGATGATAAGGAATTCTAACTACTTAATGAGCTGGGAGAGGCCTCTCTCCATTGGAGTGGAGGACTCCAGGTGGCACTTTGACAGATTGGACAGGTAAGGCAGGAGAGCCCCACCTCCTCCTCCTTGCCTATAGTTAGGTATATAAGGGAAACTTCAATTATGCAGAGAGGCACACTCTGAGTCCTGTTATCTCCACAGTAGCATCCCATATTTTTAGGGTCTTCTAGGGGGTGGGAGGTTTTTGTCAAAATCCTGGAGCCAGAAGAAAGAACAGCAGCGTTGATCAATTTGACTGCTAACATGTTGTACCTGGAAAACAATGCCCAGTCCCAGTATAGCGAGGTAAGGACTCTAGGTTTCAGCTGTGATATCGCTAATGTATGTTTATTTTTAGTGAATACGTGCAGTTTCTTCACCCCTGAAGTTAGGTGCGGAATATACACTTGTTTTTATGAGACTTTTGCATTTTACAGTGGGAAGCAGAGTTTGTTGGGCTAAATATCTAAATGAGAGCGAACTTCAAATCTTTACATTTGGGACAGCGAATTTGTTTTGGGAAGCTTGATCAGCCAACATAATTTTCTTTCATTGGAGAAGCAAGGCAAGGTAGTTTTTATGGTGGGCAATGCACACAGATTGCATTCCTGTAGCAGTCTGAATACTAGCTGTGTTGTCTGCATTATAAATCTTTTACGAGTCTTTTATTGCCAAAATTACTGCTTGTGGTTTCAAGTGGATGGTATCTAGGAAATAACTAAAAATGTGTTAAAAATCCCTTCTTAGGTTACTTTTTAAAGCAAAATAATATGCAAACAAAGGTCCTCCACTGCAAATGCTGCGTTAGCGTCCGCACCAACACCTCTTTTACTCAGTGCTGTTAATACCTTGCCTCATAACTTGCAGCAGCAAGGTATTTTACGCAGAGTGTTTGTAGAAGCATATTATATAAGGATAAATGCGTGTACAGTAGATGCATTTTACTTTCTACAGCCCTCTGCGCTTCATGGGCGTGAGTGGGACGCAAACTTCAGGTGCAGCTTTGATTTAATTTTTAAAAATTATTTCTTTAATTGCTTTTAACCAGCTTGGGTCGATGCTTTGTAAGGTGGCAGTGGAGAGGATTGCCACACGCTGTGCAAATCTTGGAGGAAGTTACCAGGGGTTGAGGGAGATCTAACGACAATATTGGTTTACATTCCAGCGGAGACAGCAGCTGTGTTGACACTTGCCAGAGTGGCAAAGCAGCCAAAGCTCTGTGTGTGTGCGTGCGCGCGTGTGTATATTCCTGAAGAAAAGGCTTCAAGTGGAGGGCACGGGGTACGAGCCCCAAAGCAGACAGAACCTCAGCCACTTGGGAGAGAAAACAAAATAGAAATTGAAAGGTCGAGAGCATAGCTAGGAGATGAGGCAGGTGATGAGGAGAAGTCTGTCGAAGGTTTACTCAAGGCTTGCACGCCTGGGATGGCGGGTCTGTGACTTGGGGAGAGCGAGAGGTAAACTGAAACCAGCCTGCTCTCCCCGTCCCTGTCTGCAGGGAGCCCAAACCCCTGCGTGCGCCTGCTTCCTCTGCTGCCTCCGCGCAGGGGACCCAAATGGGTGACTTTTGGTTTTTTCCTAGGTTAATTATAAACTCTTAAATGTGGAGAGAGCGCTTCTTGGAGTGTTTGCTTGGTGTTATTTGTCTGCTGCTATCTGATCAACTTTCGCTGAATAGCAGCGGTGGGGCTGTGGAGTCCCTATGGTTGACTGGCTGGGCTCATCTGTCAGGAGCGATGCGCTTAGGAGCGTTCTCGCTCTGCTTAAATGCCACCCGTCACTGTTGCTGTCAGGGGAGGTATTCAAAAGGCTTTAGCTCTGATTTTTTTTTTCCTTTTTCCCCCTCCCCTCACTCTCCCTCTTACCTCCTTGGATTTGAACAAGGTGCATTGACTTTGTTCATCGAGTGAAGCATTGTACTCTGGGGAAGGCAAACCCCATTAGCATTGACTTGGCTTCATTTCTGAGGAAGAGCAGCCTCGCTAATGACTTGTCTCAAAAGAGAGGGAGACTTGTTAATGCTCAATTAAAATATATTGGTGATGATGAACCTCACCCATCTTAAGCTCGCAAACAAGAAGTAGACTTTGGCATGAATTCCTTAGAAAAGAAGAAAAAAATAAAAAGCTCCCAATGTGCAAATAGAAGCAGCACTTTGTTGTCTCTGGTAATTGCAGTTCAGATTTTAGATCTGTTGCTGGGTTGGTCACAAGACAGACATACCAACGCATGAAAAACTTAGTATCAACTAATTTCTGGGTTTAGAAATGGACCTTATTTAAGGGGAGGAAATAATTGCCTCCGTATTAAATTCAAGTTTTAAGATGAAGAGCACGGGTTGCTCGCTCATCCCAAGCCTGTTTCTTGGGGTGCTGTGCCCAGCCACCCCAGGATGCTGGCTGAGTGCTGGCAGATGCTGAGCTCCGCTGTCCTCACACTCTGGCTGTGCGGTGCCTTCAGCCCTGGGAACGCATTCCCAGCCTGGGAACGGGCCCTTGCACCCTTGCACAAGCCCCAGTGCAGGCTGTGTGGCCAGGGCGGTGAGCTTGCGCCATCGCCCACAGCCCTGGGCCACCCGTGCCTGCGAGCGGGGTGCCCAGCGCCACGGTCAGATGGGTTCCTTCCAAATGGGTCAAATCTGCTTGGGAAAAGCTGAGAGAGGGGAGAAGGGTGTTAAAGTGAATCACAGCCCTGAGAGACTGGAGGTGGAACCTGTTTGAACCACTTTTTCAGCTTAATCTATCCCAGCATTTGATCTGGGTCAACTGTAAGAGCAATTAAGCTCTTTGTTGGTAGAGCACTGGACTTGATGACCCTGGAGATCTGTTCTTGTGTGCTTATGAGTAGGAGATGTGAAAAAGAGAGAGACTTTGGGTGGTTATTAATAGGTTAATGAGGTACTGATGAATAGGAACCCTTCGAGTGTCATTGTGTCTTCCTGCCTGATCTCCACATGTGGAACTTTGTGTTGTGTACAAACGTTTGTGAGGAAGCGTGCACAAAACTGGGTGTGAAGGAGAGAATCTGCACGTTGTCCAAGTTTCCTGTGTCCTTGTGAGGGGAGATGAGAGCAATAGAGATTCCCTTTAGGGACTCCGGGTTCCTCTGCAGTTTGGCTGAGTGATGATGCAGAGTTTGGAGTGCTTGCTAAAATCAAATTAAATCACTGCCAAAAGAATAAACACATCTTGTTCAAACACTGATAAGAAATATGTGCCATGACTTTTGATTATATCCGTCATCCTTCCCAAAGATCTTCCTGCTCTTTGTGGGAGACAAATTAAAGAATCTCTTTCCGTTAAGATTTTTATCATCGTTTTGGGAGGGGTGGGGGGAGAGACTGGTTTTATACTAAAAGAACTTGTGCACTGCTTTATGGGTTTTTGGCAGCATTCCTTCACACTGAAAATTAAGAAGAACTATATACATATGACTGCAAATATCTTTGAGGGTTAGAATAGCCTCTTCAGAAGGGTACATTTTGGTTTTGTTTTTCTTTTCCCTCTTAGCTTTTAAATAATAATTCACATGTGTGTGTTTGAGCTGCAGTGCCCTGGGTGTGAGTCCTTTCTTTGCAGGAGCGGT
>NW_005054309.1:1521785-1521948 GCF_000277835.1 Geospiza fortis | reverse complement strand
TTAGTTTAAGGTTAAAGACTCTGGGGTTGAGATACAACTGATATTTTGAGCATCAGCTTCATTTGTGTGCAGTAAAAGTGTGTCCAGGGTTTATCATGCTTGTTGTCAGCTTGGATTTGGCTGAGAACTACCAGAGGACAAAGCTGTGACTTTCCTTGGCTGA
>NW_005054309.1:1455262-1521749 GCF_000277835.1 Geospiza fortis | reverse complement strand
TCCCTCTTGCTGCCCCTTCTCTGTGGCCCTCAGCCAAACCTGAAGTAAAGGAAGCAATCTCTGAGAGATGCTGCCTGGTTGCTGCCCAGAAGAGCAGCCCACCTGCTTCCTTCCTGGAGGTACCGGGAGGAAAGGATTATCTGTGCATTACCCTCTGAACCCCACATCTTGTCCTACCCCAAGATGAAAACACTTGGATAGATGCTATATAAAGCCCAATTTTTTTCTCAAGGAAGAAGGCTTTGGCTAAACCTGACCCTCTCTCCTGCTTTCCTATTTGTGATCCTATCTTGGAGTTTTGCTGGCTCTGAGCAGGCAAACAATTCCCAGTCCCTAGGGAAGGAAATCTCTTCCTGAGCTGTGCAGAAATCAGATGTGAGTTCCATACCTTCTAGTGACCTCTCTTTATTTAAATGGTATCAATGCCCCATGTATTTGGGCATAATCTGTCATTAGGAGCAAGAAATAGGGAGATGCATTGGAGGTTGTGTTTCTTGATGGTATCCCTGCAATTCCAGCTACTCTTCTTGCGCATTTATCCTTCAATTTTGCTGTAATTGCACTTAGGGGATTAAAGTTTTTGTGATGTGGTCACATCTGTACAGGCTTGAGAGGCATATGTCTTATCCTTGAGCTGCAAAGGTCTTCTGAAAGGTTGTGGAGGCCCTATATAGCCAGGTTCTCTTTTTCCAAGAGGTTTTCAAACTGTATTCCAGTTGCAAAGGTTTCATCTGAGGTAGAAAAGCCTAAGGTTGGAAATGAGTTGATATTTTGTTTGGAGAGACTAAATGGATGCTGCTGCCCTGTTTGGGTTTGCCAGAGAAGAGGGTTAAGTAGACAGAGAGATGGGTAGTGGGAAGCTGAGACCTGCCTCCTGCCACGTGCCCATCTCCCTCCCAGCTGAAACAAGGGGGTCGCGCTGCAGGAAAAACACAGGGAAGGGCAGGAGTTGAATATGCTTTCAGTAAATATCTACCCCCTCACTGCAGCAGGTTTGTCATGCCATGGATGGCCTTTTGTTCTGTCCTAGGGTACCAAAAACTTCCTGTGGTAGTATAGGTAATGTGACCCCCCTGTTGAGCAGTGAGTTGGGGATTTTGCCTGGAGAAATCCTCTCCTTGTTTAGGTGGAGGGATGAGACTTCAGCAGATTGTAACCTGCATGTGGATGGAAAAAATAAAATGTGTGCTTTATCACACAGAAATGAAACCTGCTGACATTTGACCATCTGCACTGCTTTAACTGTGCAGTACTTTTGCAGACATCAGGGCAGTCTGGCTGTGTGTGAAGTGTTGGTACTGCTCGCTTACGTACATGCTCTGGGGTTTGTGCAGTCATGTAATTACACTTGACATCAGATTGGAAATGGCAGCTCCATTTTACAATTTTCCATGGTCAAAAGAAAGATTAGTAAGCACTATGAAATCAGGGACAGATGATCTTCTCAGTTTCTTGTTTCATTTGGCAAAAAAAAAAAAACCTAAATATTTTCTAGTAGAAAAATACAGTTTTTCAGTGTGAGAGATGAAAAAGAGCTGCCATTGCAGTGTGGTCAGGATGTTTTACATGTTAAAGTGGTTGCAACAGATGATCCATTTTCTTTGCTGTAAGTTGACATTGGTTGAGACAGGATGAAATTATCCATATATATATATGTGTGTGTGTATATATGTAATCTCCATAGTCTAGTAGTGTTTTTTCCTTGGGGACTAGAATAGCTCTTTTGACTAGTTATTTTTATTGGTCTGATTTGGATCTTTGACAGCGTCACCAACACCTGATTTCTCTGATTTCTTCCAACATGAGCCCAGTTATGCTATTGCCTAGCTCCCTCAGGAGCTATTTTTCTTCCTTTTTACCTGCTTTGTTTGGAATAATGATCTAATGGCTTTAAGTTGAGTGAAATAGCTTTTTTTTTCTCCTTGGGCATAGAGAAACACCAGAAAGGAACCTTTTCTACCTTGTGTTTCAGCCCATCTGGTGGCAACCTTTTTGCTTGCATTTGTCAAGTTATGCCTTGTGGAAGGCATAAACTCTGTGGAAGGGTTTATTTCCAGTTGCAGCTCTGTTTACTGTGAGACAGAAGCTTCAGTAGCTCTATGAAGACATGGCATCTGCAACAGGAAAGTTGTGGATGTGGGATGTGAGAGGGTGGAAACCATTTGCTTTGCACTTTTTCCTCTGGAAGGCATTAGTTGTAGCTAGTGGAGAAACTGCTTATTTCATTATCGTGGAGGGCTGAATAAAAGCGGGTGTTGCCTGGCTCAAGGCAAATTTTAAATTCTATTTACAAAATGTTCCCACTGAAAAAAAAAATCTGGAAACGCTTCAGAAAGGAGCTCTTGCACCGATGGATTTGTGCTAGACATTGTTAAACCCTGTTATTTTTCTGGCACTGCCTCCAACGCCTCTTGAGCGTTGAGAATGTGCAGAGTAGGCAATAAAATGAATGCAACTCTTTTAAAGCTAGGTTGCATAAATCATGAGAAAGGAGAGGAGCTTCTTGTACTCCAACAGCAGCACTCACTCCATCCTCTCCAGCAAAGAAGTGAGCTCAAAGCTCTTTGTGCCACTTGGCCTGGATTAGTATTAAGTCACTTTTGTTATTAAGTAGAATTAAGAGGAAAATAATTACTCTCCAAGGGTGTTAAGGTTTGACTTTTTTTTCCCACTTGCACATGTTTTCTGGATTCTCTGCTGTCTCAGTGCCATGATCCTTGCAGTCCCCTGTCAGCTCTCCAAGGCAGTGATCTTTAGAGTGACACATGAGCTCAGCCATGGTTAGGCATGCGGGTGGGTCTCTCCAATGAATAAACCTGCTGCTCTTCAAAATCTCCCTGTTTTGTCTTCTTCAGTTACGGTACTAAATTATTTCTGAGAAATCTTCCAGTTTTCAGTCTCCTAGAGTTTCCCATCAGAACTTCACTGTGCTGGGAGAAGAGGCTGTAATTGTCAGATGGATTAAAGAGCTGTAGGAGCAGACCATGGCATAAAGCTTCTTGTATAGCAGCCCAGAACATAGAAGGCTTTGCAAGTGATGATTTGGCTGTGAGTTACTGGCAGGAAAGGTTCACCCCTGTTTCTCTGCACTATTTCGTATAAACACACTGGGTCCTGGGTGAGAATCTTGGCTCTCTTCTAAAGGAGAGCCTATGAAAGGCTGTCCAGGGTTAGCTTAGCTGCTGGGGCAAGGAGCAAAGAGCAGGATGACATTTAAGGTGATTGGGGTTTTACTTCTGTAAGGCTGCTAATATAAGGAGTAAACCCAGTAAGAAACAACTGTTCAGGAAATCTCAGATAGACACAGGAAAGGTGTAGGTCCTTGGCATCGGCAGAGTAAACTTGGATCCTCTTTGGAAACTTGAATTTAAATTTGGTGATTTTATTTGAAATTACTGACCATTGTTATCAGCTTCATGTACAATCAGGCAACAAAACCATGGGAGATGTGTGGGGCATCTTTTTTGGTGGATGCCTTTTTTTTTTCCTGGTGCCTGTTGGATTTTTTTTTTTTTTTATTTGTACTAGAACTGAGTCACTCGGGAGTTGATCCAAGTGTGCTCAATGATATCTTGTATTTTTGCAAATCCCTTGCCACTGCTGTTTCACCTGAGGTCTTAGTGGAACAGCTAAAGAAGCAGAGTTTTACCAGGACGTGTGTGTTTGTATCTTGAGTGGATGGCTTGAGGTGTGATGTATTTCTGGGCTTGTGCTCAGTCGTCCGCTCACTTTGGAAGTGGACCCAAGTGGCAAGGCTGAGCATGCTTGCAAATTAATGCATTGATTGGAGCCCAGCAGCCTCTTGGGATCGATTCCAGAGTTTGGATCCGGATTAAACTTCCCCCCAAGGACTTTGGGAAGTGGTATACAAGGGGACCTGGTGAAATTTGAGATGAGTCCAACTTCCTCAAGATGGCAAGAAGATGAATGTTTTTACCAAGGGCAAGAAAGTGGGAGGAGACGCCCAGTTTAGGGAGGGAAGGGGAAATATTTTATGGTGGGGTAGTGTCTGGGAATGAAAGGGATGGATTGTGTCTCAGCAGATATGAATCTTTCAGTTTTAATCCACATCTAGGAAGTAAATACACAGAATCTTGCCAACTTCAGGGAGAGGGGAGGAGGTGCTGGGCTTCTGGGCTGTGTACTGAGGCAGAAATGCCTGTGCTGCAGAGCCGTGGTCCAGCTGTGTCAGGGGATGATGCACAGGGCTGGAGCGCAGCGCCTCGGGAGCCAAGGGGAACAGAACAATAGGAATAGGTGGATGCCAGCAGAAGTGTTGAGTCAGCAGCTGGATCTCTGCTGGATGGGAAATGACTGAAAAGCGTATTTAATCATTTAGCTTGTTTGTTTAAGCTTTTTTAGGTAATGTCATGGGGTCTTTGGGAATCACAAGAGTCTCTTTTGGAGAGCGATGGCTAAAAAAAAATAATTCTGACTAAGTGCTCTGTAAAATTTGGATTCTGCAGATTTAAGTTATGTCTCGGAGATTCTCAGTAGCCTCTGCAAGCCTTTACTGTGATTTCTCGCTGCTGCAGTTCTATTCTGCATTTCATCCATAGTCAAAGGTTTGGCTCCCTCAGGAGTGCTGGTGGTGATTGACTAGAACTGAATAGATGAGTAAATCTCCCTCCACCTTCTTTCAGCAGCAGGAAAGTATGCAAGAAGTTCTTTTAAAGGAAACCAGAACGTGCCCTGGCTAGGTGTCACCAGGACTTTGGAAACAGGAAACTACTGCTTGATACTGAAGTGGCAAAGTTGTTGAGATGAGCCTTGGTCAGACCACTGTGTTTTGTGTCTGAAAGGAATTGTGAATGTTCAAGTTGGAGGGGTAGGGAGTTTAATGTGGTGTCAGATGGAAATTAGTAGGTATATTGTTACTCAAAAATCTGGAACAGCTCTCTGTCTGCACAGGGAAAGGTCTGTGCATCTGAATTCCTCAAATGTAAATCTCTGAAGCTGTGCCTTGCATAAATGACCATGGCACTGTGTGTCCTGGTGCTTGCTGCTGTCAGTATTGGACAGGGAGGGAAGTGCTGAAAACTGAGTTTAGTTTTGCTGTTAGACATTGGAAGCCCCATGCCAGAGAGCCCATTGGAAATCCTGCATGTGCAGCATATGGGGCGAAGTGATTTAAATAGTTGGGGAAAATATTCTTGATGTTTGTAAAGCTGATGGAGTGAAGTCACTGTGGAAGAAGCAGCGCCTTTGCATGCATGTTGTGTCTGTGTACACTCACACTCCCCTCTCTCAAAGACCAGCTTTTGTGTTTCGTGTATGCACAGCCTGGCATCTTTGGAAAACACCACATAAAGTTCCTGCTCGCCTCTGAGTAGGCTGCAGTAGTGATGTGAAGCTGTTTCTGATATAGGTCTCCTGGCTATGTGTATCCTGCTGTACTGAACCCCAACAGATCCTTGGGCTCAGGCAATGCCAGCTTGGTGCAGCCCAGGAGCTGCTTTCCTACAAAAAATCGTGTTGGAAGGCAAAGCCCTGCCTCCTTTTGTTCTTTGCAGTTGGGATCTCATCAGAACTTGGCATTCAGTCCTCTTGACTCCCCCCTCAACCTTGAAAGCTTTTCAGTCTGCTGTTTGGTGTCCAGGCTTTTGGGAACACCACCCAGGGGTTTTCTTGCTTGATTTGGACAGAAGAAATGGCCAAACACATTAGAAAATCCAGTAGATCTTCCTTTTACCTATAAGGACTCTGATGCTGCCGTGTAACCCTTTTCCTCTGCTTGCTCTAACTTGTTTTAATCTGCCCTTTGCCCTCCTATAACTCTTCTTATGAATTCTTATATTCCATAGTTGCACCATGCTTCAAAGAGTGGGCGTGGGGGGTTTATGTGTGTGGCTTTTTTTTCTTTTTTCTTTTTCTCTTTTTTTTTTTTCCTGTGTGTTTAACTGCTTGGCTTATTTAACTTGCAGATGATCTGAATTTCTTGTTCTGACTAAAATGCTACTAAGCTGGAGTATTTTACTTTCATGTCTAAAAGATGATGCATTTGGATTTTATTGAGCATAATGATGAATTTGGGAGCTAACTTCAATTCCTGGTTCTATTCTGACCCTGGTTATTCACTGTCCTTGTGCCCTTTGGCCATACTTTGGTGGTTACTGTGCCTGCAGCCTTTCACTGTGGATGACACACAGATATCCTGTCCAGCCTAAGCTGCCCTCTCAACACAATAAAATGCTGCATGTCTGAGATGACTGATAACATCAATGGTTACTGTCCAGTAAGGAGTTTTAGAAACAAGGCAGCTTTAATCAACTACTGGAGTTTTCCTCTCCAGCCCCTGCTTCTCCTCCTCACCTCCCCATTTGTATTTTAATTCGTCCCTCTTAATGTTTAAAGTTCTATTTTTTTTTTTATTATTCAACTTTTCAGCATTGCTGTACAAACTCGGCGCACAGGATTTCTGGGCAGCTGTCCGAGCTGTGATCTCACAGTTGCTCTCAGCCACTGAAATCAGGCAAAAAAAGCCTCGCCCAGATCTTGGCATCTTTTTCTGGTGTTTCTGATGCAGGTCTTTGTCTTCATTTATGTTTACATCTCCTGGGAGCATAAGGGAGTGCTTTTCCTACTTGTCTGTGCTTTATGGCTCTTCAGATCTTTGTTGATGTTGTGTTGTCCAGCTGGTAATAGGAGAATGTAGGAAACTCTTGGCTTCTCTTTCAGTTTTAGGAAGCTGAGTGTTTGGGTTATTAATCAATTTCTTTTAAGATCATGGAGTTGTAATGTCTTGTGATTTCATGCATTTCATAGAGATGATATTGTATGATTTACTTTTTTTTTACTGCCTTCTCTTTTTTGTTGGTATGTTTTCAAACTACATGTCAAATAAATTGCTGAGCACAAGCTCAGGGTCAAGAAATTACTGTGTGCAGCGGGGGTGGGTCTTGGACTTTCCTGTTTTAAACTGTCTGAATTTTCAAAATAACTGAGCATAGCCGAGATACTCTAACGAAAGTGGTTTATGTTTATGAAAGGGATTTTTTGTTTTATGAAAGCTTTATAGTCTAAAAACCCTAAAATGGTTTGACTTTCAGAAACACTGTTGCTTTCTATGCAAGTAGAACTTTTTTCAAGAGCCAAATTTAGATTTTTTTTTTTTTAAGAGCCTAAAATGCTGCTCTAGGGAAATCAGGGGTTTTATTTTTATACGCACTGGAAAATATTTAGAAGTACTTACACAGTGTAGAGTGTCCACCCTTAATATTTCTGTGGAGTGGGATGCACTGTCACTCTGATAATCCTTGAATTAGACAAGGTCTTTTACGTGAACCTGTGGCAGGTGGTAGGAGTCAGGAATTACAGGCATTCCTGCCCGAGATACTCTAACGAAAGTGGTTTATGTTTATGAAAGGGATTTTTTGTTTTATGAAAGCTTTATAGTCTAAAAACCCTAAAATGGTTTGACTTTCAGAAACACTGTTGCTTTCTATGCAAGTAGAACTTTTTTCAAGAGCCAAATTTAGATTTTTTTTTTTTTAAGAGCCTAAAATGCTGCTCTAGGGAAATCAGGGGTTTTATTTTTATACGCACTGGAAAATATTTAGAAGTACTTACACAGTGTAGAGTGTCCACCCTTAATATTTCTGTGGAGTGGGATGCACTGTCACTCTGATAATCCTTGAATTAGACAAGGTCTTTTACGTGAACCTGTGGCAGGTGGTAGGAGTCAGGAATTACAGGAATTCCTGCTTTGAGCTGTACTCGTTTTAAAAGACACCCTGCTCCTGGCTGAAAAACAAAATGAATTAACTAAGGGGCAAAACTCAAAGTTTAGCTAAAACAGAAAACTATTACAGCTGGGGGAAACAGGACAACTCCGAAGCTTACAGCCCTTGTGTGTGGACAGGAACTTGACCTCACGTTGCTTTTTGTTCATTTGTCTCATTCTCTGAGCCCGCAAATACTTGCATAAGTGGACTCTAACTTGAACATGAAGTTCTGCTGTGTTCAACAGTCCTGTGGCTCAGTGAAATGTGACCTGCAGCTGTACAGGGTATGGCTCTTGAAATTGTGCTGCTTCTGTGAACCTAAAGGGTGTAGATGTGGCACTGCGTGCCTGCTGGAATAGCTCGTCCCAGTGAAAATGGCTCAGACTCTTCTGCATCCTCCAGTGTACAAGTGAGATTGTTTTTCAAGTGTGATGCTGTGTGTGTTTGCAGATTACTGATGTGCACTGATTTCTGCTGTTCAGCTTCTGTGGTGTTCTGTTCACCAAATGGGCCACAGGGCTGTTGGGGATGGCTGGGACAGAAGGGATGCTCTGGTAAAGTGGGCACAGCAGTCATAGTGGTGTGATTTGAGTTGGTCATTTAATGGTGGGTTTTTTGAGGGGAAGAGAGTAGTTATGGGGGCTGGGTTTGGTTTGTTTTTTTTTCCTCCCCAGCTGGTTGAAATGGAGTGTCTTCCTTAGGCTTTCCTTATGTGTTTAGGTGGTGTTGGAAGCTGTCCAGGCAACTCCTAGGTTTATCTAACTACTTAACATGAAATACCTGTGCAGAAGGATTGTGTGTGTCACTCATGGGGTTTTGTTTTTTGTTCTTCTTGGAAAAAAATTTTTTTTCTTTGTTAATAGTCTTGCATTTAGTTTCTTAAAATTGCACATATTGCACAGCCCTGCAGATCTCAAATAGATTCCCTTCTTAATAGTATAGGAGGAAATATGCAGAAATATTTGTGCTCCCTGCTTACAGGTGGGATTGAGCTGAGGAGAGGCTGTTTGGTTGTGCTGCAGCAGGTCTAATATGCAGAGTGATTGACTCCAGGGCTTCTTTTAATTCAGTGCCCTCCATTGCACTGGGAACCTGTTATACCACTGGGATGGGAAATAGCCTCCTCTCTTCCTGGAAAAAGCAATGACCCAAGAGTCAGATTACTCAAATCAGATAGGTTTCCAGGCACTATACTAGAACAAATCAATCTTGATAACTTGGTATCTTTGGTTCAACCGAAGTTACTTGTTCCCTTGCTTTTCACTTTGGGTATATGGTGCACATTATCATTTTATCTGAGGGTTTCCAAGTGCTTGGTGTATTCACCTGCACAGTAGCTCTGTGGAAAGGCCTCTGCAAAATAGACCCACAGGATTTGTTTCCATTTTAGAACTTGAGCTGGAGGGAGTGTGGCTGAGCTGGTGTTGAAATGAGCTGTGCACTTCTTCCCCTCATAGCTTGAAGGGGACCAGAGCAGTGTCCAAACTGAGTTTGAAATTTTTCAGTCTTTGTCTCCCTCTTTTTTTTTTTTAATTTGTTTTTTGGTTGGGTTTTTTTTGTTTGATGTTTTTTATATGAGCAAACAGACTGGAGAGGCAAAGCAAATCACAGCTTTCATTGCGATGAGTGAGCTATCTCTGCTTCAGCCCTGATCTTAGCTGAGGGCCATGGGTGGAGCCCTTTATTTCTTGGCACTGCTCTGTCATGGCACAAGCAGAGTGCTGACATGGGGTATTGTATCAGCTGCCATCAGAGCAACTGGCAGTCAGCAATATCTTGGTTAATAATTGTGATAGAAGCCCTTCTGTTGAGCTTAAGGGACTTATTTCCACCTACTAAAATCCTTTGCTAGGAAGGTTTGAAAACTTAGGTGGATTTAAATATTTCTAGGTATATTTGAAGTGTGTATCATCTGATTTGGATAGGAAACATTTCTCCTGCTGCTTTTAAGATAGCTGTTCACCAACAGGAATCTGAATGTTTCCCTGGGCAGCACTGAAATATTGCTGTAAGTTGCTTACTAGTCCTACAAGAGTTGGCCCTAGTGCATCATTGTGGTGTGGTTAAGGACAAAGCACAGGATGTCCAAAGTGCTGTGCAAATCTTCTTGTTGCTAATAACTATGGTAGTTTATTAGTTTCATCATCTCCTATCTTTGGAGAATAAGCACCAGATGTTTTGCAAGGCTTTTGGACCCTGCTCTTGAGCTGCGTAGATAGACCCAGTGGTGAGAAATAAAATGCAGTCAGTAGGTGTGTATGGCAATGCTTGTTCTTTTGGTATTAGGGAGAAGGGTTTTGATAGCGGTGGAGGCATCTAGGTGTTCTACACCTGCAGATGGTAACTTTTTGTCTACTTTGTCAAGAGGAGAAACCCTCAAGATTCTCTAAAATGCTGCTAACTGGGTAGTTAATAGCTGGAGCTGTGTATTTTAGGGGATTTTTTGGCGTGGAAGTCCCCTTCAGAGCTTTTCATGACTTGCACTAGTTACTTCCTTTCCAACGGAGGGTCTTTTTGCAGATCTTTCTCATAACCTTATTAATTTACACAATGGGCTTTAGGCTGGGGAGCCAGGGCTGGTTTCTTGCTGCTGGGCAGGGTGAGAAGGGTTTGGGTGGGCTGGGGCATCTTCCCCTGCTCGGGCTCTGCCGTGCCGGAGCATTTGCATTGCCCTCTGGTGGCAAGCGCCTCGGAGCCGCTGGCCACCGGCTCTGCTGTCCCCTGCTGTCCCCCCGTGCTCCCGGGGGACATCCACCCTCCCGGCGGCTTAAACCATCGCCGGTTTCCAGTCTGGTTTTAATTCAGCAAACCCCTCCTGCAGAGCCATGTTTCTCCTAACCCGCAAGCATGAGTTAGCATGAGAACCCGAAAGTGAAGCTGATGGGATGTAGGAAGCGAAACTGATAGCTCAAGATGCGTTGTTGAGATGATGTTCTGAAATACATGGTCTAAAATCTAATTGTAGCTCTCTAATTATTTGCTGTTAGACTTGCCTGAAGGTTTTTATAATGGTTCAGTGATATTAATAGTTTGAGAAACTCGGTGGAGGGAACAAAATAGCAAACAAAGGCACTGAAAATTAGATAATCCGTTCTTCCAGCTTTATATGCAATTCATTTCTTTCCACCAAATAGATTTCTCTTTAGATCAGGAATCGGTAGTCGGGCTACATTTCAGTCATTTAAAATGACTGAAAAATATGAGCATGCGTTGAATTCTGTGCTCCCAACCTGCCAAGAATCAATTTCTGGATGCAATGCTGTTGTGTTCCATTCTGTGACTGGTGAAAGGAAGCAGTGTGTGTGCAAACACACGCCCTGCAGCCCCCTCCTGAGGGGCAATACCTTGCAGACAGTCTGCAGCCTCTCTTTGTTCTCCCCACCCCAGGGGCCAGGGGGATGAATTCCTGCGTGTGCCTTCCCCGGGCCTGCTGCCCCTCTAATTGTCCTGTTGTCAGAAGGCGTGTGCCTCCCCAAGCCTTATCAGATTCCTCCAAAACCTTGCAGGCAGTTCAGGTGTTGACCCCTTGAGCGCAAACAACTCCGCGCCTGCCTTGGGGCGCAGCTTGGAGACCGGGCTTAGTGCTGGGCTGTGCAAACCTGGTGGCTTTGTCACAGGGATGGAGCACCTGCCTGGGGAGGGGACACGGGGGCCGGGGAAGGTGAAAGGCTGGCGGGACTCGAAGCAGCAGAAGGGGAGTCCAACAGCTGCTTGTGTCAGCATGAGGATAAGTGCAAGGAGATTAATAGTTATTTAAAGAGCAAATGGGGACACGGCATTTGGCTGTGGCATGTGATGTATAAATGCACTGGAATGGCTGCTCCGCCGATAACATTTAGACAGATGGTCCCTGGACTGAAAGGAATGAAAAGGATCTTGGAATATCTGTAGGATATCTTAGATTTTAATGGGGCGCTTATTTTATTATTTTTGTTAAATTGGATCCTAGGCAGCACCTTCAGCATTTCCAGGCTGTGCTGTCTTGTTAACACTGACCACTTGTTTGGCCATCTTTCCCCATTAGCTTAAGTGGCCTGGGATTAGAGAAATAGTTTTTAAGTGAAAGCTGAAACACTATTGTTCTGCTGTCTGTGTGTCTGAGCTGGTGTAGGAGACTGTTTTCATCACAGCTGTCTTCTGATCATTTGCTGGTTAGGGAGTGTGTCTGATTATAATCTCCGTGAGGAATGAAACAATTGAATGATACTTGATTTTTGAGAAGTCTTCAGGTCTCACTAGGATATTCTGGGGCAGGAGGGTTGTTTTTTGATTAAATGCAAAATCATTGATAAGGTAAAAGACTCTTCCTGGTACAGCACATCAGAATTCTGGCTCTTTCCATATGGAATTAGCCTGGAGGGAAGACGTGTACCAAAAGTCCGTTAAATAGGTCTTGGTTGAGTGAATAGCCTGCAGGAGATGAGACATAACTGTCATCTGTGTTGCCAAAGCTGCAATCTCCTTTTGGAGAAGAAGAACCAGTCTGGATTGCTCTCTCCCCCATCAACTGTTTAGCTTTGAGTCCAATTAAATACAAGCTCTTCTATCTAACAGTGGTGCTGGGCACTAATAACATCCACACTGCTCCAGAGGGGGAAACTGAGGCAAGGAGGGCAAATGACTAACCTGAGTCACTGGTTCACCCAGGATTAGGACTCAATATGTAATTGCTTTTATTACTCCGATGCCTGCAGGCCTGAGACAAAGGAGGCCCATTATGTGCAGGGCTTTTTACAGGGTGAGGAGCAATCCCTGCCCTGCAGACCTTGCTGCCTGCAGTAGGGTGAGGGTGGAGGGGGAGGAGAGGTGCCTTGCCCAAGGACACAGCAAGTTACCGACAGAGCGAGGGAGGGAACCAACTCTCCCTTTCCTCTGTAGCCTATCCCAGCTTCCAAAATGAAGTTTTCTGTACTGTTGACCCCAAACAGACCTTCACAGCACAGCTCCTGTGAGCTGATCCATCTCTGGAAGATCCTCCGTGCCTCACTGAAGACCCCAGAGCACCAGCCTCATCTTGAGTGTTTAATACAACCCCCAGAAAATATTAGCTTCTTCTAGTGAAACAGAAACCAAAGGAAGAGCTGCAGTGGGTGGTTTAAATTTTCTACTTCCATTCTGGAAGTACAGCTGAGAGTGTGAAGTCTTTGGGCACATGAAAGACACTTCATCTTTGCAAAGGGACCATCCTGTTTTCCTCTGTGAAAGGCTGAAGTGGCTGGTAAAGCTGGATGTTAAAGGGCTTATCCAAAGTTCCCAGGAGAGCTCAACAGATAGGTTGTGCCCTTTCCTTTCAGGTCTTTGGAGGAGTGTTGTGCTACTTAAAGCTTCAGTAGGGCTACTGGGATTCCCAGTATTGAGAAAGCTTTTTGTTATGGATCTTGTGGTTGGTGCTCTGACTCAGGGAGCCTTTGCTTCGTGGCTGATAAGAGAAGGAATAACTGTTGGAAAGATGAGGGAAGTTGTGAGCAGAGTAGCTGAAATACTGACAGATACGTGAGCTTGATCACTCTGGGTGGGACTGGAGCTACAGGATGTTGAGGGACATGAGCTGCTTGGAGCCTTGGATGAGAGAAAGAGCCCCTTCTGCTGTGTCAGCAGCTAACAGCAGAACCAGGTGCCTTTATTGCTGCTTGTTCTTGGCTGAGCCCAGAGCTGCTGGGAATGGGCACCACAAACCTTTGTGATGCTGCTTGCCCTGAGATGGGCTCAGTTAGTGCCCTTGGGACGCACAGTTAGTGCCCTTGGAATGAGGCTGTGAACCCGGTGTACCTGACTGAATCCCGCTTGCCTGCTGCCCTGTCACTCTGGCCAGTGCCATGTCCTTCGGAGGATTAAAAAGGTGTGGCAGTTACGTAATTTTCTCCAGAATAATTTCCCAGCTCCAAGCATTGGTAGTTCAGAATTTTTCAATCAGATACACTTGTTTTGATGGATTTTTCTCAAGCAGAAGTTGTCTCCTGCCTTTTTGAACTTGGGTTTTTAGTATTGTGACATTTTGTGGCAAAAAAAAATCCATGTTTATTTGTGGATTTTATGAAACATAAGTCTTTTGTGAAGAATAACTGCGTGTTTAAGCCAAAATTCTGCTCAAGATGTTTGCTCAGTCCCCAACTCCTCTTTTAAGAGAACATGAAAAGTAATTTTGTATTTGCTCTTTTTCCATGTTGTCTAGGAATTTATCACCTTCTATCATGCTGAGTTCCACCTTTCTTCTCATAATCCTTTTTCCAGGCTGAAAAGTTGTCTACTGTCACATTTCAGGATGGCATTAAAAGGATTTTCTTATTCTTCTCGTCTTCCTCTAAACTGTGTTCCCCTCTCTTTGATATGGGGGACCATGGCTGCACGTTGAATTTAGGGTATTAGATGTATTTTTTCGGTTAACGTCTCCTTAATCTAACCTTTGCCCTTTCTGTACTGTATTCTCAGAGGTTTGTAGTTTTGATGTCTTCCAGTTGTTTCATGTGTTGTTTGTACTTGAAAGTTTTTGAAGTGCTAAGTAGCACTTAAGTACTACTTAACTGTACAACTGGTACTTCTGAAGAGAAGAAGCCTTCCATGCTGTTTCCAGTCTACTTGATGAGAACTTTAATTCTCCACCACCATCTCTGACTGGTCACTGGGAGTTGAATGCAAGGTTCAGGTAGTGGCACCTAACAGTTTTTCCAGTGAGTCACATTTCAGCACAGTTACCACCTTAGTTAGAGGTCCTGATGTCATACTGAGTAGTGGGATCAGATCCATAGCTTTTGTGTAGAGCGTCAGACTGCTGAAGATGGTGTAGCCTTGTACAGGTTAAGAGCCAGTTGCACTGTAGGGGACCTGCTGGCTTTTATCAGGTTTCAGCAGTACCTTTGAAAAGGTCTGTGTTGCTAGACACAGCCATCACAGAGAGACAGGCTTGCTTCCTGCCCTGCAAATCACCTCCTGGTTATGCACAGGATGTTTTCCCAGCTCTGCTGTTGATCCAGTGTGTGACTGAGGAGCTGTGCTCCTTTCTGTTTCAGTCACCAATGTAAAGTGGGGGATATCCTTTGCAAATCTCCCTCCTGGTGTGACACGAGCAGTGGTGCTGAGATGATGCTGTGCATCCTCCATGGTGGAGGCTGTGCTACATCTGGCCAGCCTGTGCTGATGCAGCTCCTCTAACGCTCCTGTGCATCTCTCTGCCTGCAGCCACAGTACACGAACCTGGGGCTCCTGAACAGCATGGACCAGCAGATCCAGAATGGCTCTTCCTCCACCAGCCCGTACAACACGGAGCACGCGCAGAACAGCGTCACGGCCCCCTCGCCCTACGCCCAGCCCAGCTCCACTTTTGACGCCCTCTCTCCCTCCCCAGCCATCCCTTCCAACACAGACTACCCAGGACCTCACAGCTTCGATGTATCATTTCAGCAGTCCAGCACAGCAAAGTCAGCAACATGGACGGTAAGGACACAGCATCCCTTCACTGCCTTTGGTCCCCCTGCCCGTAGTGACTTTATCATGTAATACATACCCAGGCTTGTGCAAGAGCAAAGTGACCCGAGTGCTCTGCAGGGCGTGATGTGTCACACAGAAGGGAGATATTTATCTTGGTTGCTCTGAGAGGGTGTGGTGGGAATTTAACCCTCAGTAATACCACTAAATCCCAGGAGACTAAAATGCCTTGCAAAAAACCAGTCACGTAGAGATCACGCATGATGAACGAGTGGCTCCCTTTTTGGGCCTAGCAGGAGCACTGGAGTAAAACTGAGGTGGGCATTAGCACTGCCTCAGTGCTTCCCTTGGCTTTCTCCAGCATCCACGGGTTTATATGAGGTTTGGCACGCAGGGCTGTGCCAGCAGGGTGGAGGTGGTGCTCCTTGCTCAGACCCATGGAGTGTGAGGCTGGCATTTTCTGTGTCCTTCTCCTCTTGCAGCTGGTATGGGAACCCCAGTGTGTCCCCAGCTCGGGTCAGCCCTGTGTGTTGTTTGGGGTTTTGTTGAAGGGGGTGGGTTGTTTTATTGTGGAGTTTTGTTGTTGGTTTGGTGTTTTGGGTTTTTTATTTAACACTTCTTTTCTTAACAAAAAAAAAGGCAGAAGCTTGAAGCCTGAAGCCCAGCTCTTGATCCTTGGTGGTGCTGGCTTGATTGTTCAATCTCTAGAGACTTCATAGCTCAGGACACAGCACTGCTGGAGCTGAAAGTCCAGCTGTTGTGGCTTAGGACTCTTAGAGTAGAGATGTTTACATTGGAGAATATTGCTATCTTAAAGATGTTCAATATTTGCCTTCCTTTCCTGCTGGCACTTGGGGAAGGTGCAGTGAATAATGTCCTGCCCCATGCTATCCAAATAAAATTAAGGACTTAATTTTTTTTTAAAGCAAAAAGAGACTTTTTACCAAAAGCTAAGATCATTAAAATAGTGGTTTTTTTTTTTTATTTTTATTTGAAATCTGAGGAACTGCTTTGATCTCAGATACAATCTAGCTGCAAATGCAACTAAAAAAACCCTTCCAGCTACTGCTGCCAGCAAAGCAGCAGAGCCCTTGTGCTCTCATGTGGAAAAAGATGCCATATAACCACAGATCACTCTAAGATTGTGTCCCTTATATTTTAAAAGCCTTTTCTGGTAAAATTTGTCTAGAACTGACATTAATAACTTTGTTCAGAAAATCATGTTAAGTGAGGTTGAAATGTGATAGGTCCAGTCACAACCAGATTTTCATTTGTTTATGCATAAAAGGGTGAGGTATTTCTAAGTGAGGTTGAAATTGCATTTTTTACTCATCAGCCTGGGGAGTGATGCTGTGCTGTACTTTGCACTTGTTTTTATGTCCTTGTTTCTCCTATTCCACTACACACAATATTTATTTTCAATTCCCTTTAGGTGAGGAAACTCTTGGTCAGTTCTACTTTGCATTTCTCAGGGCAAGAAAATGCTGGCTTGGATTTTTGCTAGCTGTTCTGGGGAGGGTCCTTTGAAGGAGATATGAAAAGACATTCTGTTTTGATACGTATGGTACAAAGAATTATCTAATGCAGCTGCAAGGAGCCAAAGTGTTTGATGCTGTCCTTTCAACTATGAAAAGCAATCTTTTGAAATGAGGTTTGAACGTATGTAGTAGGTTGCTCCAGCAGAGATGAAGGCAAGAGAGCTACTAGCAAGCTTAAATGAGATGTTTCACCTCAGTGATAGTGGCTTTTTGGGGTAGAAGTGAGGGTTGAATTCCAGTGTGGATCTAGGTAGTGGTCAAAGCTCAGATTACATGCTGACTTTGAAAAAGAAATTAAATTACTGTTTGGTGACTGCAGTCATCAGATGTGTGCAGCCTGGGGAAAGGCTCATTTAGCCTTCGTTACTTTTTCATTGCCCTGATGTGGACCAGCAGATGATGGTGTATTCCCCATACATGTTGCAAGTCTGTTCAGGTCTAAGTCCATGTATTTTACTAAAGGAATAGGCTCTTAAAACAGCTGTCTGATTAGGGAGGAGGGAGTGTGGTCCAGGTGTCCCTGCACTGAGCCAAGTGACCCAGATTTAGCTGCTCGTGCAGGAGGTGGCAGTGAGCTGTACATTCACAGTGAATTATGACAGTCCTGTGGTGTTGGCTGGGGACCTTCAATCAATACACCTTGTGAAGTGGAGCATCTATCCATCTTCAGAGCTCTGCCCTTCTGCTAATTAATCCACCAACTCATTTCACATGAGCTCTTGAGCAGTTGGTAATCTGCGTTCGACAGCTTTATCAGTGGGGTGGGTGGGGAAGGACGTGAAGGCCCTGCTTCCCACTGTCGTCCTGAGAAGTGTGGAAACACGCATGAAATGTTGATGAAAGCAGGAGTGATTGCCCCATCCTCTCAGCAAGAGCAAGTTCTTGGAGTTGCTCCCCCCCCATACGTGACTTCATACACTTTGATTAATGCCTGTCATCTTTTTTAATGATGGATTAGGAA
This sequence comes from Geospiza fortis, assembly GCF_000277835.1. NCBI lineage: Eukaryota > Metazoa > Chordata > Aves > Passeriformes > Thraupidae > Geospiza > Geospiza fortis. The sequence goes on along the minus strand of NW_005054309.1, from coordinate 1,504,104 downwards.
CTTACCCAACTGGAAGAGTTTCTTCCACTGCAGTGACCTATTAAAAGTGTAATTACTTGATGGCCCCACCCTTATTAAGAGTCCAAAACTTGAAAGCCTTGTTTCTTAGTTTGTTTGGTTTAGTTTTTCTAATTTTTTCCCCATTTTTCTCTCTTGCAGTTCCCCGTATAACAATATTAAGTAAGGAAATCCCTTGTGTTGCACTTTCCCCCTTTGTGGAGGGGATGAACCAGTCTGATCCACCTTGTCCTTCTGGGAAGGGGTTGGTGGTGCCTGGCAGAGCATCAGCTGTCCTGGCTGACAAAGTGCTTCAGCAGAGTTCCTCTGATCTTCTGGGCTGAGTCATGTCAGATTAGGTCATGGGAGTGAAGGCAGTGAACTGGGTAAGAGGAATGGATTATTTCTCCAAAAAGCAAGAGCTGCTTTCATGGAGTGATTGGAGACCTGTGAAGGTGCTTCAGGTTTCTAAGCCACTTTGTGCATTTAGATCCCAAGGTTACTTCTGTTGGAGGCGGGGGAAAGTAGAGAGCATACTTGCTGGTTATTTGAATGGTATGTTTCTGAAAACAGACCTGGAATCATTTTTTTTCTTAAAACTTTTTGCTGTTGGCTTTTTCTCCTCCAAACTCTGCAGAGGGGGAGGTTTATTGTCCTAGGACAGTAGACACCCTTTGCAAAATTAGCAGTATTTGTGTAGTACGGGCTGGGAGGGAGATGAGTGTGACAGCTTCTCTGCTCAGGGGTGTGATGGGCTCCTAATTAAGGGGGGGAGGGGAGGAAGAAAAAAAAGCCAGAAATTACAAAGAGAAACACTAGCTGATGCTAGGTGACAGGGTGATTCCATATGTATGAGCAGTTCACTTTGAAAATATTGCAAATTTTCTCTCTGAAGTCTTTCATGACCGTCAGTAGGAATTCCAGTAAAACACGCTGTCTAATCAGGTTAGGTCTCATTTGTATGCAATGTTGATCTAATTAATGATGACAAATTGAGATTGGATTGCAGAGGACTTTATAAGCAACCTTGATTATTTTTTTAATTAATGACCTCAGAACGTGAGTAAGGATATAAGCAGGTTAATCAGCCTTTTCAGAAGGAAAATCTTTAACAATTGAAACTCTAGTGAAAGTGTTTGAAAACAAAAGCCTTTATAATCTAAATTGAACAAAGTTTCTTGCATGCACCCTCATACAACAAAACCTTCTTGAAAACCGTGCTGCAAAGGAACAAGCAGTTACTGTTTGTAAAGATGAGACAGAGTAGGTTCTTGAGGTTGAGGAAGAAGCACTCTGAATTGGATGAAGTAAGAACTTTAGCAGAATAGTGTCTCACTTATTGTGGGAGAATTCCCATATGCCCAAGCATTGCAATATCTCCTCCTGTTTCTGCAGCAGAAGAAAGCGAGGTATTTCAAAAGTGTGCCACCTCAGATTTTTTTTGCTTTGTGGAAGCTGCATGCCGATCTTCCCCACCTGGAGCTCAAATAAATAAACAGCTGCACTCCCTTTTCCCCCTAAAAAATATTTGGCAATCACCTGCCACTAGCAGAACCTGTTAAATGGGGGAAAGCATGATTGCAGTAGGAAAGTAAAAATTAGAGTTGTATGTCAAGGTAAGTAAAAGTTAACATTACTGCCAAATGCAAGCTATCAAAAAATGAATCTGATCCACCCATCCCCAAAAGCAAGATACCACCTTATAAGTCATGAGACTCTTTTTTAAAAGACAAACAGGTTCTTCTTATTCTCTCCTGGTTTTTGAGCCTTTAGGGTGATTTTGCTAAATACTTTAAAACTTTTCTTGATAATTACAAGAAGGCAGAAATTGTTTTAAGTTTTTAAATGAAAACTGAAATTTATTTGCAAATTTTTGATTCTGCTTAGGAAAGACACCGAGCCCTGCGAGACTTGCATAATTCAGGTGTTGGCAATACCTGAGTTTAGTAGTTTATTCTCATGCCCTGCAGTAGGTTGGAGCTGAGTTGGGTTGGTCCTTTCAGGGTTTGTTATGAAACATGGAGCTTTCCAAAGCTGCGATCCATGTTCCAGGCAGGCTCACTGGTTTTCCTGTTCTCAGTAAATTCAGCTGTACCTTCAACCATCAGAAAATACTCAGATTTCAGACTCTCTTTGCTAGCAAAGCTGGATAATAGTGTGTGTGACATGCATGAAAGCAACTAAGTGGATTGTGCTGGCTGGGGTTAGTGAATTTGGAAAAGCTGCATTTTAAGGAAGCTGAAAAGAATGCACTTAAATTAGTCCACACAAGCAATAACAGGTTTTTGTGGTTGAGAGAACAGATTCCTTGGCTGGGCTATCTCTGTATTTCTATTTCACATTGACTCATTCCATTTTTATTTTAAATACATTCTGTGTTCTGATCCACGTAGTCAATTTGGGACATTTTTTGCCAGTCTCTATAAAAAGAATTAGAGGACTGTGCATAAGCATAGCGAAGCAGTGAGAGGGCAATTAGATGTGTGCATTGCCTTGACTCAGCAGTTCCTAATTATGTGTTCAGTGTTCTCTTAAATAATCTGTTCAAATAGTGCATCATTTCAGTAACTCTGCTTGTGTCCAGTATGTCCTGACTGCTGATTATCTCTCAGTATCATAAGTGAAAACTTTTTTTAAAGGCTGCTGACTCTCTCAGTGAACATACCTGGAGGCTGTGCTGAGTGTTCCTTTGGAATCTTAGCTTTGTGCTTCCTTGTTGGTGTTGGTCAGTGTCATTTGAGCTTTCTGGTTTCACCCTTTAACGTTGTATTTAAAGCTGTCCAGAGAGAGGGGTTGAACGTGGCCTTGTTAGAGGATTTTGGGGTTTTTTTCTCCTCAGAGGCTCCTAGTCAGCAGGGTGTGGGCTGTGCCTGTTTGCAGTTGAGAGGGGTCCTTGTGAGACTCATTTGTCTGGGGGTTTGCAGCCCTCCGGAGCAGACAGACTGCGCGCCTGTGGGCCACGCTGCGGGTAAATGTCTGCGGCCCAGCAGGTCCCCCAGCAACACCTGTTTCACTGGTGATAGCCCCACTTGTTATGGCAGAGAGGAAGGGAAAAGATGGTGCAATCCAAAGGGGGAGAAGCCACCTGGAAGGAGAAGGCAGTGGAGGAGAGGATGGGGTGGCAGTTTGGGATGCTGGTGCAGTGCTGAGGCCTTCATGGCAGATCAGCAGTGCTGCTCTACTTGGCCACTTGTCTCAGGTGGAAAGTGGCTCAGATTCGACTTCCTTAAGCCCTCAGCAGCTGTGCCTGCCTCAAGAGGCTGCCTGCAGCATGTGTGGGCTCTTGGCCCAGGGCAGGTGTCATTTGCCACCATGCAGGGAGAGGTGGCGTTTGTGTTTTCTTGCTTGAGGAGCTTCTGAGGTGTGTTTCCCTCTGTGTGACATTACAGGGCCTAACACCAAGGCTGCTCAGGCATAAGTAACTTGTCCTAGGTCATCTACCTGGAAAGAGAGGAGCCAGGCTTATTGTCTTTGAAGGAGGTGCCTTTCTCACGGCAGGGAGGTGTTTTCAAGCTCACAAAGCTGGGAAGAACCAGTTCACCTGTGAGAACCAGTCAGGAGGGGACTGCTGGCTTCTGTTTGGGTTTTTATGCTTGAGTAAAATGAGATCTCAGTGCATTAGGTTCCCATTAGACTGTAATTGTGTTTTTTTCCCCATAATATCTTTGTCATGTATATTTTGTTTTTATTACCAGTTATCATCCTCTGTTACTCCTTACAAGCAGCTGTACAGACCTGTGGAGCATTTTCTAGAAAATGCCTTGAGATGTAAGCTGTCTTGCTTTTTTTTCCTGCTTTTTTATGTCCCAGATTATTTTGTAAATCCTACTAAGGCAGTGTAGTCTCTCTGTGTGAGCAGGAGGTTTGCTCTATGCTGTTAGACCAGTGTCCTCCATGGTGCCAGAGCTGAACTGTGGTGCAGGACTGTGCTGTAAGGGACACTCTGTACCCTGTGCAATGAGAAGGGAAGTTATTTACTTACTGTATGAACTGGTACTTGTCAGCACTGGGAACTGAAAATTTGGCTTTCCTGCTTTGAGCGTGATCTTCAAACAGTCAGTGTGGGGCACCCAGCATGCCTGTCCTGCTGGGAGAAAGCATCAGATGGTGTGAATGACCTCCTCTCCCCACTAGGATTTAGCTTCTTGGTTGCAATGTTTGTGGCTGATTCCCTCCCACTGTAACTGGAGATGAGTTAGAGCTCACTCCAGGGATCCTACACTACTCCTGGGATCTGCAAGTGAAAAACCATGAGGCATTAGAACAGAGGATGGGGAGGGGTTGTGTCCCCCACTGGGGCAGAAGACCCCTCTGCTGTTTTGTACAAGCAATTTCTAGATTTGCTGGCATCATAAATTTTTTCTTCTTCATAATTTTAGTTTTAAGGTTTTAGCTGTTTTTGAAGGAAAGCTCAGAAGGGAAAAATTAGGTGCAAGAAACTTTTTTTGGTTTTTAAGGAGACTTTTTTTTGTCTATGTGGAGAGGAAAAAGCATAATTAAACATAATTTTCATCAGTGCAACTTGCACAAAAAAAGCCCCACCTACTTTCATGAGAAAGGAATAAAGAGAATCATAATCCTGGATTAGGTATCTTTCACTACACATATATAAAAACAACACCGTGTGAAAAGGGGGAAAATATATATGTGTACATACACACACCAAACATACCAATGTGCCTCCAGCAGTATTACCAAAGGAATTAACTTTACAAGAAACAGCCACAGCCTGGAAAGAAGCCATTTTTCAAATAAAAGCTGAATGAGACTTGTGGTTTCTGAGAACTGTGAGAAGGAAGGGTTAAAAAAACATTTACAGATAAGAATAGCTGAAGTTGGGAGATGAGTGAACATCTTGAAGTAGGGGAGGGTCACTATTTAAATCAGCTTTTCTTTTTTTTTTTTTTCTCAGTTAAAAATTGGCTTCTACTAAGAACAGCATGTAGGATTAATGTAGTACTTTAAATCTTCAAAGTGCTTCACAAACATTACTTCCCTAATCAGCAAACACCTTTGCTTGGTAGGCAAATCAGGAGTGGAGTCGCCATTTTAGAGAAGGGAAACGGAGGTGCCAGGAGTGCCAAAGTTTCTGAACCAGAAGTTTTTGGAGTGGAATATTTTTTTTTCTTTTTTATGCTTTGTTTTTTTGGTGTATTTTTTTTTTTTGGTTGGTAGGTTATCTGGGGGTTTTTTTGGTGTTTTTTTTTTTGTCATCGTTTTTTTTTTTTTTTTTTTTTTTTTGTTTTGTTTTTGTAGCATTCAACACTGGGACTGCCTCTGGGCTGGCATGTAAAAGCTGCTGAGCTCTCCTGGATTTCACAAGTGCTAGGCATGCAAAGCAGCCTGGCAGAGCTGAGAGAGGCATCAGCACAGTTGCCTCCTTACCTTTCCAAAGGTCACGGCTGCTGGCCCAAAGGGAGGCAGCAGCTCCAGGGCAAGGAGGGTTTCCTAACAGGTTGCCAGTCTCCCCCACACCATTGATCTCTGTAACTTAAACTGCATCAACTGAGCACTGTTAGAAGATATTTCAACCCTACCAAAAAAAAAAAAAATTGTGCAAAAACTATTTGAGTGGCTGTTGAATAAGTTGCTTTTGGGTAAATTTTTTCAGGGGGCTGGTGCAAGAGGTATTGCTCACCGTGTAGACAAAGACTGCCCTTGGAGATGATAATTCCTTTCTTTAGGTCAGCTGAAATACTGTGTTTGTCATAGATATTGTGTCCCTGCCAACTCTGCACAGAGCACACAGCAGTTTGGAGGTGTGCTGAAGTGAGAATAATTCTCTGTGTCTTCCGTTGGTGATGCTCTGTGTGCTGAGGGTTTAGCTGCAGTGCTTGGCAGGCCATATACTGTGAAGAAATTCCTACTTTGTTTTAAAAAGAAGTGTCCTCAGTAGGGATGGCTTCTATATAGAAAGAGCATGAACTTGATTATGCAATGGAAATCTTTTCATGAGGTTTTGCTATGTGCAGGTGTGTCAGATTTGTTATTGTAAACACAGCAGGATAGCTGCCCAAGTAAGAGCTTAGATCCTCTTGCAAACAGAGCTGAGCATTGATAAAAAAGTTACCATTTCCAGTTGTTCAAGATAACACTTAAACTTTGGAACAAAACTTGGTGGAGCCGTAGGAGGAGGGTGCTACTTCTCCCTCATTTGTATTGTTTTATTTCTTTTTAAATACATTCTGTGAGAGTTTTCTTAACAGAGCAAAATATTACATGTCTGACAAGAAGCGTTGTTTTATGGTCTGTTGGTACTTGTTAGCTGCTGAAGTCCATCTAAATTCAGCTTTGTGGAAAGGTGGAAAATGTGCTAGAGGAAACAGGAACAGCACCTGAAGGCTGACCTGGCTTTCCTAAACAAATGAGACAGGACTTGGGTCTACATTTTGTGGCCCTGTTGTTTTCCCCATTAGCCATGATGGCCACGCTGCCTGGGGGCTCTCTTCCCTGCATGTGTTGCGCCCTGGGGTGCACCATGCTCTGCTCCTGGGGAGAGGAGATGCCCTGGAGAGGATGTGCCCTGCTCAGGAGCAGCACTGCCTGTGTTTGGCTCCCAGCCCAGCCTCGGAGCCACTCCTGCCCTGTGATTTAGATGTGATCTGGGTAACATTGTGCAAGTCATTCCCTCTGCCTCTGCTCCCCCTCTTCCCCCCTTTCCACATACCCACCCTCAAATATAAAACTGTGATTCCATGCTGTAAAGCACTTAGACCCCTGATGTGAGATGCCCGAGGGGGGCAACTGGACACTGCTGCTTGCTGTGTGTGCCCTATCAGTAGCTTTAGCTTTCAGGCCTCTTATTTTGCTTTGTTTACAGGACATCAGAGTCTTTCTACAGACTAGCTTTTGAGGCAACTGAAACATGTCTTCAGGCTAAAGCTTGCTGCTTGGGTTATTGCTTCCCCTGCTTGAGATACTGAGCTTTACCAGCACTGGGCCTGCCAGGTGTGAGAATTGCTGACACACAGGCCATTTGGGGGCTGTGGATAGAGGGAAAGCCTGTTCCTATTCTCTAGGCAGAGCACAGGGCTGTGCCAGTGCTGTGTTAGCTGTGATGCTGAGCCTTAACAAACTTACCCTGCCACTTGTCAGGGCTCATTAACTCAACTGTGTGAGCTGTGGTTGGGAGCTGCCTCCCTCCTGACCTTACAGTGGGAGAAAATGAGCTCAGGTTTGCCATCTGACCTGCACCCAGAGCTCCTTGAGAACCCCCCGCCCCCCTTAAAAGGCAGGGCTGGAAGGGATTCCCATGGGGAAGGGATGTGAGCAGTGCCACTGGGCTTGGTGCCCAGCCTGAAGGGTGTTTGCAGAGCCAGAGCAGGGCAGGCAGTGCATCCGCTCTGTCTACATATGAGCATCAGCATTGCCAGGGGTGGGAGAGAGAGAGTCTTCCCATGAGATGTTTGTCCAGTGTCTGAGCACTGAATGATCCCTCTTCGTTAATCAGCAGGGTGGTGGCTGCTTTTGCAATGAGTTCCTTGTCTCCCATCTCTTCTCCTGCAAACCTCTCATACAACTCATTCTTAGTCATTTTTTTAGACCCATACTTGGTGAGTTCTTGTATGCATATGAGCAAACAGGACTTCAACAAAAAGGAGTCTATGCCCTTCTAGATATCCTACTAAAACCTCTTATGGTATTGGTACTCAGAAAGAAAGTGGTGAGGCCCTAGGAAAATCTTCAGAAGTGTTATCATTAGTGCTGTATGGTTTGATGAAGACAAAGCATGTGGACTGATTGCTTTGCAATCAGTTTCTACAGGGAATTCATAAATTTGACCTTTATTTGGCATTCCCTTTGTGTGCTGACTTCTCTGATGAGTCATTTTTGCCCATTTCCTTTGCCATGCCTCTTGAGGTTGGAGTCTGTCTTTCTGGGCTTGTTTTTCAGCAGCCTGATCTGTGCAAGATAAAGATGGGGAGAGCTGGGTTGTGCTGATGCTGCTGGCACTCAGAGGGAGCGCTGCAGCACAGGAGGAGCAGCTGCACGGGCGAGACAAGTTCCAGGGTGAATTTGCAGGGACACGTGCTGGAAGAAAACCATTTCCATGCTGCATGTCTGGTGTCAAGAAACAAAAATGCTCTGATGCTGTTAGTCACCCTGCTGATCTCAATCTGTTTAATGGCATTATTTTGTTTCAGTGCAGTGGTATTCTGATGCGTGTTTTGCAGCTTATTTCAGAGAAGCTTTCGAAACACAGAATTCATGATGCTTAAGGAAGATGGCTTGTTAGCATGTTAAATGTTGATAAATCACCTGGCCAAGACTGATTCTGTTAGTGATTGTGAATGAATACCTTTTGACCTCTTCTCTCTCCACCACACAGGTCAGAGCTGTTGGGAACCCTTGCCTCGGAGCAGGGAGCTCTTGGGGTGCCCCTTACACGGGACCCCGGGATGGCACTGTGTCCACAGTGTGACCCCAGTGTGACCTGCTTGCAGGGGAAGTCAGCATTTCTCTGCTCCCTGGAGGGGCAGAACTGAGCGCACAGGCAGGTGCTGACTGTCAGGGGGGTGGTGCAGGATGGCCAGGTATTCCTGCATGCTGGGGTCTCAGGGCAGCTTGCTACCTTCAGCCCCTTCAGCCTTCCCAGCATGGCTCAACAAGGGTGTAGCAGTTTTCACTCAGCCCTTTAAAATGTTTTTCTTTTTTTTTTTTTCCCTTTTTTCCACTGGCCATACCAATCTGATTACACCTTCGAGGGATCATCTGCCCCTAAAGCTTAATTAAGGAGCTTGTCTGACTCTCACTGACTCACCTGCCACTGTATGAGCTCATGTCTGACTTGTCCTAGGAAGATAGTGAAATATGTCAGGCTTCTCTGAAATATAGCAGGTTTTTTGTTTTATTGCACCCCTGACATTGCTGTTGGCTCCTGCAGAGGTGAGCAGAAAGATGACTGCCCCAACTTTGTTACTTTTATCTAAACTTAGTCGCTCGCCTCTTTGTGTCTTGAAAAACCAGATGGGGTTTTGCTTGCACAGCTGTAGGTATGTTAGAGTTAATAAAAAAAATATTAAAAATTAAATAACCTTTGAGTTTTGGCTTCAGGCAAACTAGGTGAAATGATGTGTTTTGGAGATGAATGCTCTTGCAGGAGGCAAGATGTAGCTTGCAGGAGAACATCTGCAACCAATCCATTCTGTATGAGATGGGGCCAAGACTTGTTTGTATCTCAGTACCTGTTCAAACATGTTATACCATAGCAAAAAGAGATTTTGAATGCATTGAGGAAGGGTGGGTAAGAAGGAAAAGAGACATCAAGCTGAATGTTTGCTTAATAGCCTTGATTTCTTCATTAAACTTTTAAGCACTTTAATAATCTGATTAGCTGCTTTCAGAGCGCGGAACAGTTTTTCCTTTCTTTTTTCTTTTTTTCTTTCTTAAAAGAGAAAAAACCTCTCCTCATCTTGGTGCTGTGAGATGAGCTTGCTTTGTGACCTGGAGCAAATCCGCTAACTGTTTGCTGCTTTTCTGTACTCACCCTGAGGACTGTTGGTGGAAGGATGTTCTGTAATACATTTGATCAAAGGCAGTGCAGAGGTTCAGTTACTAGGCTGCCTGCCTGGACCCCAGAATGCAGCTTCCCATCCAAAGCTCCTTGCCAGCTACTCCCATCTCCCATCCCCTTTGTCCTGTTGGAACTGCATGTAGCATGAATGTCTTGCAGCTTGCAGAGCTCATTTGCCTGCCTTTAATTGTGCATTTGAAATGCCTCTGGAGGCCTGTGGCAGCAGAGAACAGTTAGATGACTCAGGAGTGGCTGGAGTGGTGAGGCTGGCAATAGAGGCTCTCATGCTGAGGTTCTCTTATCATTGCACTGATGGTTCTCATCATCATATTGTGCTCTGCATTGTTTTGGGGTTTTTTTTGTAAGACAACCCCGGAGGTGTACATGCAGCTGTATTTCTGGTTTGCACGTGTAGCTAATGTGGGTGTTGAAGGTGCAGACTGTGTGCGACTGGGGTTTGTTGTCAGTGGAATGTAGCAACTGTTAGTCAGATCTTTTTGCTTGTCTAATAGGCTGAATTCCTTGCTGAGAAGATGAGAGAACTGATTTGGGCTGATTCAGGTGGACATTGTGAACGCAGTGTCTCTAAAATCTTTTCAGAGGAAGAGTGCATGCATTCCAAGTGGTCTGTTCTAGGAAGAGATGGGGTTGTAGTACTACCTGGGTAGTATTTTGCTAGTGCTTAAAATCAGCAGACTGTTGAGGTTTTTTCTCCCCTTTTGTCAAACCAAATCCTGCTGTGACTTCACCAAAAGTGCTTGTGTAAGTGGGGCAGCCCTGGTCATGTGCTGATCTTTGTCAAGACCTCAACACAGAAGCAAATTAAAGAACAGCAAGATGCACATGGCCTGTCCTCTGCCTTTGATGTCAACAGGGCTCTTCCACTTTGCACTGGCTCTTCAGGGGGAGGTTATTCTGACTCCCAAGTCTCCAAGTCTTTTTCAAATCCCTGATGACTCTTGGTGCTGCTGTTCACATGTGGCCAGCTACCAGGAAGGCCTCCTGCAGCTTGTCCATACTTGGCAGATCAACACCCATGAGAGGCATGGCCTTGGGCTCCGTGCAGCATTGTGTGGACATGCAGGCTGTGCTTAGAAGATGTGCTGTGTCTGTGTAGGGCTGCAGCAATGTTTCCAAAGTTGCTTGACTGTCCGGGGTTCTGTTTGCTTGCTTGGGAGCTCCCATCCCAAAATCACTGAGAAAGATGGCTGAAGCTGCTAATGGCACTGTGCTAGCCAAGCATTGGCTTAACACTCGTTTTATCCCTGTTGTGTGCAAACACTGTCTTGTTCCCAGAAATCTCTGTTGGCTCCTTATCTGAATTAGGTGATGTAATTATGCCTCCCAGCCCACTATTGCAATGGGAAAATGGGTTCCTCTTGTTGGAATTTTCAAGGAGCTTGCTCCTTGGAGAAGCACACAGCCTGTGTGGGAATGGGGTGTTGGGGGTGTGTGTTTTGTTTAGTGTTTTTCCCCTTGGCTACACGAGCAGCTAAAACCTGTAACCTACAGGAGTTGGAAGCTTCATGCAGAAAATTAGCTTAGGTTGGTGGAAGAGTTGAGATCACATTTTTCTTGGCTAATTAAAGGATTAAAGGTGCAGAGATTTAGAGCGAACTGTCAGTGTGCTACAGGAGAGAGCCTTTGATGGTTGAATCCAATTTGAGATTAAACAAATTGTATTTAAATAAGAAATACATGGCAACAGTTACAGTCTATCTGGGCCTCTCTATTCCTTGGTGTCCTTCAGGGTCAGGTAGATGGTGTGCTGTGGCTAGGGCTTCTCCTCCCTCACCAATTTCCTTCTTCCACATGCTTCCCTCTGGATTGTTTGAATCTGTTGCCTCCACACTTTGTAAAATTGGGATTTTTTTCCTTCTAACCCAGTGCTTAGTGCAAAGGAGCCTTGCACTCTCCCTTAAACAATAATAAACTGTCCATTTTAGCAGTAGCATGGTCACATGCTTGTTGTGTGTTTTCTAGTATCTCTGATGCTCTTTAGGGTTTTTCTGCATCCTGGTGCTTTGCTGTCTGCAGCTGGAGAGCTGAATGTTTACTCCCCTGTGAACTTTTTTAATTTTGTTCAGTTGAGAAGATGATGGATAGAAAGAGTTGATTGTTTAATGGTGTCTTCCTGTACATGGTGGCTGGTAAAATTCTAGAGAGGCAGTGAACTTTTGCAGGTTCCAAGTCCTTGACTTCTTTGATTCCAGTTGATTGTATTCAATGGGCTGCACTTGAAAATGGCTTGCTAGTGTTAGTCCCAGCCCTTCTCCTGCCTTTTCAGTTGGATAGCATTACTTTCAGAGCTGCTAAGGGGATGCTTTTAAGTGTTGCCCTTGATAGCACTTGCAGTGGTGCAGGCTTATGAGACTGATGGTAGCTATCTCAGAGCAAAGCTTGCTTTCTGCTAGGGCAGGAATTCATCTGCACAGCATGGTGCAGGGCAGCAGCCTGTTCTGCCCATGGAGGCCTTGCACCTTTCTCTGATGCACCACATATGAGCTGTAAGGAAAATGGGAGTGCCAGACAGTGTGAGTGAATAACTTCTGATGTTGCAACTCTGTCTTGTTTTGTTCCATTTTGTTTTACTCCTTTTTAGTGAGGAGGGGACTTGCCTTTTGTTACCTGCCACCTACATAAGATCATGAGGGGGGTTTTGATTCCTTTTTTTTGTTGTTGTTGTGGCAGTAGAGAAAATCACAAAATTGAAACTGGTAAAAAATCTGCTGGTATTCCATAATCACTCAAAAACATGGCATTACTTACTAATTGGGTGTGGTTAGTTGGGAAATCTGACTTTAAAATTATGTTTCCCAGGGAACTATTCCTGTTCTCACTGTTATCCAGTAACAAAGACTGCTTTTTGGTTGGGAAAGCAGTCTTGCTAGGTCTTCTCACAAAGCATCTGTTGCTTGGGGTCTTCAGAGCTTGCAGTTTGCAAATGAAGCAGTGCAGAGTAGTGAGGTCTGCAGGGACAAAGGGCTGTTTGGTGTTTTCCTTGGAAAGCTATCTTCAGGTTGTGGTTGCAAGGATTTGCATCTGAAGTCCATATTAATTCCTTTTATATTTCCAGTTAGATCATGCAGATGGCATTATTATCTGTGCTACCAAGTGAAATAAATCAATTGCTAGGTATTGAGAGACTTGATGTTATCTGTTTCCAATAATTTATAGATCTGTTGTTGTGTCATGGAGTATTTGGGTAGTCATTCCTTTGGAGTTTACCTAGCAGGCTTTTGTAGATCTGCCTGTGAAGTGCATCCAGCTCCATGCAAGCTCATTTTATACATTTGTGCTTGCTGAAATTTCAAAGCAGCCTAAAAATCAGAGATCCAGACTATCCTGTGTCCAAGCCTTCCATTTCTTCTGTGTCATGTTACTCCACAATTCCCTTTGGCTTGCATGTCCACTGGGATGTGGTTTTACATTCTACTCTTAGAGGGGGTAGGAGATGCAAAACTGAAGATTAGTTATTTCTCTGAGGGGTAGGAAGGACTGCTGCTAACATTTTCTGACCTCATTGCAAGCCCTCCTCCCTTTCTGTATGCTGCTCTGTGGGACAGCTTTCTTTCCTTTGCTGCAGCTGTACAGCTCCAGGGAGTATGAGACAAAAATGAAGGAGTACCCCAAACATGGCATGGGCTTGTTGATCTTCCTAGCAGAGAAGATGCCACAGCATTGACCTCACTGGCTGGCTGGAGGTGAGGTGCTGTGTTTTTGAGCAGGGAATGTCCTGATGGCTGCTGCAGCAGCTCTGCTGTGTTCCTCAGCGTGGAACTTGGTGAATTGTTTCCCACGGTACGTAGGAAAATCAAGGTCTCAGTTCAGTAAGGCACTTGAGTGAGTGCATAACCTCTAGCACGTGAATATTCCCAGTGAAATCTCTTGGGTTCTGTTGGAGTCAGCAAGGCTGCTCCCAACCTTAAAGGTAGGCATCTGCTTAAACACCTTGCTGAATCATGTCTTGACTTTGAAAGTAGGCTCAGGAGAAACCACATGAGTTGACTCAAGGACTGTGCTTAGCTAGGTCATTGAGGATGGAAAGAAAAGGCTGAGGAGGAAGAACTGGGTAAAATAGAGATCCCAGAATTCTGCAAATGCTGGTAATAGCTGACTTTCTTGTCATTTATCCCCAAAGCTTAATTGTATGAATAAAAGGTTTAAAGGTTTGACTTAGTCACCATTCATCCTAAATATTCTGGAGCTGCTGTCATGCTTTATTGACCTAAGATCTGAGTTCCTGCATCTTTATGGCTTGCTCAGTTAGGTTTAATTTTTGTCTTTCCTAATCCTTATGTTTTCACTGTGACTCAGATCTAGAGTATGGCCTCGTTGGGTCAGTAATTCCAGAAAACAGTGATGTTTGCAGAAATGGTTTGGTTCAGTCTGGACTTCCTGTTGCCTAGGAGAAGGAGAGGGCCCTTTTCTGCTGGTCTTCACGCATGGGAAGAACATTTGTTCCTGCTTGGTGCAAGTTTGTTGCCTTGCTCACCATCCTGGACAGAAAAGCTTTGCTGACTTTTCACTTTAATTATCAATGAAATGCTCAACAAGCAGGAGAACAATATTTGCATAGATGTAATTCTGGAAGTTGAGTGTAATGTGATCAGGAAATGGGACAGGCCCTGGCTGTTATCATGGAAGAGACTTGCTGGTACTTGCACTTAGCTTAAAATGTAATAAGATCTGACTCAGGATAGTTTCCTGGACGTTAACAGAGAAGACTCAATGCCATTTTGGCAAGGGTCTGGCACTATCCTTTCTGCACGGGAACAAAAGAGATTTCTGGTGAATTCATACGTTTGTTCTGAAAGGACTTGTAACAGTGCACTGACTCTTTAGAGGGAAATGGTCTTCCTTGGAGCAGAAAAGCAGGGGCGTGTGTGTGTGTTTTCAGGACTTTCTTTTTCTGAGATAGAAGCCAAGGAACAAGGCGCTTGCGTGCTGTGCCAGTGAAATCTCCCTGGGAAGACATGATGCTACTTGCAAGGTATGCACAAGACAAGACCAGAGGCGCCGCAGTGCTTGATTACTGTCAAGGACTCAGTTGGAACTTGCCTTTGCTCTTTGGCCTGCAGCATTTATGTAGAAATTGGGGACGCTGCTGCTTGCTTCCAAAGCTTTGCCTTGATGGGTCCTGCCCACATCTAGGCAGGGAGGAAGGAGCGGGGGGGGCTTAGAACCTATGAAGTAAACAGGAAAATTACTCACCTTAATGATGCATTTCACTGGCATTGCCACTCTGAGAGCCTGTCAGATTTAATACTTTCTGTCTTCCCTTCCATCGCCTCCCATCAGTGTGATTAATAGTCTATTAGAAGGATGAAGTGGAGAGGTATCCACACCTTCCCTCGGGTGGAATAAACAGGAGGGAAGCCAAGTGAGTAGGAGAAGGGGGATCACCTTTGTCTATCTGAGCCATTTGGTCTTTGTTGAGAGTGCACATCCATAAGGGCACTCATCTACTGACTTGGTTGGTGGCCCCTTGGTTTATTCCAGTTCACAGGTGAGCCCCTTGGCCTCCCAGTAAGCTACCAGCCCTGCTCCACAGGGTGCATTGGCCAGTTCCCCGTCCAGAAACAGTGAGGGAGCAGTCCTGCACTTGGTCACAGCACAACAGCCGTAGCACTGTAGGAAGGCAAAGAAAAAAATACAAATGATTTGTATGTGAAGTTCTTCAGGGATTATTTGCCCGTTTTGTAAATACATTGAGTCTGAAACTTAAGTCAAGAAAGAACAAATAGGATAGAAAATGTACCTGGGCAAAGGTGTTTAGTATGAGAGGTCACAGGACACTAAACCTGTTTTTAGCTTAGAATTGCTTGAACTTTCTTCCCTGTATCAGAATGAATGTGCAAAGACTGGTTTGCATCTCCTGTGACCCTGTCCGTGCCCCAGCTAGGAAGCTGGGCCAGTATTTCACATGAATACTCTTACCCTCACAACGTGCTGACCCTGTGGTATTTTACAAGTAGGCCAGTCCTTTGGCATGAGCCAGAATTTGGGTGGAAATCTGTCACCATCTAGTAAAGTGTCCTGCTTCCCAGGGTGTTGAATGGCTGGTGCAGTCTGTGGCAGAGTGCCTGATAGTTCTGAGCCTGACTCTGACACTAATGTGCAGGCTTAGGATGTTGCTGATTGAATAGAGTATATTGCCAGACCAACTTTGTTGTTTTGTTAGTTTTTTGTTTTTTTTTTGATGTGTTCTCTTGTCCAGCTTGGCTCCCCTCTCGTGTAATAGATACTGTACAAGTGACTCATTCACTTTCCTCTGAGTTACTAACGAAATCCCCTTATTTGCAGATGAAGGAACTAAAAGGGGTTTTGTACTAACGTCTTACACTGGGCATTTGCTTGTACCCTGCTTCTTCCCCTGATCTTTAGCTGGTGTGGAGCCACCTGAATCTGTGGCTGTGTCAGAAATTGCAGAGGACCCAAAGCCTCTATCTACTCTCTATGGGGCTGCAAGATCTGACCTGCTTGTCTGGGACTTCTACTGCTGACTCGTGCTTTTGGAACCAGGTTAGAATTGGTGGGAGCAGACTAATTTTTGAGAGCTTTGGGATTTTTGCTTTGCTGTTTACTTTGTCTTAATTGAGCAACCTTTATGTATTGCTGTGCTTCTTCCCTCATGGTTGAGTTCATCACCCTTTGACTTTCAGCAGGGGACAAAAGTGACAGGGAGATGCACTAAAAATTGGTGTCTGGTTACTCCAGACAATGTTTCCTCTAGCTGATTAGAGTTTTTGGAGTTTGGCTGGTAGGATGGAGCGTGCTGAAACATGCGAACTTGAAACAGATGAGATCTGGAGGGCCAATGGGAAACACACAGCAGCTTTCCTCTTTGGCTGAGCCTGGAACACGTGACTGTAAGAAAGTTGAATCCCCCACACCAAGCTAGGAGGAGGTTTGAAATGGCCAACCTGGTAGTCCATGAGCAGAACAGGTTCTGGAGCTCAGTATCAGAGGCCAAGGCATGTGAGTCAGGAGCAGTATGTGATGGGAAGGTTTTGCTGTTGGGAGCCTAAATATGTTCTTCTCAGGTAATTCCTGGAGTCCTTTATAACAGAAGTCAGATTTTCATTAAAATACAGGTTGAATCAGATCTTAAATTCAGGTTTGAGCTCACAAATTCCCTTACACAGAGGCACACTGGCTTGAGCAGGCAGTGGTTAACAGTGCTACCAAAAGTTAAGCGTATGCTGAAGATTTTTTTACTAAATCAAGTCCTGGAGGTTTTTGCCTGCAGCATTGGAGTATTCATTCTGGTGTAATGAGTAGAATTGCCTGGAAGGACTATTGCTGGTTATGTCACTGTTGAGTGTTCTGCTGCTCTGACACTTGAGGTCATACAATCAGCTTAGTTTCATGTAGGCAAACATGTGGTCATATGTGTACTGTCCACTCACTTGCATTACCTGCAAGCAGGTGTGTGTATTTTATAGAGATGCAAATATTTGTAACTCCAGTGTAGTGCTTTGTTAGCAGTGGGTTACCCTCCGGCTAGGAGGATGTGAAGTAGCCATGTGTCTTTGAGAGTAGCAGGCCTGTAGGAGGAGGGAAGAAATGCAGTGGAGTTATCCATAAAGCTGCTTTGACAATCACTGTAATGATTCAAAATTTTACTGTTGAATTTTGTTGGCTTACTAATTAATTCTTAATAATTGAAGTGGATGTTTCCCAGATCCAATTTTAAGTAATTCTTTAGACTAACGTTGATCACCCCTCACTATTCTGCTGGAATTTAACATATCCTGGCCTGTAGGTGAGTTTGGGTAGAATGAGAGTGAACTTCCTATAGTGTATGTTTCTTAATGTTGTATCTTCTGTGGTAGGCAAATAGGTTGATTATTTGTTGTGCATTCATACTGGAGAAGTTGCTGGCAGATGTAGATATTGAGGAAGATGTTCAGCAGCAGATCAGCTTGCCTTTTAGCAGATTTGCTCTCATTTCATACTTCTACCTCAAAAAATTTCTTCTGCAAAGCAATCTATTGGAAATGTAAATTACTACACATTGATAGCATCTGAAACTTGTTTGCTACTGTTAAAGTTTTGATTTAGAAACTGGCAGAGAAACTGGACACAATATACAAGCAGTGTGTGAGCTGGCTGCACAAGCCAAGGTCATTTTACTGCAGGAGTCTTATGATTTTGGTTTTTAAATAAATTAATTTCAAAAATATTTAAATAATAGACTAGCAAAGGAAGAGAACTCGCAAAACCAGACAGTAAAGCCTTCTTTTACACCTATCACTTCCTATCAAAAATGTGTAAAGCTTGCCTCCAAAGTTTTTGATTTGAGGTTTTTTCCTCTTGATACAGGTTACTTTTCAGTTGAATCTTTGTTGTTGTTTGTTTTTAAAATGGTTTTCAAGCTGAACCTTAAGAGGTTTTCATTTGTTGAAGAAGTAAGTCTGTAGATATGAAACTGAAATGTAAAAGCTGATATATGTGAAGTTTTCAGTTACAATAGTTTCATAGTGCAAAAGCAGTATGGGAAATTATCAGTTGTTCTTCTGTTACTATCGTGGCTTTGCTGACAGGGTTAGGTAGAGGCAATACATCCTGATGGAGGCAGTTTTGAGTTAAAACCCCTGGGGAGCCTCTAGTGAGATGCTGAATATTGTCATATGAAGGAATTATCTTTATCATCCTAAAGATGTGAGAATCTAGCAGATGCTCTCAATTCGGTACTTTTGGGAATTTCAGGGGGTCTTCTACACCATATCCAAGTGGGCAAGTCCCCTTCTCATCCCACCCTCCGAGTCGGGGTGTGTTGGCAGGCGGTGGTGCCGGGCAGTGCTGCTCTCAGGGAGCTCCTGCGGGCAGGGCAGCGCGGAGCTGTCAGTGTGCCAAGGCCAGAGGTGGCTGTGCCTCTGCAGAGGGGCAGAGCTGCTGTTCCCCCTCGCTGCCCTGCGGTGCCTCGGGGCCGGAGGAGCTCGGGGGGCTGTGCAGGAGCAGCGCGGTGCCGGCAGCCGGGGAGCGGCTCCTGAATCCCTGTCCGCAGGCTACGTTTCTGCGCTCTCCTCCCTGCCACCCCTCCCCTTGCCCGTTTACCTAAGCAGGTCAGCACACACGCGCGCACCCATATATTTATTTTTTCGCTAAGGTTTGCAGGCGCAGCAGCTGCCGGCTGGGAGTGCCGCCCACCCCGGGCACCCCGCGCTGCCCGTGCCCGCTGCCCTGCGCTGTGCGCTCCGGGCCCCGCACAGCCCTGCTCGCTCCCCCCCGGCGCGGGGGGATGCTGGGGAGGGGGAGGAGGCAGAAGAGCCCCAGGGGAAAATGAAGTTTAAGTCTTCGCGAAGGCGAACGCCCTTGGGTGATTCACTGCCCTTCCTCAAGAGGGAAAAGAGTGTGACATGGTTTTTCCTTTGCCCCAGGGTGGAGAAATTTGGTGAATGCCTGCAAAGCACTGGTGGGGTGCATTAGCATCCCCTCCTGCTCCCGTGCTCCGGGAGCTTCCCTTGCAGATGGGGATGCTCGAAGGTGTGCCTGGCTCCCTGGTGCCCGGGGCTTGAGGCTGGGGGTTGTTGCCACACCTGGTGGATCTGTATCACTGGACCTATTAGCCGTGCCCATCCATGGTTTGAATGCCAGCTATACCCACTAGCAGCAAGCTGTCCACTTTTCTCTGGAGCCTGGTGAGACAGAGGACTTCAAACTGCAATAAGTCAGCTCACAAGCCATGTGGTTAAGGTTGTGCTGAAGGTTAAATCTGGAAGGAGATGTCCATGCGTGCATCACTCCTCTTTCACTGAGTGTCCTCTGGGTTCGAGTTGGTTCCTAAGAGTGTGTGTGCATGTGTATATGTGTTTGATGTGCCCCCACATGCTTCCAGCAGTTTTGTGTAAATGAAAAGTTAAATCCTGGTCAAGCATAGCAAAAATGTTTAAAGTAGTTGTGTAAATTTCAGTTTTTGTTCTTAGTTGGTAGCTTCCTTTCTTCCCACTGCCTTTTGTTCTCCTAAATAATTAAAACATGTTCAAATTATTTTCTATTTCTTTGTGACTCTCCTTGTTTTCACCTGTGAATACTTTAGTGCAGGTAGGTATTCCATTCCCACTCTTCTAACCTGTTCTTTTTTTCCCCTTCTTAGGGAGTTAATTTTGTCCAGGAGAAAGCATAGCTGATTGACAGCTTTGAAAACATCAAGTAAAATGAATCTAGTTAACTGAGTTGAACTAAAACATGACTGCTTGAAAGAAGCTTGCAAAAGATTTGAAAGACCTGTTGATGTGAGCAGGAGGGGCTCAGGGAGCTGTAATGCCTTAAGCCAACCTCTGGGATCACCTTCAAGCTGACATCCGTCAGCATTTGTAGAGCTGACTGAATCCCACTCCTTTTAAAGATTTAGAAGCCATAATCCCTCTGCTGGATCGGATGGTGAAACAGATATTAGAGGTAGATTTCGAAAGTAGTGTTTGGGGGATTTCACTGCATCTGAGTTTTGCAGAGGAATTGAGTACGCAGTAAAAAGCCATTGTGGCTTGTATTACACTGAGCACTTCCTTTCAGGAGACTACAGTCCCTTCTAGCAAAAATTCTCCATTTGAGAGTCAAGAAGTGTTTTGTTTTTGCCTTTCATTTCTTTGTTGACACACCTTCAGTAGAAGGGGCTTACTAAGAAATCAGACAGGTGTTGCCTGATGGTAGCTGGCGTGTGTATTGTGATACTGAATTACCAGCCAGGGTGCCAAGAGTGGGTAATACAGTATGTCTGCACAGGCAGGTGGGGAGAGCAGAGCTGCAGGCCCTGGAACGTTTGCATCTTTCATTTTAAAATGTATTATTAAGCAAAATGCTCAATTTCTGACAGGCAGCAGTCAAACTCCAAGGAAAAGTCCACTGCCAAAGCTCTTTCCTCTCCCTCTTGAGTAGATAACACATTTTCAGGCTCAGCTCTTTTGTTTTAAATGGCTTTCAGGTCTGTTCTCTGATGGAAGTGGTGTTGCACTCCTCAGGCTCCTCACAGTTTTGTTCCTACTCTAGATAATGGTTGTTGTCATCTTGTTACCTGGTAGGCTTTTTTGTTTGGTCAAACTCATTTTTTATATTGGTACTCCTAATTAATTTAGTTTTCCTGCTCAAGTGTCTTGATTAATAGTCATGCTTTGGGTTTCTGGGAATTGCTCATGATCTTACCCCTCATGCAGCATCAGTTCACAGCAAGATGGTGAGCAGGGGGACTGTCACCTCCTGCAGGTGGGGTGGGGTGGAACCACTGAGGAGCAGCATCTGTGCCAAGAGGGTGATCCTTGCTTTCAGGCACTATCTGAGTGCACAGACAGCTTCTGCCTCGGGTTTTCTTTCTGAAGTGCCTTTGCTTTGAAATCTATATACAATATCCTGTCTTCCTCTGTGGATATAGCGATTATCACTGATCCAGGACGAAGTCACTATGACCTCGTTGTTGGCATCTATTTATGCCAGTAAATGGCTGTGCATCAGGTTACTCCTGGTTGCAGCAAAGTTGGCGGGGTGGGGAAACTCAAGCTGTCTCTGTCTGACAGGAGGTACCCCGTGGACAGATTTACACCGGTGTTAAATGACTGTCCCTTCAGCGATTACACGCTCACAGGCGGCTGTGCCTGGGGTAGATGTGAAATCATGGCTCTATGCCATGTCCCCAAGCCCTGTGCAGTGCCTGAGAGGCTTGAACTCCTCTTGCAGTCAGGTGACAGAAAGGCAGCTCAGCCCTCGTTGCCTCTTTTGACTCTGCTGGGCACTGCCACTAAATCTTCCCACGTCCTGACTGTGCTCCGGGGCAGAGGTGGGCTCCTGGTTACCTCCTCTCCTGACATGCTAAGTTCAAGTTGTTGGCCAGAACCTGCAGCTCTTGAGTCTGCCCCATGTTTCTTTGTTGGATAGACTTGTTCATCATAACCCATTTGCTCTTGGCTGTTTTGCTTTTGTGAATTTAGGATGTAGATCCAATGCCTTCCTTGCTGGTTGTAGCCAAAGGGGTCCAACAGTTGGTGTGCCAAAGGGTGGATGAAGAGCAGATCCCTTTCTCTGCTCACAGAGGGGCTGTGCTGTTTGATCACGAGCCTCAGCATTTGTGCTGGTTTTGGGTACACCTCAGTCCTTCTGAAAGCAGTGATTTTTGGTTTTCCCCTTTCTTGTGACCCCAGCTTTCTGTCTTTGAAGATAGTATATG
Organism: Geospiza fortis; assembly: GCF_000277835.1. Classification (NCBI taxonomy): domain Eukaryota; kingdom Metazoa; phylum Chordata; class Aves; order Passeriformes; family Thraupidae; genus Geospiza; species Geospiza fortis. The sequence continues at coordinate 1,482,430 of NW_005054309.1, read as the reverse complement.
TAAAATTACAGTCAGCACCACGAGTCCTGATCAGTGACTGAGGGTGTGTATCTCTTTCCATCTGTTCAATTCTCTGGATGCCTGCAGACACTGGACACGTTGCCTCCTGGCATATGCCATGCCCTCTGTGCACCCCTGCTCTTCAATATTTATGCTTGTATTTCAGCCCATCACCTCTGGGTGCCCAATTCTTTATGCTTCAGTGATGTTAAGGCATCGAAGTGATTAGTTGGCTTTTTGAGATTTTTGAGGCTTTCTGTCCTTGAAACCTTCACAGTGCTATGAGCAAACTGACGTGTTGAAGGAAACAGTGCTTTACAGGTTTTCTTCCTTTTCAAATACAAGTGATTCTTTTTCTACCTCTTGAGATGGAAGGACAACATGGTGAGCTCACTCTTACCTTCAGTAAGGAATTGCTTTTTAATTAAAAAACAATAAGGAATTTCAGGTTTAAAAGATGTATGATACAAATCACCATCTAGATGTGTTTCGCAACTTTTTTTTTTGTAATTGTTTGGCATGTTCCCCGTTTCCGCAGGCTGGGTAAATCCTTTGTGGGCTTAATCTCTAGCCTGCAGGCACATAAAATACATTGCACAATTTGGCCTTTGCATTTTAAAGAAATCTTTTTTTGTATCTTAAATACCTGTAGCATCTTTTCTGCCACATGGCAGGATGGTGTTGAGTGAGGAGGGAAGGGACTGGCTTGGCTTATGTTTAATCCCTCTCTCCTACCCAGTGTCTCTTGCAAGTTTGGTTTTTCCTATGTTAGCAGTGTGTACACTCTGAAGTGCAAATAATCCCTGACTATCACTAGCTAATCCTTTTCCTGCTGCATCATCTGCCACCCACCCTTGCCACGCGCTGGCTCTCCCTGTCCCAGTGGGGTCCATGGCCACAAGGTGCTCCTGACCAGTATGAACCTGTCACTGCTGTGTTTGAACAGCTGGGAATGGGGCTCTATTGGCCCAGGGCTGCTAGAGACCTTTTCCTGTGAGGAAACAACCACCTTGGGGCTTTCACTTTTCTTTGTCTGCAAGAACTGAGGACACAGAGATGGGGAAATGCCAGCAATTCCTGTGGGTTAGGTTGTTACAGGGAGAGCTCCGCACTCAAAAATGTCTGAATACCAGGAGAAAACTGAATGCCTCTGGAGCAGGGTTCTGAAAAACCTGCCGTGTTTTGGAACAGCCTTATACAGGAGGGAAGACTGGACAGTCTGCTTCATGGGAGATATCCAGGAAAATGGGTTTAGGTTGTCCAGTACTGAACCACTTGGGACTTTCCTTGCCATCCTCCCTGCTAAGGAGATGCTTTTATTTTGGTGAGGGATTTTGAAAAGAAACCACCAACTTCAGCCTTGATGTTTTGCTGAGTTAAGATTTCCAGATGTGAACACACTCCACGAAAATGCTGCATTAGTTTACTGTTGTAGTGGAGAACATCTTAAGAGAAATCTAATATGCTCCACATTAGCACAGTGAATAAGAGCATCTTGTTCTGTTCCAAGTGCTCATTGCATGTCACAACCTCCCCTTTGGAGCCAGCTGCTGGGTTATGCTCTAGGTTATGGTCACTGTGGGCTGGCCTTTGGGCTGTTCAACTCTTCTGGCCTTTGAAAAACAAAATACTGGATTTTATTTACCTCATTTTTGGATATAATGATTTGTGTTCAGAAGTGGGGGGATTACTATAGAAATGTTTAGTAGATGTAGGAGATGATCTTAAAAGATGTCTGAAATGTCAGATTTCGTATAAATCTCAAATTGATTAGGGTGTTGTTTTCGAGTACTGTTCAGTTCCAAGGCTGATGTTTTTATTTAATCCTTCTGCAGGAGTAGGAGGGCTTCTTAGAAAACAGGATGAAACACTTCTATGTCTGTGGTTTTGAGTGCTTCCAGGATTACAGAATGCTGTGAAAAGAATAGCATCTGTTTTGTTAGGTGGGTGTTGGGTGTCCTTTGCAAGAGGGAGTGTGTGCCCAAGAGAAATAAAGACTTTATTTGTTCGAGTAAATGAAGTGCTCTTTATCTGAAGATTTCTGCCTTTGGGGAAGCTAGGATGTAGATTTATGTTCTGCTATTTACAGCAGGTAAAGGTCTAGGGGTTTTGTCACTTCTCTGGAAGCATGGTTGTTGTACAAATAAATGCAGTGCCTGTGCACCAGTGGCTGGTGCTTTCAGTTACATGTACAAAGCCATCTCCATGTTCCTCGTGTGCTTTCATCCCTAGCTGAACTTCTGACTCTCTTTTGCTCTGTTCCCCATTCAGTATTCCACCGAACTGAAAAAGCTGTACTGCCAGATTGCCAAGACGTGTCCCATCCAGATCAAAGTGATGACCCCGCCGCCTCAGGGAGCTGTCATCAGGGCTATGCCAGTCTACAAGAAAGCTGAGCACGTCACTGAAGTGGTCAAACGCTGCCCGAACCACGAACTGAGCCGGGAGTTCAACGAGGGTAAGGAGGGCAGTGCTGTGCTGGCAGTCCCTCTGCAGAGCTGCTTGGCTGATGAGCAGCCACTGAGGGATGTGACAGCAGCTTCAGGGCAAACCTTCTGGAAACAGACCTCCCTGTGACACCTTGTGCAGCTTTTTATTTCCTGTGCTTGGAAGGAGGGATCGTGCAATCAGTGCTTTAGCTGTCCCTGTGCACGCTCGTCCTTGGGAGGAAAGCACTGAAATAAACCTCGTGCCTGCCCAGGTCAGATGGATGTCTGTCCCTGTGGCAGGCACTGCCCCTCTGGCAGCCCTTTTCTGCTCTGCTTTTGCTCCTGCAATGAGAAGCAGCTGTTCTTGTGCTCAGGAATGAGCTTCCATGTGGCTGGGACAGGGATCTAGTAACAGGATGCAATATCATCTCCATCCTTAATCCACGCCTCAGAGATGGAGGGGCTGTTTATCTCTGGCAGGGAAATGCTAAGTGCCAGCATCAACTGTAGGCAACGTTCTTCTACATGTGACACTCCCAGCTCAGTATAAATGTTTTAGTCTTTTACTTACTTCTCGTGTTGGTGAAGTAGCAGCTGTTTTTAAAATGTCCTTTGGTGTTCTGCAAGCTCACGGGCAGGGTTCCATTTTGCCTTGGTCATTTAAGTTCACATAATTTCAGATGAGCATCTGTTTTATTCTACATACATTATTTATCTTCTACTGTAAAAAAACCTGGTTGGTGTCAGTTAGCAGCATGTCTTAGGAGTCTGGATCCCATTGCTGGTTACAGTGCAGCCAGCTAGACAAGCCCCAGAAATAAGCAAGGACTTGGGAGTGTTATAATAAGAGTGGAGTGAGACAGTTCCTCAAAGCAGTTTTTTTTATTAAAAAGTGCTTTTCTGACAGGACTGGATTTATTGAGGTTTGACACCATTCAATAATGAAGTTTTAAGAAAGGGAAAAAAACCTTATAAATTCTTATTCTGAAATAATTATTTCTGTAGAAATAGTCAGTATTTTGAGTAGGAAATGAACAGTTAATACCCAAAACAAATTCTTGAGATGAACCCATAGCAGGCTTCTCTCCTCAGAATTTAGTTGCATGTTGTAGAAACACTAAAGATAATTCATAGGAAGGAAGCTTTTAATTATTGGATAGTGGCCTAGGAACCAAGATCATGTTCCCTTCTGCTGCTGCTGTAAGCAAGCATGATTTTTCAAGCTGACCATTAATTAAATGCGTATTTCTTTTGCTTTTTGGTTCTTTTTTTTAAGGCTCAAGACTGATGGAAGAGAGCAGAAGAGGGCTAGCAATTGATAGGAAAAAGAATAGGAAATGAGACTTGAAGTAATTTGCTTTGTATATGCATTAGAGGGAGGAAAATAAAGGCTTTCAGCTGGTGTGAAAATCCAGCAGGAGTTATCTGCTGGAAGAACTGCTGTGAGCTGCCATTCAGTTCACATTTTGGCTCGCTTCTTCTGGGATCTTGAGAAGCCCTTGTTCAAGTTTAGCCACAGGTGTCCAGAGTGAGCTTGGGAAAGCCTGTGTTGCCTTTGGTGTCTGGCAGCAGGCATCTTGGGAAGGGATGCTTCAAGAGCTGAGAGTCACCTGTGTGTGCTCTGATGGACCTCTGGGGCCACATGCGTCTCCCTTGATGGCAGATCTCGCCCCCCTGTGCATGACCTTACTGAACAGTCTCTTGTTTTTTTCCGCTTTGCCTTTGCAGGGCAGATTGCCCCTCCCAGCCACCTGATCAGAGTGGAAGGGAACAGCCATGCCCAGTATGTAGAAGACCCCATCACCGGGAGGCAGAGTGTGCTGGTCCCCTACGAGCCACCCCAGGTATGTTGTGAGCTTGAGCTGCTGGCATCCTGGCATGCAAGGGTTGGGGCTTGTAACCCTGGTCAAAGGAGTTGGGATCTTGGGCTTTCCCTATCCTCATCACCATGAATCCCTTCTTCCTTTCTGTCAGAAATGAGCTTTGAAACACCTTCCTTATCCCTTTTAAGGAAGCTTTGTATTGGGGGCCTATTTCATGCTGGTCCGCTTGCAGCCCAACTTGGGAAATGCAAGAGGAGGGCTTGGAAAAAGCAGAGCTTTCCATCCACCATCTCTTCCTCTCCACCTTTGTCTCACCAGGTCGGTACTGAGTTCACCACAGTCTTGTACAACTTCATGTGCAACAGCAGCTGCGTTGGAGGGATGAACCGCCGCCCGATCCTTATCATCGTGACCCTGGAAACCAGAGAGTAAGTTGTCCATCATGAGTGTAACCCTTCTGGCTCCTCTTCCACTTAGGACAGCATTCCATATCCTTAGGAACAGCTGAATTCAAGGGGCTATAGGATATGTTTTAGATCTTTGCAGTTGGGAGTTGCCCAGCACCTGGGAAATCCAGGCTGGGAAATGGCAGGTGCAGAGTGTGGTGTGAAGTTGAGGAGAGCTTCTGGCCTGTGTCTGAGATGCCAGCTGATGTTTCTCCTCACCTCTGTTCGCAGTGGGCAGGTCTTGGGGCGCCGGTGTTTCGAAGCCCGTATCTGTGCTTGCCCAGGCAGAGACCGCAAGGCAGATGAGGACAGCATCCGCAAGCAGCAAGTGTCCGACAGCACAAAGAATGGTGATGGTACGAAGCGCCGTAAGTAGCTGCACAGCTGGGCAGATGGGGCTGTCTCTGGGTGCTTGTGCCACAGGGACAGAGTGGTGCTGTGCATGGGCTTGCAGGCAGGAGGGCATCTGTTCTCCCAGGGTGAATCAGCCCAGGAACTGAGCTGGTGTTCACAAAGCGGTGTTTGACAGCCTGGGTGTGTGGGCTCCCTTGCAGCATTGCTGGTGTTAGGTTAGCCCTGCCATGGTGAATGGAGGGGTGTTTATTTGCCACCTTCCAATTGTATGTCTGGAACTCTAACCTTTTGAACCTTTACTGCTTGTTTGAGGTTGTGCTGTTATTCTTTGCCTCATCTGGCCAGTGTTCTGTACTGTGGCAGGTGTTTTCCAGCCACAGGGATCTAGACTGAGGCTGCACACAAACCCTGCTGTGCATCACAGACACCCTGGCAAGCAGCCTCTCTGTGCTCTGACAGGAGCCAGGTCCTCACTGGACATGCAGGGTGTGGAAATCCACCTTTGGTTTCCCCTGTACTCAGTGAAGGCAGCAGGCTGAACAGCCAGCACAGGTTATGACTGGAGGCAGACTAGAGAGGAGCTTTGTTTTCTCAGTGAGTTCTGCTCCCTGCCAATGGTCTCACCTTCATGGATCACTGGTTCACCAACAGCTTGTGAGCCTTGTAATACCAAAACTTTCAGTAGTTTTCCTGTAAAGAGCCAGCACTTGTTCAAAGTGTGGCTTGCCAGGGTTTTGTCATATACCCAGCACTCCTTGGCTGATGTATTTCCCCAAGTGACATGGCCAGCCAGCATCTACAGTCATGTCTGCCTTAAAGAGCCAGGAGCTGCAAGGGCAATTCTGGAGTGGCTCAGGCAGAGATCCCTTCAGAGCACTGCAGATCTGAGCTGGTCATGTGCTTCCTATCTCTTGTATCTCTCTTTTTGCTGTTTTCTTCTTTGTATGCTCCTCTCCTCCCTCTCCCTCCCTTTCTTTTTTGTTAATGGGGGTGCCTTTGGGATTTTTCTTCCAGCTTTTCGACAAGGAACTCATGGCATACAGATGACATCTATCAAAAAAAGACGTTCCCCAGATGATGAGCTCTTGTACTTGCCAGTGAGTTCTCTCTCTTTTTATTTCCCCTATGTTTAGTATCTTCAGTGGTGACTCGAGGCTCACCTAGACTTCAGAAAGAACTGAGGATGGGGTTGGGGTGTGACAGAAAATTTTTATTTTCTTTAATTCCATGAACTACTAATTTTAAATACATATTCCAAATAAAAAATATTAAAAATCCCACTAGGTGCTAAGAATGGCTTATGCAAGGCATATGAGAATATCCCAAGGGGTCTCTCTGTCCTGGTGGAAACACTATCTTCGAGATCTAACTAGGTTTCCTCCTCTGTCATTTCTGGGTCTGTGGCACATGACCTTTCTCTAGAAAACTGGGTGTTGTCTTACTGATAGGTGGATGCTTCTGTGGCTTTTATGTGTATTGCACTTGTAATGCAGTGATAGAAGTGAAATACGCTATATTAAGTACATACTCAGAAAGGGCAAGAAATATCTCTAATTGGCCATTTAGCTCCTTCCCATGAGCTGTGTTTAGTTGCTTAAATCACAAGTCATGGTGTGCTTGGAGAAGAAGGGAGAGCCAAACCCAGCTCCCAAATTTATGTGCTGTCTTTTCTGAGGGCAGGTAAGATTCAGCACCAGATCTGCTTAATCTGAGGCAAGTAAAGACATTTTCTGTCTAAATAGATTGGATCAGAATGTTGCTTTTGGCTGGCATAGATTCACACTGAGCCCCAAGATGTTCATCAGCCTGCAGTGTGAGATTATCACTCTTCATCATTATTTGCTGCACCTCTAGAACAAAGCTAGCGTTTTTATTGTGTAAGCATACAGTATAAACAGATTATTTGCATCCTGCTCTGGTTGTTTACTTGACATTTTGAAGACTTTCTAAGGTGATTGTCAATAAGGTCTATAAATGCAGTCCTTTAAAGCTTTTCTTTCCTCCCAATCCCTGTCCTTTTCCTGTGACCCAGGTGAGGGGACGGGAGACGTACGAAATGCTGCTGAAGATCAAAGAGTCCCTGGAGCTGATGCAGTTCCTTCCCCAGCACACGATTGAGACCTACAGGCAGCAGCAGCAGCAACAGCACCAGCACTTGCTCCAGAAGCAGTGAGTACCAGTGTGCTTGCAGTGTCAGTGCAGTGTGGGGAGAGAGGAGAGAGACACAGAAGGCTTCTGCACAGGGACATGGTGCTCAGCTGAGGGCTCAGCAATGGGACAAAGCAGCCCTGCTTCCCCCAGTGTACAGCCTGACTGCTGACAAGGTCCCTCTCTGGTCTTTCATCCCACATATTTCAACTTCTGGCCTTAGAGGGTGAATGAGGATGGGCTTAGTGCCTCATTTGACTTCCAGCCAGAACCCAAGGCAGAGCCATTGACAGCCTGTGGTCAGAACCCTGCTGCGTGTGCCCATCCCAGCTGGGGCATGGGTGCACTCCCGTCCCATTGCTCCATGGAAATGACAGCAAACATGAACCATCTCCAGTGCCTTCTCCAGGGTATCTATCTGACCACCTTGCTAAGAGTGTCTAGAGCTGGGACTGTGAGCATGAGCTTAGCTGAGCTGTGCATTGGAGGGCTGGTGCTTCAGTGCTACAACAAAACTCAGGTTGTTCAGCTCAACTATTAAACTGCCTAAAACAGGCAGCTGAAAGTCGAGAGCAAAGCTGAAACACAAAAAAAATCCATTGCAGCTAGTGGACATTTCAAAAAAAAGATTCGGTACACACTTCTGAAGTATTGTCACAAACTCACTTTGCCAGATGACTCTTCACGTTGCTCATGAGAAGTTTTCCATCCTTTCTGAGCTCAGCTGGCAGAGATTGCTCTGGGTGCTGTAAGTGTGAGGAGGATGGGGAAAAGAAAGGCCAGATAGGTGTCTGGGTTCTCAAAGCTTTGCAGTCAGAGGCTTGGGCAGAGAATGACTTCCCAGGCTGCAGTGAGCAGTGTCATCCATGGGCACTGCTTCACCTGCTGTCTCGGGTGACAGCAAATGGCCCCGGGCTGTAGGTGGCTGCCAGTGGCAGTGCTGGGATCTCGTGTCAGGAGGCTGTGGGTATAACTCATTCCTCTGCAGAGGTTAGCCTGGGGCCAAGGCACCACATAAGTCCCACTTGAGCCTGTAGGGATTTATTTCAGTGCCTTGGCCTTGTCTCAGGACTTCTGCAATACCACAGCTTTCTGCCAGATCTCTCCATGTGTTCACATTTCGGCCTGTGTGTTTTTAGTGTCAGCTGGAGTCTTGTGGAGGTGTGAGAAAAGCCTTCTGCCAAAACGTCTGGAGCATCCGGGGGCTCTGGACTCTTTTTTTGGGGCACTTAAAAATCTCATTATTGTTATTTACTTTTATCAGTCATCTGCACTGTTTGTGTATGCTATAGCTTGTATTTACTAGCTCCTAGGCATTGTGGCATTTGTGTGCTCTACTGCTTGTCTTCAAAGCTTCACCTGAGCCACAACCATTTCAGCTGAGAAAAATGGTTTTGTAAGCAGAAATGGACAGCAGCAGATGACAGCTTTCCCTTGATGCTGACAGTTGGCTTTGCCATAATTACTTTTTTCATTCTTTGTATATCAGTAGAATAGGTTCCTGGCAAATGAGGTTGGTATTTGTGTTACCTTTAAGACCAGAATGTAGAAGTTTAGCCATTTAATTTAATGAAACTTATTTTGGCATGTCTCCTGGCACTTGTCCAGTTATATACCAATTTTTCTCAGTTGCTGAGTGTGCTCATGCAGGGAAGAAAGATTAAGAGCCTTAAAGGGTGCCAGGAGCATGGAGAAAAATAACTTTTAGTATTTGTTCAGAGCTGCTGCAATTGTCTCTGTCCACAGCCTGCCATCAAGCAGCGTCCTGGGTGCTGAAATGCATATTCAGGCAGTTTCTTAGGTGCACTTCTTGGGTTTTGGTGCTTTTTCTTTAGTAATCCATGGTATGGCTTAATATCTGAAGGAATGTGTTCAGGGCAAAGTGATGTTTAGGCTGAAAAGACTCTAAGATGCAATTGCCCCTCAAAAAAGGAGCCTCAGGTCTCAGTGTGAGAGTGGGGAGAGCAGGTGCTTTGGAGGAAATGGTTTGAGCACAGGGGCTCCTTTTTGAGTCTGTTCTGGCCTTTCACTTTGTATGCAGGGGTGTACTTTGAAGTTTTGGTCCCGGTTCATGTTTGGTCACTTTCCTGTGTGAAAAGTGCGAGCTGGGAAAGTGTATGCTGTGACCAAGGTGGAATGTGCTGGAAGCTGTAGATCCTAGCAGGACTCTGTGGGAATGGGGTGTTTGAAAGTTGCCTTTGTTTCTTCCTTCTCGAAATGGAGCAGCATCCACATGTGCTCCAGAGTCACACCTTGGTGGAGGAACTGCTGGGTTTTTCAGTTTACTTTTTGGGGCACTGGTTAACATAGATAAGCTGTCTAGGTGTGGGGAAAGAGTTTTCCCTGTCACTCCTACAACATGGAAAGCTTCATCTTTTTTGAAGAGTAGGAAAAGTAAGGTTGAGATGATCATGGTGAAAGATTGTTTTCCAAAATGACAGATTAAATTTTTTAAACTACTGTATAATGGCTCTTGTGCACACACTAGACCAGTATTGCATTTGACAGGCCAGCAGATGCAGCTGTCTGACTGTTCTGGACTAGGAAGGACAAATCTGGTGACAGTCAGCATTCTTGTGTCCCACTAGATGACCAAAATACTGCAATGCTCCACATTGTGCCAGACCACAATATTTCTCTGTCTCATCTCCTCTCTCTGCTTGCTCCTTTGTGCATGGTTTTCTCCGATTTACTGTTATTCCAAATACCTTCATGATCATAGGTGGGAAGTTGTTGGGTTTTTTCCTTTCAGTTTCTATTCTTCCTTTTTCACTGTCAAATCCTGGGGCCCTTACTTGAAGTGCAGCACACACATTTATTTAGAAGAGTTCATAGTCTGCTACCATTTGTGTAAAACACAGATTTGCCAGATGATTACTGCTGCCAGAGAGATCAGAGGTGGCTCATGCTTTGGGGCGGGAATGTTTCCTCCTTACCCTGCTGTGAAATATGTTTGCCATCAATATTCCCACACAGCTACCTGCACAGTCTTTAAGGGTTTCATTAGGAAACACTTTTTCATGTAGTGGGTTTCAGTCTACTGAGCACTGTTTTCAAACCTATCTGTATTTCAGTTTCCTACAGCAGGGAATCACAAAATATTTCAAATTGGAAGAGGCCCATAAAGTTCATAAGGAACACCCAGCCCAATTCCTGTGATTGAAGGGTTTTCACAAAGTCTTCCAATGGCTACCAAGAAGGGGGCTCTTGCATCCAAGTGCGATCTTGTACCCCAGCAAAGATTTCTTTCCTATCATCAGGGCTACACTATGAGCCCACTGGCTGCCTTTCAGTCTAGTGAGCAGCACAACTCACTATCCAAATGAGAAGGAATTAACCTCATTAGTGAGCTGTGACAGAACTGAGCTATCCAATGCCTGGAGTGCTCCAGCTGAGCTGCAAGGATGCCAGTGCTTGCTGTTGTGGGAAGGGGGCTGGTGGGGAAGGCATTCTTTGTACCTTCACCTCATTAATCTCAGTTTTGGTGTGAAAGCTAACAGTGGATTTTGTATGATCAGGTTTGGTTTTGTGGTGCTGTGCTTGCATGTGAACTCCAGGCACCTGGATAGTGTTCTCACTACAGAATGGCCAAGGTGAAAGGAACCAGGCAGAAAGAAGTGCTTTATGGGCTCTGAGGATGCAGCGCCCTCTGCATCAGCTGGTGGCCCCAGGGACCCCTCAGCTTCTCCGAGGAGAGTAGTTGGGCTGTAATCAGTATGGCCCATAGGCACTGTTCTCCCTCTCTAGCACCAGCTTCTGGGTTTGAAGTGATTGTAGTTAGAAGTGGACTCAATGGAAGCTGCTACTCCTTTTCCTCTTTGAGTGCTTTTATTCCTCCTAGATTTGTCATTACTTGTACCCATGAGACTAGGACAGCATCAGGTTTCTCTATCAGCTGGTTGTTTTCCCTTCCTTGCCAAGCACTTGCTTGTGCCTGGGGCTTTCCAGCTTCCTAAATCTCCCTGTTACATACCCTCACTGTAGGTGCTAAGACATTTGCTTTTTCCCTCTTTGAAAGCCCATACTGTGATCATGAAGGTGGAAAGTAACTGTTTCTCTCTTGGTGGCTGGCAAAAGGTGCTGTACATTCATCTTTTTCTTTTCTCTGGTTCCTTCTTTACAGTCTCCTTTCGGCCTGCTTCAGGACTGAACTCATGGACTCAAGGAGGGACCCTCCCAAACAGACCGATGCCATCCTAAAACATTCCAGCCCCCCAAACCCATCAGTATATCCCTAAACTGAGCTGGCAGGGTTGCTCTGCCCAGCTGGCAGGACTAGGACCAGTGGGGCAAATACACAGCCTGATAGCAGCAGAGTGAATAGTGAGAGCAAACTTCTGAAGGGACTCAAACTTTGCAAAAACAACAGACGCTTGTACAGACCTCTTAGCTGTAACCCGTAGCCTTGCGAGGTCGGGAACCACAATTTCGTCTGTCTTGGTGTAACTGTTTTCCCCTTGGTGTAACATTTTTGTAACGTGTTAATACTCCTTCTTCTTACTTCTGTATTTGTGGAACTCGGCAGGGTTTCTCTGAGCAGGTCTCAATTTTAAAATGCCTTTGTCTTGTTTAAGTTAAAAAATGTGTCCATGGACTGGGGGGATGGAAGCAGAGGATATGTGTTTGAATGGTCTGTGGTAGTCAATTTGGCCTGTTTCAGTGCTGGTCATGCACTAGTATAAGTAGCTGATGTATTTTGTACTGCTGGACAGGGAGAGGTAATAATTATATGAACTGGCACTGCTAAGAAATCTTTTTTTCTGCAGAAAAGCCCTTGACTGTGGCATCATGAGTTGTTTCCACTTATTTCCAGCCCTGAAAGGTCTGATGTAAAGTACATCAGAATTTTAAGGAAGGCTGTGTGATTTTGTCTTTGCACCAGCTCTGCTGACTTTGATCCAGCTTTATTGAACTTGGGAGTTCCTCCCAACTCTGTGGGCTGTATCCAAGTGGTGGGCTGACCTGCACAAGTGGAATGTGGGGTAGAGTTATAATGATACTCATGTGTGCCCAGTGTCCCTGTCCCTTTGCAGCCCAGGGTGTCCAAAACTCCCTAGTGCCCTAGCTGTGAAAAAGGGTTGGAGCTAGCCCCTCTCCTTACAGATATTCAGAAGTTTAGATATTGCCTTAACATTTTCATCAACCCTCCTGTCTTTTGGCCCATCTGTCCAAGCCTCATAGTTCAAAGGAAAGCAGTGTCATCACATGTTGCAGTTGACTCAGCTAAGTGGCCTCAGGCCATGTCCACCTTGCCCATTAATCCTGCAACCAGAGGGTCTTGCTGATTGTGTCTGAAGTGCTTCTGGGTTTAGCAGTTCATGCACAGAAGACCTTTTCTCAGCGAGGACTTGTAAATTCTCACACTGCTTTTATCAAACTCTGTCTCTGGAAAAAAAGCCTGATGCTGTTGGAGAAGACTCTTCTCTCTGACCATCACAACATCTGCTTCCAGGCAGCAGAGCAGGGATCTGAGCAGGTGATGAGTTGTACTGACATCCCCTTTGGGAGCCATATCCCATCTCTGGCTATCTCCAATGCCTTAGCAAGACTTGCTCTACCATAGCAGTGTGGAGGAGGGCTGATGGAAAAGAGCCCCCAAAACTGGGGTTAAGTCTATAAATAGCAGCTAATTAAGCACTAATAGTGCCTGTTTCATACAGTTGCAGCTCTACCATTGCTCCTTTTGTAAAGCTTATTAAAATCAAGTGCCTTGTTACCTTGCCTGGAAATTCCAGGCAGTTCTTTGAGATCACAAAGCGGGTCACTATTGTTCTGTGCCTTTTTATTTGGGAAAAGAAAGGCAATGTGATTCCTTTCCCTGTGAGAGGTGGGAACCTGAACTGTAAATGCAGCCCAAACATAGGATTATATTTGGCACTATTTTCTCTTCTTCCAGTGAAGATTTATTCCTGGATTTTTGCTTTTTCTGCTTCTGGATGGCAATATGAAAGTACTGTGACAGGAAAATACTGATCTGTATTTAGAGCACTGCTCCAGGACCTGTTCACCAGCAAGTTTGAGGAGGCATCCACAGCCTGCACTGGAAGATTCCAGTTCATCGTTTGGCGTGGTCTCTAGGAAATGCTTTGTACTGTAATGGGCAATACAACATATCAGACTTTCACTGAACAAGAATGTAAATTACTTGGATCCTATTGTTTTCTGGAAAGCCTTTCTGATTTGTCCCACTTGGCTGTGAGAGGATGATGATTGTGATGCTGATCTTAGTCGTGACTTGATTTGCTTTCCAACTACCAGGTGGTTATATTAGAAGGTGCTATTCTTTTTTTCTTTTATCAAATACCTGGAGCTGAAAGTAATTTGAGTTGCTTTGTAGTCTGTCCTCTGCAGATAAAATGAAAACTTTATCCCAGCTGTCTTTTCATTGCTTCTTTGCCATCTCTGTGTCTTCAGGAAAATAAGGCTTTTCCTTTCAAGGAATAACCAATGGACTAATTGAGCCTTATCAGGTACTCAGGTCATATCAGTCTGTGTCAACTACTTGATATATGTCCACTCCCTGTATTACAGCTCCATTCCCTGGAGAGCAGATTGCATCCATGGCCTGCCTTGAGAAATTCCCATACCTGAAATCTAAGGGGAGTCATTATTGCCACCTCTGGCCCTGTGCTGTAGTTCCTGTCTGCCCAGTAACTGCTGGAGCTCCTCCTTTCCCTGCTCCCAGTGAGGTACCAAGCCTTCAAACCACTGGAGTGATTGAAAAGGTGCACTGTTATTTTCTTTAGAATAGAAACATTTTGGGATGAGGGGAGTAAGGACATCTCTCTGCTTTTCAATGTCCTGCTGCTTCATGGGCCTTCAAAGCAGAGGAATGGAACTGAGCAGCATCTGTGTCACTTGTGTGCCCTTATTAGACTACACCAGTGACACCCCAGTGTTACACAGCCCTGTGGGAAGCCTTGCTTTAAAAACCATTGTCCATGAGCACTTTGGCTTTGTGTGAACCTGGGTGTGATCCTTGGTGTGGCTGCTGAAAGAGAGGGCAGACACAGAACTGGGCAGCTCTGATTCTACCTGTGTGTCTCTGCACTGACTGGCTCTGGGTCTGCAGGCACAGCAAACTGCAGGCACAGGGGCTTGGGTGAAATCTTAAACTCTGAGCCTGATCTGCCCAATTGCATTTAATGAACCTTTGATGTCATTTAAGGCTGCTGACATGGCTGTGTGCGCCTCTGGCCAACGAGGACTCTGGTCTGCTCAGTCAGGTAGTTGGTCTGTCCCAGCAGTTTGCTGCCTCTGGTGAAGGGCTGGTATCCAGTGAGCTGGGAAAATGTAGAATTATACAAGGTTGTGAACTGAACTTTGTTCACATATGGGACAAGAAAGTTCCTTCCTGACCTCTTGAGATGATCAGTATATGCCTTGAAGCATGAGAGACTGATTGCCCTCATATGAGCTTGCATAACTACAGATGTTATTTGCTAAATAATTACATAGCCTCTTAAAGAGAGAAAACTCAGTTGCAGAATGTGACTCAGTGCCTTTTGTATCAGACTGTTCCAAGAAGTATAATAGTCTCTTAATTGAGGCCCTTATACCTAGATATTAAAATTCATTTCATTGGCATTGATATCAAAGAAATGTTAATGCTCTGACTTCTAATCTTTCTTGAGACCTAGTAAGTAAAATTTTAATGAAAATCACTGTGCATGACATTCTTATATCTGTTTTTAAAAATCGAAGAAAAAGAGCAATATATTTTAAATGGGTCCTCAAACACCATGTAGTCCTTGTGCTTAATACCAAAAACATTTTCTTGTGTTTCTAAGGTTCTTGCTATATTGATGTGTGACATTAATTTTCAATAAAATTTTGCATCTTGGTTTATCTTGAGACTTCTCTTTGGCTAGATGGCCTTTTAAACATCTACTCATGTGCTGGAATAGCTTAGTTGAAACTAGTGTGGGTACAAAGAAAAATGCTTTTGTTTTCTGTTTTACTCCCTTGAACTTGATGATGTTAATCTTGACTCTTATAAGTACGAATGAGATAAGAGTGGAGTCCCTAAGCTATATCTTAAAGTATGCCTTTGTTTTCTAAGGTGTTTTCTAAAGTTTTGGTTGGCTTATGTTTGATTGCTTTTTGTTTTTCTTTTACCCCCAAGTATTTGTAGTCTCCTAATTAGCTTTGCTGAGATCACTGCTGGTGGTGGAGAGGGCAAAGATAGGCCCACTGCTGACCTCAAACAATGCAACTCCGTGTCCTTTGGGAAGCCTTTGTTGATTTGATTTGGAATTTTGCTGTGTTCATTGACCTCCTCACTTGCAGATCATGCAGATTTTGCCCTTAAGAGACTCTTGAGGTGTGTGTTAATTTCAGCTGAAGCTTAAGATAAGTGCCTGAACCCATGAAGTAGAAATGCTCATTGGTCCTAAATCCAGAAGCCTTTTGGGCTAAGGGTGGTGTCAACTTGACTTGAATTTCATGGCTGGCCTCAACTTTCATAATTGGGGAATTGAAATGTCAGATCTGAATCTTTCCCTTCACTCTGAAAAGTCAGGTCTGAACTTCATGGCTCGGTTTCACTTCCCCTTGGGAGCTGCTGCCATTGTTAATATTAATTTGTGAAGCTTCTTGTGCTTTCCACTTCCTTGAGTCTGTGAAGTTTGCTGGATCTTGTCCTGCATCTTCACTGCCAAAGGACAGTTCACACCCTTCTGTACCTCCTGTAATTGTGTAATTAGGTAACATTTCTTCAGGGCCTTAGATACTCTAGCCTGTTAGCATAGATGTTTTCTCCACCCAACACTGCAAGTCTTGAAAGTGCAGGAAGCTGGAGACAATGTAATTGTGTGGAACTTGACCTTGAATGCTGAAGGTTTTAATAAATTGTCTAGGAATAAGCCTTTTCTTTCCTTTTACACTTTGCTTATTTGGAGTAATAATTATTTTATTTGCATAGAAGAAAAGCCAGTTCCCAGGAATTGGTGTAACCAGTTATACCCAGATGGGAACAAGTTTCCCAATGGGAACTAAGATGGGAATGTGCCCTTGGACACTCACCATGGGGTCAGTGTGATAGGAGTGCCAGGCTCTGCGACCTCTGCTCTGCAGGGTGGCCACAGCTTGAGGGTACTTGTGCCTAGGAAACAGGCACATTCCCAAACCTTTGCCCAGGCCTACAAATGCCCCTGGTGTCAGAGAGAGAAAAACCTGCTCCCTTGTGGCATGGCAGTGCTATGCCAGTTGTGCTGTTGGGCCAGCTTTAATGATAATTTTCTGCATGTCCCACATAGGACTCCACTCCAGATGAGATGCCACAGCCGTAACTCGATCTGGGAGCTGGGCTGCCCTTCAGGAGCAGCCCCGTGTTGGCAGTTTGGATCACTTACATGGCAGGATTGCAGCTGGGACCCTCGGGCTGGGCAGCAGGGAGTCTGGCAAGCCTCTCTGGCCCACTCCATGGGTATGCTGGGTGGAGTTTGGGGCTGGATGGACTTGAGGGAGGCTAATGCTGTTGTCAGGTGGTAGTGGGAACCTGATCCTTTTTGCAAGCAGCCTGCAGGGTTTGGATACCAGGTTTGCATTAACACCAGCAAAAGCTGCCTGTTGGCATCCCAGGCAGCTCTGACCATCTCAGTAGTGGTCCCTAAAGTGCATGGAATCTGCCTTCAGCAAGGAACCTCTGGCTGTTATAACTAGGAATCTTGGAAAAAACAAGGTGAAAGCAGACCCAATCTGAAAACTGTTTCTGCAGTCAGGTTTCAGAGGCGTTTAGGATGGTTTGAGATGGTTTCCTCAGTTCTTGTTCCTATGAAAAAGTTTTTTGACTACAAGGAGAGTTTAACTTAAAAATCTTCAAATCTTGACACGTGTTTGCTGGCATTCCATATATTCTTTTCAACTGAAAAACTTGCATAGACACTTCTCCTTAAATAAAAAGTTTCAACCAAAAATTAAGCTTTCATTTTTTAGGTATTTCACTTTTTTGAAGTGCTGAGGATATCTGGGAAACCTCTTATTTCCTGTTGTGACTCATTCTCCAAGGATCTTTATCTGTGATGATCCTATGGTATCAGTGATTTCCCTAGCCATGTAGCCCTTTGGGTGCACACTCTCAACAACCAGCTGCTGTGATCCCTATCCTAACATCTCCTTGGTTTGCAGGACCTCCATGCAGTCGCAGTCCTCCTATGGCTCCAACTCTCCACCTCTGAGCAAGATGAACAGCATGAACAAGCTGCCCTCGGTCAGCCAGCTCATCAACCCCCAGCAGCGCAATGCCCTGACCCCAACCACCATCCCCGACAGCATGGGAACCAACAGTAAGAAACTCTTATTATTCCTCCTTCTCCTGTTGCCTGCGTATTCCCTGCTAGTCTGGACAAGGAGACTTGGCATCTCCACATGGCTGGTGTTAAGCTGGAGAGCCTGGAGTCATTCGCTGTAAACCTGCAGAGCCAAATAAATATTGCTCGCTGGTGTGCCACAGGGCAAGGCTTCAGCATCCTGCTCAGAGCCTGACAGGGTGATCAGAGCTGCTTCTTGCTGCAGATCTAGCTGGCTGCACTGTCCTCTGGCTTTTGAGACTTGTTTCTTCTTCCTTTCCCAGCAGAAGAGATGCAAACGTTGGCAGCATTTTTTTCCCTCGGTTCAATTAAGACAGTTCTTAATTTTAAAGGAAACATCTCACAGTTCTGTTCCTACTGGCTGCTGCTGTGTGCTCTGCAGCCCTGTAAATCCAGGATGACAGACATGGTTCTGGGGCTGAGTTTTGTTGAGGCTTTTTTGGTTGGTGTTTTGTTTTTTAATTTATTTCAAAACAGCTGGACTCTTGCCCACACCTGTTGCTGAGCCCCTTCTGGTGCTCTCGCTGTCTCTGAAAACAAAGCTGTTTAGCTGCTGTATTGGGTTACTCTGCTGGCTCTGTCCTGCTCCTCTCCTGTGGCAGGGCAAGCCAGGGTTTCTATCCAGCCTGTCTGGGAAGGAAGGTGACGTGACAGTGGCACTTTCTCCTGTGAGGGGAGAGCTCCAGAAGGACTGTCTGTCATCTGGTCCTTGGCTCTGCCTGAAACTTCTCATGAGCTCGCCCTGTGCGGGGTTTTACAGGGGATTTCAGGCTGCTTCAGCTGTGGGTGCTGTCCTTGGGTGCTGTGCTGGGGGCAAAGCCAGGGTCTGGGCGTGCCTGGGTAACAATGTGCTCCTCCTTCTTCTCTCCTCCAGTTCCCATGATGGGCACCCACATGGCCATGACCGGTGACATGAATGGCCTCAGCCCCACGCAGGCGCTGCCTCCTCCCCTCTCCATGCCTTCAACGTCCCACTGCACCCCCCCTCCTCCATACCCCTCAGACTGCAGCATCGTCAGGTGAGCGGGAGCAGGCTGCCCAGCGCGCTGCCCACACCAAGGGAGAGAGCCCTTGGGTCTGGAGCCTGAATGATCCTGGAGCACCGGATCCCACTGGGCTCTTGGCACCCTCTGGGCACCGAGCCTCAAATCCCCACCTCTGAGCAGCTGAGAGAAAAAGGGATGTGAGGACTGCAAGAAAGCTGAGGGATGCAGCATCTGTTGGACTGGTGGAGTCTGAGGGTGCCAGGCTGTCTTGCAAACATTTCTTGTATTTCTTCTTTTCTCCTCTGGCCCCTTGACAAGCTGTGGCTGGGGTCAGAAGCCCCTCTGACCTTTGTGAGGTCAAACCAGTTGAAAGATGCTGCCCGTAAATAAGGAACCCTTTACACTTAGGGAAGAATGTGCTGACTGGCAGTGCATGATGTGTCTGAGCCCTAGACCCCATGCCTTGCTGAAGTCCCCTGTGCATGCACCAGGCTGCCGTGGGCTCAGCCACCTTCTGGGTGACATGACCTGGCAGGGGGGTCTGTGTGAGCCCTCCTGCCTCAAGACCCCAAGACCCAGGCTGTGCAGCACTGGCTCTTGACTTAGGCAAGATGCTGCCATGAGGGCTGTCTGCTGGGTGCTGAGCTGAAGGACTCCCTCGTTTGTTTGATGTGGCAGCGATGTGGCTTGCTGGCCTGGGATATCTTGGAGGAGGTCAAGCCAAGGGTGAAAGCTTTGTTTCCTGTTGCTGCAGATTGGCTGAGTGTTTGGTTTTTCTGTGGTTTGGGCTGTTGCAGCCAGGGTGATCCTATTTTCTCTCTCCTTCCTTCCTTCCTCCTCTGCAGCTTCTTAGCGAGGTTGGGCTGCTCATCCTGTGTGGATTATTTCACGACCCAGGGGCTGACCACCATCTATCAGATTGAGCATTACTCCATGGATGTAAGTAACTCCTCACCATTTCCTTTGTTTGCACTCTTGGCCCTGCTTTAGGAACAGGTCAGAAATCCAGACTCAGTGTACTTTTATTTTTACATTATTAGTTTGATTTAAGGCTGTTGCACATAGAGAAGAGATGTTGTGAGTGAAGAGAGGCTGGACTTGGGGCCAGCACTGTAACTGCCTTGCCTGGCACAAAGAAAGAGGGTCTCCCCTTCCCCAGCTCTGTCTGTCTGAGCCCCTGAAGTGGCCCCAGCCCACGCGCCTGTTAATTCTGCAAGGCTTGGTTTCAGTTTACACCTCACTCGCCTGCAGACAAGTAGGCTCTCCAGAAGTGGTCTGCAATTTTCCCTCCCTGCTTCTGTTTTCTGGCCTTACCTTAATCATCTTCCCTTGCCACTGGCATTCTCATCCCTGTTTGTTGTTTTCAGTTTTTTACTCTTGCATGGCTTTTGCTGCAAGGTTGCTGCTTCCTCTCCAAGGCCATTGCTCTCTTCCGAGCTGGCTGTCCCATTTTTTTTTCCCCCAAGACTTTAGGAGGCTGTGGTGCTGTTGCTCTCTAGCACGGGCTGCCTTCTTTTTGCTGCTGCTCTAATTAGAAAAGCTGACCCAAATTAACTGAAGTTGGTGGCTAATTTTTTCAGAAGCTAATACTGTGTATCCCAGAGTTTAGATAATGCAACTCTCATGTTTTGCACCAGAAATGATGGGGCCTCAAAGTACAGGTTTTCTAAAGCTATGTGTCTCTTACTAAATTTGGTTATGTTAAAGTAATTAAGACAGTTCCTATAGAGTCACACCCAGAGCTCTGGATACTGGAGCTCAGGCTTGAATTCTAAAATCCTTTTGCAGGCTTTGTAATTAACATGGAAATTTTCAAAGCCATTGACCTTCAGCAGCCCAGCATCCCCCACCACTGACAGCCAGCAGATCTACCTGAGGTTGTCTTGGAGGCCTTGCAGTCCAGTTAAGCTTCTAGCTGTAGGTCACCACGTCTTATGCATGAACAAGTTGTTTTGTGCAACTTAAAAATAGATTTTGTGCCTTCAAAACAGGCCGTTGCTGCCTCGTGGCCACACATGCCTGTTCCAGAGTGAACCACCACTTCCAGGAGGAGTGGTTTGTCTTCTGCTGTGCACCATGCCCACCTGGGTTTTAGCAGCTGTGGTGGCTCTTGGTGGCCCAGAGGCTGTGTTCAGTCCTGGAGCCCAGCTTGCCCTGGGACCCCCCTGCTAAGCCCTGCTCTTTGCCTTGCAGGATCTGGTGAGCCTCAAGATCCCGGAGCAGTTCCGCCATGCCATCTGGAAGGGCATCCTGGACCACCGGCAGCTCCATGACTTCTCCTCCCCTCCCCACCTGCTGCGCACCCCCAGCGGCGCCTCCACGGTGAGCGTGGGCTCAAGCGAGACACGTGGGGAGCGCGTCATCGACGCCGTGCGCTTCACGCTGCGCCAGACCATCTCCTTCCCGCCCCGCGACGAGTGGAACGACTTCAACTTCGACATGGACGCCCGGCGCAACAAACAGCAACGCATCAAAGAGGAGGGGGAGTGAGAGCCCCGGGCCCCCCTCCACCCCACCCCGGCCACGAACTGCCCAGCCCTTCATTTGTCTTCCTTCTGCTTGGTACTGCACCCCCGGATGGAGGGCGGACGGAACCTTCTTGCTCACTCCTGCTAGGTCATGCCCTGGGTGCTGTCTAGGTCGTGCTCCTGGACTGCAACCTCCACCCCAGCTCTTGCAAGGGGAAGAGCTGAGCAAAGGGGGAAGGTGGGTGGTATTTCCTTGACTACCGTTGACCTTCTTGAGAAGGCCAACTTGTTTTGTGTTTTCCTTTGGGGAGAGGGCTTCTTTTCTTGACTTTTGAATCCTCACACACCTTGTGGGTGCCCTGACCTGAAATATGTTTCTCTCACCCAGCTATCCCACTTTGTAAAGCAGGAAGGTTGAGATAAAATTCTAAAAAGCCTAAAAAAAACCCCTAAAACCCTGGAAAAAAACCCCCAAGCATCCAAACGCACTGCAGCAACAAAACCAAATGCAAAAAACCTAAAGCAACCCAACCCTGAACTGACAGTTAATCTGAAAAATAAATGGGAATCAGTCTGCTGAATGCTGCACTTAAACAACCTCTTCCCATGGAGCTGAGTGCTCTGTTCATGTGTAATATTCTCCAGCGGAGACGGCACATGCACTTTGCTGGGCAGGCCAGCGCTGACAGCACCTGCATCCAACTTTTGCCTTGTCCCTCGCCTTCTCTGGAAAAACCAAGCCAGCTGTGTCTCCTCGTTTCGGGTATACTTTCATATGTATGTCCTGGTTTGCCTCTTTCACGTTTGAAAGTCTAAATAAAACTCCTGGTCACTCTTGAATTGTCCCCACTGGATGTTTAACCATATACTGTAATCCTGTACATATAACCACATGCCGTGATACTACTGACATTTAAGCTATAGAATTAGGCTTTGCCACACATGCAGCCTGCCTAGTTTAGCATAAGGATTTGCCCACCTAGCCTCCAGTTAAATGGAGGAGTGAGAGCTGCACTCCAGTTTGTAGGACTTCAGGTACCCTAAACTCAGACCACCTTTTGTTTGGACCATGCTAGATTACTTGTGAGGAAGCCAGACTTATCTTTACAAATATCTTTAAATGAGATGGAACTGGTTGTGTTTGTTGCTATAGGTTAAGTGGCAAGCAACTAGAAGAATAACCATAAGATGCCTTAAAACAAAGATAATTTCTGGGAATTATGAATGTTGTGTTTCTATGAGTGTTGTGATCGCAATAAGCCATGTTTACATGAGAAATTGATTTTTCTGTTTTTTTGCTTTACTGGTTCTACCACAGTTGTGCTCTGAGGCATTTCCTCTGACTGCCAGCAGTCCTGTGGATGAATAACTGAACAGTGTGTGTTTTCTCATTTTTATTAGCCAAAGTACTGATACTTAAAGGTATACAACCTAAGCTGAGGAGCAAGGCTTATAGCTGCTTTCAAGTTGGCTTGTTCTTTTTAACAGTAAGCCTGACTTTTTTTTTGGCCGGGGAAAGATGGAAAAAGCAGCTTAAATGACTTGTTATCCTACCTTACTACAGCTGAATATTCCTGTCTCAATGCAGTGGCTGTTTGTGGGCCCTGCATTGTCGCGTATTTCATGAGTACGATGCCATTAGTGTGCTCTGTCTGTTGTGCCAGAAGTGTATTGCATTCAAAGACTGCCTTTTGGTGGCTCTGCAAGCCTCTTCTGGTTAGCTATAAATGGTAATGCCACATGGTTCCACTGTCTAGTTTGTATATAAATATTTTTTGTATGTGTATTTTTTTGTTTTCCTACAGTGCCTCATGATCAGTTTTATTTCTTCTTGGGCGACTGGATCTGACAGAACCACAATTAAATGTTGTTGTTTGTTTTTCTGTTTTTTAATTATTATTTTTATGCGGAAGGGGTACAGTTACAAATCACGTAACAAACAGTCAGTCACTGGATGAATATATTTGTATTTTTCATACTGAGATTACTGTGTTACTTCGCAGTTGAGGGGGGAGCAAGCACCTACTGAAAGCATGTGGTATCATTTTATTTTGTAACACTTCAAAGAGCAGTGTCCTAGATTTCAAAGTATTTAACATGCTCAGTGTGAGAACTTATTATAGCTCTTTATTTTTTTCTATATGGTACAAAGCACGAGAGTCATTCTGCTCTTGACTTGATGCAATGATTAATTCAGCAGGGCAGTGTTAGTGTGGGGAAAGAGAGCAGATACTTTACAAATCCCTGGAGGTGAATTAGGCTGTGCTCTTCTCACCTCCAAGGTTTTGCATCTCCATTGTGTAGTCCTTCTGAGCTGCTTCAGTATTGTACATACATTGATGCAAAAGACACTGTCATTTTAGGATCTAGGGAGCTTCTGACTATAAAGGTTAATGCAGTTAATGGTGTGCCCAGAATCGGTTCAAGAACTTCAGTATCTGCTTTTCAACTCAGCAGCGAGATGGAGCTTTTCTGCTGCATCGCTAATGATGAAAATATATGCTGTGAAAACCTTTCTACTGTATGCCACTATGGAGCCCACTTCTGTATAACTGGAATCTTCAAGTGAGTTTGAACTGCTGTAGCTTTTGCCCTCCCCTGTAGAGCTGTGATTTTGTTTTGTTTTGATGCATCAAAGTGTTATGGCTTAATGGAGCTGAGAATCTGCCAATGCTTGTAGCAATGACCATGTTACCTGCACCAAGATGTCTCTGTGTTTTTGAACACCTTGTTGTTGAAGTGAATGACAATAAAAGCCAGAACTGAAAATGACGCTGAATTCCCAAGGACCTTCTTTTCTGTAGAGCTGTGATTTTGTTTTGTTTTGATGCATCAAAGTGTTATGGCTTAATGGAGCTGAGAATCTGCCAATGCTTGTAGCAATGACCATGTTACCTGCACCAAGATGTCTCTGTGTTTTTGAACACCTTGTTGTTGAAGTGAATGACAATAAAAGCCAGAACTGAAAATGACGCTGAATTCCCAAGGACCTTCTTTTCCTTCGTGTGCGCCTTCTTGGAAATATGAAGCAGCTCTGAGCAGCTGGGGCTTAGTGTCACTCTTGCCCATGGGTGCAGTTTTCTGTCCCCACAGAATCTATGTCTTGAGGATGTGGTCCAAAGTGCCATCACACATTCATCTGCTGCCTTTTTGACAGATGCAGCAGGTCAGCTCCCTAAGCCTCTTGCTGAACTGTGAGGTCTTCAGCCTTTGGCATGGCTCTTTTTTGGCCTTTCATCAGATTTACATGTTTTGTTTCTGAGCAGGACACCAATTAGTGCCCCACATTCCATATCCTTCTGGAGGGAAGGTATGTGTGCTTGGAACAGACAAGGTCCGTGCTGTCCTCTGATGTCCGCACTTGGGAAATAGCCTTACACAAAAGGCTCTGTGCATCATCCTATGCATCCTAGCAAAGCCATTTCCTTCTCCTTTGCATCTCAATTTTTCTTCCAAGGATTTGAAGAAACAGGTCAGAGCTGATGGGATGGTTGTCCTGAAGGGGATGGGAGTGGAGTCCCCTCCATCAGCTGGGAGCTTCATTCTATCCATGGACCACCATATTAACATCCCAGCTTCATCAGCGGTGTCTGACATGGGCTCCATGGCTGTCTTACAGTTTTTATGGGTTATGGTTGGGGGATGATGCTTAGGAACGGGAAGAATGGAAAGAAAACCTGTCAAAGATCTTAAGAGGTTGCCCCAACCTCCCTTGGGAGCAGGTTTAATTGGGGTAGGGAATGCCTGCCTGATTTCTTTGGTTCTGATTGCTGTTGCTTTTCCCTTTTTCCAAGTTATTAGAGAAGTAGTTGACTCCAGATATCGATATCCAGAGGTAACAGCACCCATGTTGTACTCTGGCAGAATGAATGAATGTGGTATTAAAAATTAGTATGTTGGTCTTAAAAGAGAGAAGTGCTACTAGAAGAGCTGTGAGAATTTGCTATTTCAGCTGATGGATTCTGCCTACGGATGAGTGAATTGGGTCACGTAAAACAAGATTTCAGTTTCCATTGAACAAGTAGGTTTCAAATATGGTTGTCCTTTCTGACTGCTGTGATCCACTGCTGAAGGGGGGAGCCTTTACATTGCTTAGGTTACAGCAAGGCTTTCAGTGCTGAGGAATCCCAAGCTGCTTCTCTCCCTTTTGCCCTCCACCCATACGCATTGGAATTTTGGATATTGGGATGCTTTGTTGGCCAGCACAAAGTTTTCAGGGCAGGGATCCATGACGAGCTTCCAGCTGTGTTTTGCAAGCCTGGGTGGACCTCTGAAGACGTGCATGCCCTTCTCTGCTGTTAGTCCTAAGTGTGCTGAAGCTGGCAGTCCCCTGGAATGAAGCTTACCCGGACAGAACAAAACTTGGCAAGTGTCCGAGTGGAGCCTGTGGAGGGTTCTTGCTCATCATGTTCTTCCTGTCCTGTGTGCCTTAGCAAACCCCCTTCCTGATGGCACAGCAGCTGCCGGGGGGGGGGGGTGGGCAGCCCTGGCAGGCCCTGCAGGGCTGCCCTGCCTGGCCCCTGTGGGCTGTGCCTGTGCCACAGAGGTTTGGCAAACAGCTCTCTCTGCCTGCCAGGCTCCAGCTGGTGGTTTCTGGGTCCTGAGTTGTTTTGCCTCTCTGTGACCCATGGCAGAATTGTCTTCCTGAGCACATAGCAGAAGGTGGAGGCTGGAGTTTTGGAGCCTTATTGTTGGTATTTGGATACACTGGCCATGAAGGTCAAATAAACAGGAAGGAAGATAATCTTTATGCTCTGTTGGCAAGGACTGGCTGTGGCTTTCTCCCAGCTTGCTTCCCTAAGGTGAAGGAGCCAAAATTATATTCAGAGGTATATGATAGTTTTGCCCTGCTGCTGGGTGAGCATTGCTATGGACTTCCTTGGCTCAAACTGGTCAAAGTCATTTTTTTGGCGGAGGGTTTGGAGGATTAACTGGTTTTGTTAAAATGTTTTGACTTCCTTGCAAATGCTCCTAGTGTCATATGTTTTATTCTTAGGAACATCAGCTCTGCCTTCATGAAATAAGCCAGGTGCCTGGGGCCACAGGTGAGTAAAGGAAAGACTTTGTGGGATTAGGGGGCAGGAGATGCAGGAATTGGGGCAGGACAAGGGATCTGCAGCTACAGGTCCAGGGCATGGATGAGCACTGAGAGGTATCACCGAGGGTGGTGTACAGTGGATTTGTACCTTTAGCATTGAAGCCAAGGCTGAAGGGTCCCTGCTACTCCTGAGGACATTGATTGTGCCCAGTGTGCTTCTGCCTTGGTCACTGCAGTCACAGCAGTGCCATGCCCCACCCTGCTCCCACAGCAAGATCCCTAAGAGGCCCGTGAACAACTGGATTTTGATTTCAGTGCTCTAAGATTGTTAGAGGAGGGTCTCCATGGACCTTTCAGCTGATTTTGTCACCAGTGTTGCAGTGCCCTGCCCTTTGCCTTTGTGGAAATGTGGACACAGCAGCCAGTGGCTTTTTGGCTGTGCCACTTCCCTGGATGATGGGGATACGTGCTGCAACAGGAGGTGTGTGCCTGCTGGCATGCTCAGCAATTACTCACCAGCAGCTGGGCTGATACCAACCATTACAGCAGGCAAGGGAGATGCTTACATTGTCTCTCCCAACAGCCTAGGGTAGGAGATTAGGCTCTCTGCATCAGCAGTGGCAAGAAAGTCCCTGGGGAGCCATTCAGGGGATATTAGATTCCCACTCTGAATCATGCCCTGGAAGATGCAGTCTCATTATTGCCTGCATCAAGGCCAAGGGAAGACTAAGCTTGTTAGTTAATGTTTAGCAAGGTGGCTCTGTCCATACAATCAGCTTTGCTAAGTTCCAAAAGCTCGAGAGACACTGTCATGGCACAGCAAAGAAACTGGTGTAGGGCTAAGGGGAACAATGAAACAAATCAACAGGCCTGGGGAAGAGATGGTGTTTTTCCTCTTCTGTTCAGCTGCCAGCAGTCTCAAAATGAGTGTCTCGAAGCAGGCTAAAACAAAAAAAAAAAAAACAAACAAAAAAAACAAACAAAAAAAAAAGAGAGAGAAATCAAGAGAGAAGAGAAGAGAAGAGAAGAGAAGAGAAGAGAAGAGAAGAGAAGAGAAGAGAAGAGAAGAGAAGAGAAGAGAAGAGAAGAGAAGAGAAGAGAAGAGAAGAGAAGAGAAGAGAAGAGAAGAGAAGAGAAGAGAAGAGAAGAGAAGAGAAGAGAAGAGA
>NW_005054309.1:1454379-1455093 GCF_000277835.1 Geospiza fortis | reverse complement strand
CCCCCGCGGCCGCGGCCCGGGCCGCGGGCTCCGCTCCAGCCCCGCGGGAGCCGCGCGTCCCCCCGGCCACCTCCGGCGCTCACAGCGTGGGCACGGGTTTATAAACTCGCCTCTTCTCACCCCCTGCACCCCACGTGCAAGGGCAGCAGCAGCTCCTGTTTGTTTATTTTATATGGGCGGAATAAGCAAGTGACTTGTTGGTGTTGCAAAACAAATCTTCCTGCGGCCGCCTCTTGGGAAAGCTGCTGCTCTCCTGCCCTTTGCCGTGCACAGAGAGGATCCCCCAGTGTTGTGCCCATCCCAACCCCCTCCAGCACAAATGGGACATTCAGAAGACGAAGTCCAAAACCCATCAACTGCCAAAGCAGGAGAGATGATTCCTCTCACCCCAGGCAGTGAGCCTCTGCCCAGGGATGCCTTCAGAGCCACCCACCCCAGGAGGCACATGGGAGGCAGCAGCCCTGCATGGGTGCCCCGTGCTGCAGCCCACCGCAGCCAAAGCCCCGGGCTCGCAGCACCATGTGTGCCGTGCCCGAGGGCAGCAGGGGCGCTCCCCCTTCCCCTCACGCACACGCACAGAGCTCGGCTGCAGGAGTGCTCCTGCCAGAGCGATACACATCGCTTCTTCCAGCTGAGAAAACACCAGCGGGTGATTGCCCAGAGCACACGCCGCAGCCAGGAACTCCCACAGCAGCACCTGGCTGCAGCTCCCAC
>NW_005054309.1:1404256-1454032 GCF_000277835.1 Geospiza fortis | reverse complement strand
GTGGGTCCTGCTCTGGAGAGGCCAAACGTGAGAAGATCCCCCAGCGCTGGGCAGGCACCTGCTGCAGCTCGGGGCTGTGCCGTGGAGACGGTGAGCAGCTCCCAGGGAGAAGCTGGGGAGCTGGAGAGGATGGCACCCACCTTGGTGGCAGGTGGAGAGCAGTGCTGTGCTGGCAGGCAGGGGCAGTGCTTGTGCGGGGCCACCTCTCTCTGCCCGGCAGCAAGGCAGCCCCACTGCTCACCCCTGCCTCAGGCTCCAGGTCCCAGTTTTCCTGGCTGGGGTTGCCACAATCTTCAGGGAGCCTGGAAAGAAGTACCCATTTGCACTCAAAGATGTGGGAGGGCTGCTCCACTCTCAGGTGTGGACAGGCATTTTTCAGGCACTGCTGTTCAGGTGTTCAGCATTTGGCCCAACCATCTCCAGGCTTTACTTGCACTTCCCTTTTCTCCATCAGCAGCACCAACATGAAGCTGGGCAGAAGAAGGTTTGAAGGGGAAGATATGGTGGTGGCCCTTGGAAGGGATTTTCAGCTCTGTCCTAGAACAGTGAATTCTAGCAAGGTGTTTCCCAGTTTTTTAGGAGATTCTCTGATGTCTTCCAGTTTTTCCTGAGCTTCCTAAGTGAAACCCCAGGAAATCTGCTGACTTCTTGTTTTCTTCCTGAGGTTGTTTTCATTTGTTGGCTGGTTCTTTTTTGTTTTTGTTTTGTTTTCCCAAATCTCTTTGTGAACCTCTGATTAATTCAGCTTCTGATTCCTTGGCAGTCGCCTCTGGAGATGACGCTGAAGATTTCCACACGTGTGATCCATCTTCTTCTTGGCTGCATAGCCCTCAGTGCTGGAATTGGGTAAGAAATGTTACAACAGACCCTAGTACACTGGAGCAGGGGTGTTAGGAAATAAAATATTGCACAGTGCTGCGTGAAAAACTCTCTGATTAATTAAAGGCATGGGTGGCTACACAATTGCATCAAATTATCCACGCGCCATGGCAGAATGTGAGATAAAGGCATTGATTTCTTATCCCAAGGACATGGTCAAGCAGCCCTTGCCAAGCCTGCAGAGAGCTGCTGGCCTGAAGCTGAACAGGAGTATTTCCATGGAGATGTTTTCCTCAGAAACAGGAGGTAAGTGATCCCCTCCATCACGCTGTGCCTAGAAGGTGCTTCAGTGCCCATGTGTAAGGAGCCTGGCCCCAGAGCAGTGCCCAGTGCCCTCCCCTCAGGGCAGTATTTGCCCTCTCAAGGCTGATGCTGAGCACATCACTGATGGAGGCCAGTCCTCCCTCTCTGGGGAGCCTCAAACCCACAACATCCTTTGAAAATCCTGATCAGGGCTTCCCT
The DNA here is from genome assembly GCF_000277835.1 of Geospiza fortis. Taxonomy (NCBI): domain Eukaryota; kingdom Metazoa; phylum Chordata; class Aves; order Passeriformes; family Thraupidae; genus Geospiza; species Geospiza fortis. Next base: position 1,452,691 of record NW_005054309.1, on the reverse strand, counting down.
TAGCTGGAGGAGCAGCCTGTGGTGGTTTCTGCCTGCCACTGAGGGTGATTTGCTCTCCTTAGAGAAAAGTTTTATTCCAGCTTTAAGTGACTGGGTAGCAATACAGTTGCCTCTATTATGGTTTATATTTTAGCTTTCCTGCTGCTTAATTAGTGCTTGAACAGGAGGAAGTCAGTTGTTTAGGAGCTATCAGTGGGCAGGATTGTGCTGTGCATTGGAGGTTTAGGGCTCCACAGTAAAAAGGCAAGTACCAGAACCACACACAAACTTGATTTTGCACAACTCTAACAGCAGAGACTCAGCTTGCCCTGAAGAAGAGATGCCTGAACGTGTTCCACCTGGCCCAGAACCTTATCATTTCACCCAGGGGTAAATATGAGTGAGTAACCATTAAGCCAAGTACGTTAGTCAGGCCATGGGCAGCAGCTGTCTCAGGTGGTTTCAGCCTTGCCTCGGAGGTGAGGAAATTGGACATGGCTGAAAGCCCTGCCAGGGATGCCAGCAGCCACATGAAGATGGGCAGGTGAGGAGGTGAAGGCACCCTGGATCCTACACAGGCAGTGACCAGCTGCTGTCTGAGGAGGCCCCAGGAACCAGAGAGCTGAATGAAATTGGAGTTTGTTTGCTGTTGTTTTTGCAGTAGTGCCCCCATGGCCAGGAAGCAGAACAGAGATGCCAAGGTGTTTCACAGGAGATGAAGCCCATGGAGAGAATCTAGCTGGAAAGAAACTGTTGCTCTGGAGTCTCACATCTCGGTTTGAAGTGAGCTGATGCTGGGCCCAAGGAGAGCACAGATTAATCCTTGCATGCCGGCTTAGGCCAGGGCATCTGGAATGGCTTTGACAGTTGAGACACACAAATCAAACCCAGAGAGGCTGCAGAAAAGGATGTCCAAGACAGACATCTATACTAATTCAGGCCAATTTCCTAAGCCTGATTTTCTTCCCATTCATGCTGCTGTAGCTGGCAGTGAGCATCTCCACTGCAAATGAGAGAAGAGCAATGCTGACTGGGGTGGCCAGGCATGACAGGGAGAAAAGGTCAAGGTGATGCTCCCAGAGCTGGCCTGTGTTCCCAGGCAGCTCTCTGCCCTTTCCCCCCTTCCAGGGTAGAACAGGATGATCCCTTTGGTGCATTTATCCCTGTTCATACCGAGTGTGCCTGCAAGGCAGAGCTGCCTTCAGACTACCATGGCCTGGCACATGGTGACTATTGGCTTGCAGAGCAACTGAAGAAGGAGAAAACAAAAAGTCCTGTTGGGTTTTCTCCAGAAGCTGCAGGTATTTAGAAGGAATTAGCAGTAGCCATGTCATTTCTTGGGAAGGGTGGAAGTGCTGGAAGTGAGATGAAGTTTGAAGGCAGCAGGGGAGAACCCAAGGCAGTGCCTGGGGTGTGCAGCTCATGGGTCTCCCCAGTCCTGTGCAGTGCTTACAGTGGGAGCAAAATGGAATTGCAGTTCTTCCCCATAGCCTGGAGCATGGGCTACCCAGCAGGAGCTTCTGACCTGGAAATTTCCTTTTGCTGCTAGGCCCATCACAAGAGCAGGAGAGATGTTTGTTATCTTTTGCCTGGTGGCGCCAGCAGTTGAGCAAGAGGAGTGGGAGGCTGGCTGCTGGTTCCTGTACCCGTGCCATCAGGAGCTCCCACCTCATCCCGCTGGGTGGGGGACTCACAGGCTCGGTAGCATTCCCGGTATGGTGCATCTTCCCTTTTGTTTCCATGTAATTAGTGTGAAAAGGGAGAAAGGATGTGGCATCTTGCACCTCAAGGGGAACTAAAGGCTCATTAGCAGGGTGCGGGTCGTGGCTGCAGGGGCAGCACCGCGGCAAACAGGGAGGGACGTGCACGGTGCCAGCTGAGCAGGGCAGGGTGTGTGCTCATCAGCCAGGATTTCTCGCTCCCTGCAGCGCCTGGCTTTGGTGCAGGAACGTTTACTTTCCCCACAGCCTCTCAGGAGGCTCCAGAAGGGTGGGCAAGCACGAGATGCCAGGAAAGCCTTGTGGCAGCATCTTGTGGGCTTGTGGCTGGCATGGTGGACCTGGCAGGTTGGTGGGCACAGAAGAGCACAGCACATCATTTGCTTGTGGCTGAACTTTTGGAAGATGCTCATGAACATCTGTCTCTTCACAGCCATGAGCGAGATGGAAAAACCCTCCTGGGCTGCTCTGCCTGCAGAGATGCTGTGAAGGCTCTGTGAGTCACCTGGGGAAGCCCAGGGTGCAGCCAGGCTCCAGAGAAAGTCCAGATGCGCTTCATCCCATCCCTGAGAGTCACTGTCTGGGACACAGTGTGGTGTGCAGGTGGGTAATCTGAGAGTGTTTGCCCACAGCACCTCAGGGTGTCGACCACACATGGCCCGGGGCTTTCCCTGGGCACTTCAGGGACAAACCCCTTCCCTGCAGCTGTGCAAAATGAGAGCAGTGATCACCCCACTGCTGCTGAGGAGTTCACAGCCTGCCCCATCTTCTCCCAGCGCCATGGGCTGACTTCATTTTTCCTTTGATCCGCTGGCCAGAGGAAGGAAGGAGGGGCTCACATGACAGCCTTTTCCAATGTGCTTGGTGGGGAGAAAAATGGGGCTGTGGGAGGTGGCTGAGAGCTCTCCCCAACTAGACAGGGAGGCCATCCACCCACACCCAGTTCTTCTGCTTGGAGGAGCCAGGCTGTGCTGTAGGCAGGTAACTGTCACAGAGTAGATAGACGTGAAACTACTCAGCTTCTTCTGCCTCACCCAGGGCCAGAAGGGTTTTTTGAAAACAAAAATAAAGGGGAAAATACAGTCTCCACCCTTCCACCCATTTTGGTTGGCAAATCAAATAAAACAATCTCAAAGTTGGCACCACAGGAGCAGTGAGTGCCAGCTCCCAGCCTCTCACATGAGATGTTGAAATGAAAGGAGATGAACAAACAACCCCCAGATGCCTGGGGGCTGCAAACTGGTTTTAAGATGCTGGTGGGTTGTTTTTTCCTGTGTGGTGGTGGGAGCAGCTCCCCACAATCACCACATGACTGGGAAGCTGCCCCCTATAGCAACTTGGTCACCCCTGGGCTATGAGCAGATGTTGATTTGGCTCAATGAAAAGGGCTGAATGAGAAATGCATGTCACCACAGATGATTCTCCATGGACATCCTGGCTTGGGGCAATGCAACCAGTGACAACATGGTGAAGGGGACATCAGGCTCAGCCATCACCTCAGATCTGCCCAGTGGTGGCAGGGAGCCCTGCAAGGATAAGCCAGGTGACAAGGTGCTCCACAGGAGCTGGAACTTCTGCCCTGGATGGATACACTTGTCCCACGAGTGTTTGGTTACTGTAACTAATACGAGCTTTTAAAATACAGGTTTGGGGGGGTTCAGTGGTTTTACAGACAAAATTCCCCTGCTTAGGGCTATGTACACTCAGAGGTGGCTCTGGGTTTGCCATGAACAGACCTTGTCATGGGTGCTATGAAGATTTTTTTCAGAATTGGTCAGGGGATCCACATTCTCCTCTCTGGGGGTGGGAATGATGAGACAGCTTCTTCTCCACCTCTGCTACAGTCCAGTTATAGCACTGTGAGCAGCTGGGAGATGCTCTGCAGGGCAGTCACTCTTCTTCACAGCTTCTGCCACAATGCAGTCAAATCAAACACTCATTCCTTGCGCTGGGGCTGCCCAAGGCACATTGGTGGGCAGGTGGTGGCCTCATATCTCAGCAGTAAGGAGGGGACTAGCGTTTAACCTGATGCTGCCAGCTGACATCGGGGGCAGAAGCACTGCAAGGAGGGGATGTGACACTGGGATATCCTGCCCTAGGATACCAGCACCACTCCTGGCACTGCCAGGATCAGGCTGGCCAGTCCCATGCAGCATTATACCCCTGAGCTTAGGACGGTTGCAAGAGGGCCCTGTGTGATGGAAGGGTGGTTTTCCCTGGTGTTTTCCCCCATGGCTCAGCTGCTGGGCTGGCATGCAAGGCCAGGCAGGAGGTGCTTATCAGCTCATCCTATCAGGGCAGCAGGCAAGGGTGCCCTGCCATCTCTGCTGCTAATCTCATTACAAATAAAGGAGGAGTAGAAGCTGAACTGAGCCCATATAAATTCCCCCTGCCCTGCCCTGCTCAGCTTCAGGAAATACCTACTAGAATTGCCATTCTCATTATCCACACCATCCCTGGAAACAATCATTAGCTGACTTGTCCCTTTGCCAAGTGTGTCTGCTCACCAGCCTGCTCTGTTTGCCCACAGGTCCCCCAGAGTGCCTGCTCCCACCAGGGCACACACTGCAGGCTCCTGCACTTGTGCTGTGCCACCACAGCCCTGCATGCTGCTGCCCAGCCAGACCTCAGCTGGACCCTCTCCCCTGAAATTCAGGGGTGCTTTCAACCAGAAACAAGGTGAGGGTGGCCAGGCAGCTCTCTGAGTCACCTGTTTAGCCTTCTCAAGTTCCTCTAGTGTGCTGCAGTTATTTTTGGTGGGGTTGGATGCTGGCCAGGTGGTTGGGACCTGCTGACATTTATGATTTTTCTTTTTCTGCATAACAAAAGTTTTGCTAAATGAGAAGGAAACAAACTCAGTCCCAGCTTTCACCATGTGTTTAAAACAAGATAAAAGCAATTCTGGGCTGGCCATGGTATCCTCTAGAGCTGTGGAGGCAGCAGTTTCCACTGGGGGGATGGTCAGGTGCCCCACACACGCTGGGCTCCCAGAGGGTACTGGGGAGCTCTGTTGCTCTCAGTGACATCTGTTGGACCTCTCCACGTGCAGCCTCAGGCCCCAAGGGAAGGCAGGGCTGTGCTTGGGGCAAACAGCAGTGCAGGATCTCACTGTGTAAGGCTGCACTCTGTTGGTTCTGGTGCTCTCACTGACACCAAGGCAGCTCGTCCATCTGGGTGCTGGTTTGGAAATGGAGAGGTGGGAGGAGAAGCACACATATGTGGGGCCATCCACACGTGGGGAAGAGCACAGTGTCTTGGAACCTGGCCTGGGTCAAACCCCAATGCACAGACAAGCAGGAACACCTCCCCCAGGAAAAGGTGGCTGTTACTGTGGGGTGTAGACATAAGGAGCAGTTGTGGAAACAAAAGACATACATACTTCTTTCCTCTTTTTATATAATTCTTCCCAAAGCAGGACTAGCCCATTTTTATCTCACTGCCAGCTCTTTTGTTCTTTTTTCCCCAAGGCTGGGTAAGGGCGTGGACAGGAGGAAACAACCTTTTTTTTTTTAATGACAGTTTTTCATGGGAAGATGTTCAGCTGCCTGTGAGTGCCCAGGCTCTGCCCGGGTGTAAGCAGGAAGGATGAGCAGGGCTCAGTGCAAACTCCATCTCCTTACTTTGCCACTCTTTCTGTGGCTGAGCTGCTGCAGCTCTCAGGCAGTGAGGACCTGCAATGCAAAGCTGTCAAACCGGGGCAGGCTCTGCTCCCACCCACGGCCACAGCCCCTCTGAGGTGGGGACACCCTTGCACAGGGACTGCCAACCCCACAGTGGGGATTGTCACCCTCGTTTTTTAAGATTTTCTAGGCCTTCTGATGTTGACATTCTTGTGGTGAACTTTCTCAGACACTTTCTGTAAATAACTGGTTGTTTTGTCTTCTTTTATGGAGGAGGAGAAAGTTGATGGACTGTTGGTTTGACCAGTGTCATTGGAGAGGTGACACTGTCACCCTCCAATCTGCTGTCACTTTTGGAAAACTATAAATGTTGGAGTCAGAAAATAAACTTCCTCTTTCTTCCTTCACCTTGAGAATGGTGGTGTGCAGACCAAACACACCATGTTTTATAAGTTTACCATAGCCTAGCTTGGAAATAATGGGGATTAGTCATCATCCAGTGAAGCTGCTGGAGACTGACTGTCCACATGGCTCTAAGCCTCCTCAAGAACATTGGCAAGGTTCAGTTGCTTTAAATTAATGCCTCAGAAAGTCTCTCAGACTAATGCCTATGGAATGTCCAGGTTCCTTTAGACTGTAGCCACTGGACATAAAGAGCTTTAGGTATTTAAGCCTTGATTATAGATTCAGAAATTTGTAAGTAGCCCCAAGTCTTATTTTCAGGTGAGGTTTCAGGCGTGAGCTTTTGGCTGGAGAGAAGCTTTCAGCAGCCACTTGGAATAAGGCATTTACAGCCCAAGGGGGCTCAGCCTTAGGCTTTCTGCTGGCCTGTCTTGGAGGTTCTTTACTTACACAAGGTGTTTTCCGTGCTCCTACTCTCTGCATGAGCCATCAGGTGCCTTGCTGAGATGTCGTGACTCCTGTCAGCCACTGCTCCCCAAGCCTTGGTGCTTTTGCTGTCACTGGCTCTTCACACTGTTGCCACATCCCTGACTGCAGAATGCAGTCTTGTCCCTAATGAAGGCATCGTTTCATTTGTATTGTCCTGAAATATGATGGGCTCCCCTTTGCTGGGACATGCCTGTGGCACTGAGCAGGCTCCCCAGTGCCCCCACAATCTGAACAGCTTTGTGCAAGGGCTGAGTGAACTTGGCTTGGGCCCACTTGGACATGAAAGAAAAACAAATCTCCTTGGGAGTAAAGGTCCCCTGGCATGGATTAACAGCATGCAGGCTTCACTTTCAAAACCACATCCACACCCAAACACACACACACAGAACCACCTCAGTTGTTGTTTTAAATACTTTTAAATTCCATTATGTTTCCTTTATGGGTAGGTTGTTTTTTTCCTCAAGGACTGTCATAAATCAACCCTGCTAATCCCACTCTACATTTATTATTATTACTAGGGAGGGCACAGCTGAGTGAACAAGGAACTAAGGCATGGTTCAACCACCTCCATGTCCAAAAGGCTCCTGTTGCTGGTGATAGAACTGGGGAATGGCCAACACATGGCCAACACCTAAATGGGTTGTGCTTCCCTTTGGTGGGCAAGCCTTGGGGCTGCCCTGGGAGCCATGAGGTGTGCTCTGAAATGCACATCAGTTTTGAGCTCAGTGCTGTGGCTGCAGGCACTGCCTCCCTGGGGAGCTGCTTCATGATGGGGCTTTAGGAAGCAGCAATTACCAGACTGGCAGGTCAGGAGAGGAGTAACAGCATGAACCAAAGAAGGAAACAAAAATAGAAGTGCACTAGGTTGTCCCTGGGGCATATTTGACCAAGGAGGAGTATATACATTCAGGACTGTTGTCAGCTTTCTTTTAGCAGGGATGCAGGTGTGGTGCAGGCACTCTGGATATGGCCCTGACAGCTCTGGCAGATGCTAGGCCCCAGCCTCAAATCCAAGAGTTAAAATCACTTCTCAGTCCAAGCCACCTTGGTGGCAACCCATCCCACTTGGATACCACAGATGCAAAAACCTATGCTGTATTTTGGTGCATACCCCAAAGAGCTCTGCAACTTGCTCCTGTGAGGTTACAGAGTGCCAGTGAACTTGGCACCCACCTCTGCTGTTGCAGCAGAAATACAAATCCACTTCTGAGCTAGACTTTGCGAGAGCAGAGAGCTGGAAAAACAAACAAACAGGACAAGTGCCTTTGACTCACTGCATTCCCATTTCCTGGCTTCAGCATGGCCCAGGCTGCCAGCAGGTCTCATTGGCAGAGCAGCATGGTGAAAGGCATGGCCCAGGCAGCCCAGAGTCTTCTCCTTTCTTGGGGCATGTTTGCAGTGAGCCCTGCAACGCTGCATCCCCCGAGGCTGCTCCTTGGCCCTGCAGCAGAGCTGATTCACTGAGGTGGCCGTGGCCCCAGCAGGGCACAGGGACTGTCCCTCCTGCTCACCAAACTGCCTGGAGCGTGTCCATGGTATGGGAGCTACTGCACAGCTGGATGCACAGCAAGGCAGAGGGACAGGCAGCCAAAAGGAAACACACACTGTCCACACTGCTCCACCATGGAGAGGGGGCTGTGTGTAAGGTATAAGGCAGGAAACCCCAAAGGCACAGGTACCATCATGAGACAGACCTCAAACTCCCTGGTCTCTCATTCTAATATTTGACTGAAGAAAGACGAAGACAGGCCCAGATGTGTTTAGTTTATTTTCCCTGGATTTAGACACAGCTCTGGCTAACCACCATAGGAGCAAACAAAGCATGACCTGTGCCAGCCCCTGCGCCTCTCCTTGCAGCAGAAGCAGCTGGTGGCACCCCTGGGAGGGCTGGGGCTGCACAGGGGCAGCTCTGCAGTAGGCAGTGGTGGTTGGGGGATGGCAGCACAGGCCCACATGGAAAATGCAGCATTCAGAGTCAAGCCTTGGATGCAGCAGTGTGGTGCATGTGGAGGGACCATGAAATGGGGGCCAGCTCTCCAAAGTGAACAGCTGCTCTCCTCTTCTTCTCCCCAGCTTTTCCTCTGGCTGTTTTGAAAAGGGGGATGGAGTTAAGCATTGACAGAAGAGGCACTTAAGCAGGGAAGGCTCTTCAAAGGCAGGAACCTGTGGGCAGTTCTTTGGGGAGTCAACTTGATGAATATTTTCAACAATCTATGAGGGAATGGAGATAACAACAAAGGAATAAGCAATGCCAGTGGCTTAAGAATGCCCAGAGCCTTTTCCTCTGCAGATGCAGCATTGGAGGAGATGCAGCAAGTAACTCTTCCAGCGTTTTCTGGGTGGTAATAGTTCCCTCTTCACAGTCTGGGCATTTATTTTTCCAGATGCAGAGTTTCCCTCTATCTTGCTCAGTCCCAGCTTTTGAGGAGGTCTCTACAGAAAGCCAATCCTTTTTGACAGCCTTTGCAGCCAGTGACTGGATGGGAAGAGGGGGCTTCTGAGCCTGGGAGGTTTGAATAGGCACAAGCTACGGGAGTAAAGAGAAAAGACAATTCTCTGTGGCAGATTTTAAGTCCTGGGAATGCCAAAACTGGCAGAGGGAGTAGAAAAGGACAGATGAAAGAGCCAATGCAGCAGGGAGCTGAGCAAAGCAGCTCAAGGATGTGAACTCCAGCAAAAGTCCCTGTAGTGTTTTCTGGATAGATTGCAGCCTTGCAGTAATTTCAAGTGAAGATTCCTGAAACCTGGCTTTTAGGAACTGTGTTCCAGCAGCAGAAGCAGCTGTTGGGTCAAAATAAAAGCTGGGACAGAAATCCTGTGACTCAATGCCTGTTCTGACTGAGATAGGGGCTGCTCTGATCCCACACACAGGACTAAATTTAATGGCTGGGGAGGAATTATTTACTGGCTTAGCAGCAGTTACTTGACTACTTGCTTTCACTGCAACATCCTCAGGCTGGGTCAGAATTCCTCTGAGCAAATAGATACCACCACACCATGAGCATCTGCTGCTTCTGCACTGCCAGGATGGGAGGATGCAGCCGGGACATCCAGAGGGCAGAGCTACACCATGACCATCCAACACCATGGCACTGTAACTTCCTACGCTGCTTTCCAACAGGCTTCCAGAAATTATGGCTACAAACTCTGGGTTCTACCAGCAGCAGACTGGGCTGGAAGCTCAAAGGATGCAGTGTGAAGCAGCATCCTTCAGTTCCCAGGCCATCAGCAAGAGAAAGGACTGAACATGAGTGACAGACCCTGTTTCACCAGAGTCAGCTGCAAATCACATCCCTTCACCCTGTGCACAGCTCATGGCCCTGCTCAGCAGCTGATTTCCAGAAGCTCTGCTCAGAATTAATGCCCAAACACCAGCTTCACATGGCTACAGAGAAATCTCCATTTTGCTAGGACTTGGGTTTTCCTTTGTTTTTTCCCCTAAAGGGCATGTTTCAAATGGTGAGAGACAATCATGACTCCAGTTTTTGTCCTCCAGTTTTCCCCAGCAGGAAGCAAGAGCAGGAAGACTGGTGCATTAGGACACCTGAGAATTTTCTCCAGCAGATGCTAAAGAGGAGCAGCTACTTTTGGTTGAGGAAAAAAAAAAAAAAAAGGTTCTCCAAGGGGGTAGAGTGGGCCTGAATGAGTCCTGAGACGTGCTAGAGAAAAGCAGGGAATGCTGGAAGCAGAGTCAGCACCACCAGGAGATGCTGGCACAGGGATGAGGGTTCCAGCAAAAGCTGTGCTAAACACAGAAGAGGCCTTCCTGAAACTCCACAATCATATTAAACTGTTAATTTATACAGCATCTCTGTACAAAAATAGAAGGGTTCTAATAAGATTAACAATATTAAATAAATATTTAATAGAAAAAGTCTTTGGCCTAGTTCATAGCTCATCCTTTGGGTTGATGTTCATTTCACTGGGTCCTAGATGCTCCTGGTCCAACATTGCAATCACTTCATCTGCCTGGATTCGTTCCTGCAAGAGGGGAAGGGAAGAAATGGTAACAGCAGAACTTCAGTGCCTGCTCCAGCTAATTCAGTGAGGCTCAGGCTGCTGGGAGGACACACAGCAAGGATTTTACCCCAGAACCAGCAGTGTAGGTGAGAGGATGGGGAAGAGCCTGGGACTCAAGCTGGGGATTTGCTGGGCAAAATTAATCAAATCCCTTTCCACCTCAATGCCTGATTCCCTCCTCCCTGCAGGGCTGCAGTGGTCAGGGCAGAGCTGATGTTCTGTAGTTCCCTTATCACACTCCACTAGCAGCCACTGGCACAGCACACCCTCCTCCTGTCCCTCTGCTTGTTGTTGATTTCCAGATCCCTGGGCAGGACTGATCTCCCACCATAAGGTACCAAGCCTGGAGGAATTTCTGTTGGTGCAAAAAAACTGGGAGACACTGAATTACGTCTGAAAATAAGCTTTTACCCAAACCTCACAGCCTACCTCCATCACAAGGCAAAGGAATGAGGGTTTTGCATTCTCCCTGCATTTAGTTTTGCTCGCTCTTGTATCTTTTATTTTTACAGGGCAGAATTGCTACTAAAGGGAAGGCAGGGGCTGGTACAGCAGCTTTTTAAAACAGAATGAGGAGGCTGCCTGGTGAAAGGCATCACAGCCCAGATCTTCCAAGGCATCTTGGGTGCCCAGAGCCATGGACTTCAAGTCACTGAAATGCCTGTGGGAGGACTTAGCAGCAGGACTTACCCAGCACTCTGAGCTGTGGATGGCTCTGCAGGAGTTCCCCATCCATCAGGCTGCTGCCACTAGGTGTCAGAAATGGCCAGCCCAGCCCTGCACGGAGCCCTTCCACGCCCCACTCAGCACCCAAGCCCAGCACTGTACCCCACGGGCCAAGGGCAATGCGTGCCCAGGACCAGGACTGGCAGGAAAAACCTGCCCTGGGGCCAGCTCCTATCATGGGAGTGCTGCTGTGGGGGCTGTAATGGGAGGAAAATAGATGTACTGGGACTGGAGAAAATAAGATGGTCCTGGCTCCTGTGGGATGCTGGGTATGCCCCAACTCCTCACAGATGATGGAGGCACTCACCAGCTCTCTGTAGAGAGGGTCCAAGGTGAACCAGAGAGCCACAGCGCAGCGCTGGCCCTTGGTGACCGCCTTCACCCCGTGGGGGTTCTCGCCGCCCGACGAGAAGCTGATCATCCTCCCACACTTGGGCTTGATGGAGGCCTGCAGGGAAACAGCACAACAGGCTGGCAAGGGACTGCACACGCTGGCTTGGCTAGATTCACCACAATCCAGGGCTTGGGACCTCACTGGGCAGCCCTCTGCATCGCCCCAGGACCTGGTGAGCTGCTTGGGGGGACATGTAGAGCTCTGGGCATGGCTGGCAAAATGTGTGGGGTAAATAAGGAGGTGTGAAGCTTCCTCCTGCTGTGCAGACATCGTGCAGAAAGGACATAATGGCATGGAGTCTCTGCAAAGCCTACAGGTGACCACCTAGAGCAAAATGGGGCCATGGCATAACTCCAGGGAGGTCCAGGGTAAGCCTGGCATGGCTGTCAAACATCTCTTTCTTCTCTTGGCAGAGTCCACAAGAGTCCTGCAGGACCTCGGGAGCAGAATTGCCAACCAAACCAACCCTCAGGCACTTAAGTAGACACAATCTACCCTCCAGCTTCTTCAGAGACCCCAGCATGGTGCCCAGACCTCTGTCCAACAACAGAGTGGGTAGCCAGCTTCCTTAATGGCCCCAAACAGAGGTGAGGGCTCATGCCTGAGCCACATCCCTCTCAGGGTCTGATGTCCACCACTGTGACCCACTCTGGAACAAGACACCTGGATCAGGCATTGCATCTCAAACATGAGACACCAGCTTATGTTTGACCACGAGATGGGGTGGCAGCTCAGCAGTCCTCCCGGCCAGGGACAACTACCAGCCATCCCTCTGCCTGCACCGGGGGTGGGGAGAATCCCTAATCCACAGGTTTACTGCTTGGCACAGCTCTAGGGAGGGAGCAGATGGTCTGTGCACCTCTGCAGCAGGATTGCTGAGGAACAGCTTTTGGCCCACAGCACCAACTCACTGTCACAGTTTTGGCGTCCATCTCGGTGAAAATGAACTCGCCACCTTCAAAATCTGCGTTCATGTACAGGAGGGCACTGGGGAAGGAAGTGGGAAACCCCAGTTAGGGGAGAACTGGGGAGGTCTCAAGGCTGACCCCCACCTCCTGGACAGATCCCACATTGTTCCACGAAGACATGGGTGGGGGACAGCCAGAGGGAGAGAAGTCCCTGGGGAGATTCCTTCCCTTCCTTCCTACCTGTAATCCCGAAAGGTGTAGGCAGGAGGTTCCTTCCAGCACTCGTTGGCTTCGGGGTCCAAGAGGCAGTTGTCAGCATGGATGGGATGGCTCAGATCATTCCTGCGCTCCTGCTGGCCTAGGCAGGGCCATGTGGAGGAAGGGGGAACGAGAAGGGACAGATGAGATGGGAATGCCATGCTCTGTGGGGTCCCATCATGAGGTGGGAGCCTAACCTGACCCCACTCCACGTGGTGTTCACAGGTGAGAGGAGGAAAGGAATGGCTGGGGAGAAAAGGCAACATCTGAGGACTCAGATCTGCACAGCTCTGCCTTTTTCTGACTGCAGGGAAATGAAATGGAGAGCTGGGGCTGGGGTGGAAAGGAGAAGGGACAGACAAGAGAAAAGGGAGGAGAAAATAGGAAGAGTTGCAGATATGAAAACCAAGAGACATCCCAGAAATTGTTTTTCTGGGGGACAGCAGTGCCCACTTTTTGCTGCTGTGGGGTGCTGACTTTGCCCAACCCTTGGCCACGCATTTAAGCATTAAGCACAACAGAGCTGTTCTGAGCTCATGAACCCCCCATGGAGGGCTGAAGCCCTCCCAAGCTCCCTGCTCCTCACCGGAGAGCGCGGTGCGGCACACCAGGTGCGTGTAGGAGAAGTAGAGCGTGGAGTTGAGCTGGAAGTAGGACTGGACGATCCTGCGAGCCTTCTCACTGATGTCATAGAACAGCCGGGCACTCTTCAGTGGGACACGGCCCTCGTAGCCATACTGGGCAGGGAGAGGGGCAAAGGGAGGTCAGTGTCATGTGCAGAATGGGAGGGAGGGCATGGGAGAGGAGAAGGAGGGAGCTGTACCTTGAGGGCTTTGAGGACAGTGGCTCCTTCAAATCTCTCATTCGGGGTGTGGGGGGAGGGTTTACCCCTGTAGCCATCTCCAGCCAACATGATCCCCTGGAAAACGGGAATATAGATGAGGGGTGAACTGGTGTGTCAGGAGAGAGGGATCTGCAATGGAAGTACACGGCATCCTCTTCCCCAAATCCCCCAGGGCTGCATTCACTGGGCCAGGTGAGTTGGGGTGGAAAGGTGCTGCCGCTCTCTGTGAGCACAGATGCAGGACATCAACCACCCACCTCCCACCTGAGGATGTTCAGCCACCCTCCGTCCCTTGCCAAGCTCAGTTAATGGTGAATGAGAAGGTTCACCCACACTTATGGATGAGCATCCTTTGGGTTGTTATAACAGGGGGAAAGAGCTCTTTCTGCACAGGCTCTGTCCTGCAGCCCAGAATGGAGCAGCAGCTCCCGTGCTGCAGTTATGGGTGTACACTGGGGACAAGCATCCATCTGCTCTCCACAGGCATCCTGCCATCAGCTGTAACACTCAGCAAGGCATGAACCCATGGTCTCCAGGGGCTGATCACACATTCAGCTGTCACACTCAGCCCAGGAACATTGCCCACTCACACTGGCCACCCTGTGCAGCTCCCGGCACTGCTCCTCCGAGATGACATTATCCAGCAGCACTCGCTGGGTGCCATTCAGCTGCTGAGAGTTGTAGACAAACTTCACATCGCTGTACAGAAGAGGGCCCCCTGAGGAGAGACACAAAACCATCCTGCTGAACATGCCCTGGCCTTGTTGGCATTTTGTACAGAGGCTGGAGGCCAGCTGAAGTCACCAGGTGCGCTGACAGGCAAAGAGCTCCACAGCAGAGAGCAGAGTGTGGCCTCCCACCAGTCACAAAAGAAACAGAAGCAATGGGAACACAAGGAGATGAAATCAATTTGCTGCAGGAGCATCAGCATTTTCTACCTTCTCAACAGCTGCCTTGCAAATGCAGGGACCACAGCCTGGAAACACCAAACCCCAGTGGGACACAGGGGGAGACAGGGACAGTGGCTAACTTGGCTCTCCAGCCCAGCTGTCAACACCCAAGTAGGTTCCCATTGCATTTGTGCTGTGTGGATGCTGCTGGCTTGGCATGCAAAGTCACCCTCTGCAACTGTCATCAGTGATTTTTGTCTGCCATACACAGAGAAAGCCTCACGTGGTGCTGAGCTTGCAGCAAGCATTGCTCTCCTCCCAGAAGGAGAGCAGGGAGTGGGTGAGCCAGAGGACTCACGGGATAATCCTCCTCCACTGAGGCAAAGGAGCTGCCAGGGCTGTCCCTGCCATCCCTCACATCCTGCCTCTGAGCTGCCTCCCTCTGCCTGCAAGCTTTTTATGAGACATTTCAATCCATCCCCATCAAATCTGACTGATCCAAAAACCAGAGCAAGGCCCCTAAACCACCACCTTTTGAAGCCTCTTCCATGCATCTCCTCAAAGAAACAAAAGGAAAGAAATAGTAACAATAAAAGCCTAAACCAGATGTCTCTCCAGGAAAAAAATTAAATACATCTAACTGTGAAGAAAATTATTTGTTGTCACAGACAAGCAACAAAATACAGGAAACAGAGCTGCAGAGTTCTTCCCACCATGTGGCACAAGGAAACTTCTCTGTGACAATGCTTTTTTAACTTCTACTCTCCCTGTCTACTGAGTCAAAACTGTGTTCTTGGCAGGTCTCCTTGGCCTGTGGAGGACACGTAAGCCCCACAAGCCCTGACATTAGTTCACAGCTTTATTTCTGAAGAGTTACGTTTCTTGGAAATGGAAAATATGGGATGTTTTTGGTGTTCACTGTGCTGATTTGTTGCTTGATAATCACATTTATTGCAAATGCAGCTGGATCAGAATCCGAATTCTCAAATCCAAACTCCTGGCATGCTCCAACACAGGCCTGTGTTCTCCAGCTCAGCTGTTCTTCCCCAGCCATAAGCACATGAGGGATGAACATGGAAGGCATTGCTCAACACTTCCAGCATTTCTCCTTGTTCCTCCCAGGGAACAAGTGGGGCAGCTCTGTGCCATGGACACTGAACCCTTGTCCCACACTGACAGTGTGCTCCCACCTGCTTTCCTTGCCTCTGCCTGCTCTGAGCACCAGCACAGAGAGAGACCTCTTTCCTGGGTCTGTGCTCTGTGAAAAACACCCCAGAGAAACTGAGGAATTCTTTGGACTTTTGGGAGAGAAGGAATTGGCAGAAAGGAGGAAGGGGGGAAGGGTAGAAGTACAGGAGAGTGCAAAATTAAAATAGACTTTTCTCTTTCAGGCTTTTCTTTTTCCAAGTAAAAAGAGAGCAAGAAAAAAAGACCACAGAAAAAGGCAGCAGCTGGATGGACAAAAATCCCAGTTCCTTTTTGATGGATTCAGTTTTCTTTGTAAACAAAAACATTCTGCAAGTAAACCAGAATAAGAGCATAGAAAGAAATAGAAACAGAAATAAGGACTTTGAAATTACTGGGTTATAAACAAGCCAACAAATATAATTCAACCAGCTCTTGGCTTAAGCATGATCTTTGGTATCTTCCTGTGGTATTTGCCTATTTGATGTACAGCTAGAGAAGGGATAACAACACTCTGAGCACAACACTGAGCAGCTGGACACAACTTGGGCTGGGGAAAGCTGTGAAATTCCCCAGCAAGAGCTACCACCCATTGCATTACAGGGAGGTTTAATTGCCTGCTGCTGTGGAGCTGGCTTACTAGAGACATAAGACACCTCCTGGCTTGAGACCCTGTTGTTTTGCAGCAAGGATGCTGCTTTGGTGCTTGGCTACAATATTGTTTTTCAAAATTGTTAAGGGGAAAAATCCTATCTTTAGTAGATGTTATGGTATTTTCTGTGGCTGCCGAAAATGTGCTGAAATCAGTTGAAATGTCTGCTGACAGTCTTATAAACAAAGTGATTTCATGTGAGCTAAGACAAGAAATCATAAGCTTAGTCTGCAAAAGAAGTGGTTGCTACTATGGTGTGATCCAGCACATTTGGGAAAGCATCAGGACAGGCTGCTTCCAGCACCCATCCTTCTGCAGCCTGGACAACAGGGAACACACTGATCTCAAAAGCACCTGGACAGAGGACTACTGTTTGCTGGTTTGCTTTCCCCATGGTGAGGAAGACTCAGCCTCCCAGCTCCACATCTCAGGGCTCTGTAGTGAGTAGCCCAGCAGGTGGGAAAAACAAGGTCCAAGAGCACAGCAGTGCCCTGGGATCCACAGACCCAGAAATGCTGTGGCAGCATTGAAGACTTGTCTGTCTCAAACAAAACTTGAACTCCCTTAAATAGGAGTGGCCCTCATTGCTCAGTGGTCAGCCTTTGCAGTCTGTAGTCTCTAGCAACAGGAAAAAAATCCCAATTTTGTTAATACATGTTCATCAGCCTTACCCTCCTTCAGCTCTCGATCCGGCTTTGGCATGGGTTTCTTTGTCAGGGACAGCCGGGGCCCATCCTCGGGTTCACTGCTGATGCTTGATGGGACACTGAGGAGCAAAACAGAAGACGAATATCATGACTACGGCCACAAGTTCTTCAACTTGCCCTTTAGCTCCCTTTGGAAACTAACACACAAAAACCCCAAGCAAATCAGTACTTTGTACAAATGTGGCAGCCATACAAGCTGAAGCCCTCACCCTGTCCTGTGGCAAACATTGCTTTTCTGGTAATGAGAGCAACAGCTTCCACCAACAAATCTGACCAGTACCACTTGCTTCAGCTATCAAGTTCCCTCTAGACCATTGCTGGTTTTGAGGCACTCAACTAAAATAAGGTTCTTGTGGGAATGTTTGCAATGGCAAGGGGCAAAGGGCACTAATTCAACCAGGATGGTGTGCTGGGTGAGTGGGCAGTACCCCTGAGTGGCAGGCTGGTACCCCACCATGATCCCACCGTGGGGAATGGTGAAGCTGCAGCTCAGCTGTGGCTCACCTGTGCTCGTCCTGGCGGGCGCCGTACCTGTTCCAGTAGTTCTGTGGGAAAAGAGAGGACAAACTTCTTAATTTAATGCTCCAGCCAAAACCTGCTCTGCCTGACTCCCAGGGACATCAGCCAGCCTCTCTGGCTCCATCCCACCTAACTTTGGGCAATGGCCTGAGTTCACCAGGTTGAAAATGTGGATGAGGCTGTATGTGCCTCCCCTTCACCCCTCTACAGAGGGCTGGATTTACAGGGGAGGGGCAGGGGGAGCTGGTCCTAGAGCTGTGAGCTGCTGGCCCAGCACAGGCAGGCCTCACCGGCTCCGTGTAGGCGAATCCCAGGCCGGCCGCAGCCACCCGCAGGAGGTGGGACTCCAGCTTGTGCCGCCGCAGCAGCGCTCTGGCTTCCTGCAAAGAGAAGGAAAACAGGAGCAGCTGCACATGGCCAGCTTCTGCAAGACAGTGGCAATCCCCCTCTGCTTCACAGGGGTTTGGTTTCCATGCAATGCTGCTGGTTTCTTTAGGTTGAGGGATGCTTGGAGCAACCCCAGGCACAGGGTTGAGCCACTCAATACATGACAGAAGGTGTTCAGCAACTCATTTAGGAAGCCTGAATCCCCAAAACACATGTCCAAAGCTGGCAGAAATTCCTGAGCACCTTGATGAGCCTCAAAATATCTGGGCAAAAGGCTGGCCAGAGAAACCCCAGCTGCAGAATGAGGGCAAGTTCAGGCTGGTGGGGCAGGGATCCTGGCTGGGCTGTGCCTCAGTTTCCCCCATGGAGCCAATGGCCTGGCCCTGGGATGCACTCAGAGTGCTGGGATGGGGGCCAAAGCATAGGCAGCTGGAAATTGTCCATCAGAAGGCTTTATTTTGAATGAAAAGTCTGCAAATACTGGTATTTCTCCTAGAAAACTATTGTGCAAAGCAAAAATAAATTCATTTTTTTAACAGAAAACTTCAAAACACTGTAAACAATTAAATGTTTTTGCTAACTTCAGGTTTTTTTTCCTAGATTCATTTTGTGATGGAAAAGAACTTTTTTTCTTGTTTTCCTTTTTATAATTTTGCTTTTACTTTTTAGTACTTTACCAAATTCACCTTGATTTGCCTGGTAGTCCAGGAATTCCCAAAGGAATGGAAAAACCAGTTCCTGCCAACACTCTATTTATGGTGGGGATGGGATGGGATGGGATGGGATGGGATGGGATGGGATGGGATGGAGGAACTTCTGTATGGTGAGGAAGGCAGCCCCAGGGCCACAGATAAGGGCTGCCCAGACTGGAGAGGAAGCCTGTCCTGCTGGGTGATGGAACACACACTGTTTGGTTACTTGACCCCAGCCTAACCCTGTGATAGCAGAGCTACTGTCTGCAGAACAGGCTGAGCTTTGAACTCCAAGCTAAGAGACTTGAGAGTAATGTTGGGATCTCAGCCTCTCCTGGGAAATATTTCTCAGCCCTGTCTAAAGAGATGCTGCCCTTTGCTCGGTGTTTCATTTTTCATTGCATTCCTCCTCTGCGTGTCCGCTGGAGCACTGGGCAAGAAGAGGGTTTACACTGTTGGTCACTGCCCTCCCTGTCCTTGCTCAGGCTTTACTAGGCTGAAGTCCCCATTTAAAGCAAATTCTGTCCACCAGCTTCTCCCCCACACCAGCGACTCTGAACTTGCACCCTGAAAATCACCACCTCAGCATCACCGGCGAGCCCAGCACTTCTGCTTCTCTTTTTAAAGTGGTCCCACTGGGGGAAAGCTGCCAGGCTGCTTTTATTTCCACCAAGTTGTTTTGTTAAAGCCTCCCACCAGGAGCTCTGAGGTGTCACTCAGTCTCACCTTTCTGGGTTTGATGGTGGCTGGATCCACTGTACCTTCCAAGAGGCCCTCGTAATAACCTGCATTCTCTAGGACATCTTCATCGTCCGGGTGGAACAGCAGGTAGGACTTGGCACACTCCAGGGCTTTTACATAGTCACCAACTGGGGGGAACACAACAGTGGTCAAGGGGGCACAGGGGGCTCACACAGAGCCCAGGAGGGGACTCTACAGAGAGGGAAGTACAGCCTGAGCTCCCCATCAGCTGAAGCAGCAGCCCAAGACTTCACAGGGCTCTTTGGATGCCTCTTTGTCTTAACCACTCCACTTCCCCAGCAAGGAAACTGAGGCACAGAAACAAGACTTTTCTGCCATCATGCACAGACCAGATGGTATCCAAATTGCACCCAGATGGACGGGCAGGACATGGATACTGTCTGGCATCAAACTGCCTCTCATCTGTGCAGCATCTCTCAGGGCCCAGGGGTTTTCACCCACCACAGCAAACCTCTAACTGGGCAGAGGAACAAAGAAGCCTGTACACCACACATGAACTGACTCCTCCTGCTTTCTTCCTGTTGTGGTGATGAATCTTTATGTTTTAGTAGAAATTCTGACCCTTGCACAGTCTGCCCTTTTCAGTAAAAAGTTATTAGCAAAAGCCTGAGAGAGCAGATGTCTGTTTTCTTTTATGTAACAAAACATAATAAAATAGCACACAGAACCACACAACTGGCTTGATTTTTTAGCACTGCCAACCCTTGACATTTTGCCATGCTGCCAACTCCTGCAAGTTTGCCGCGAATCCTAAAATATTTGGTAATTGGCAAAAATTGGCATCTTGGGATAAGCTTGAGCTAAGTCATATGTCTGTTATATATTAATTTAGAAAATGTATCAGCTCGTTTCAGAAAACGTGAAACATATGAATCCCAAGGATTTTACTATTAAAAGGCAAATGAAAGTACCCTAAAAAAGGCATTATTTATTTAAAGAAAAGTAATGTTTAAGCTAAAGGTTGGGCTTTTAAAACCTGACTGATGATCTAAAACACCTTCATAAAGCTACTTAATTGTATTTCAGTCAAGCTGACTTTTGAAGACACCATTTCCAATGTCCTTTGCTTCTCTTTCAGACTGTGCCTCTCCATCACTGTAGTGTGGGCATCAGGGTGAAAGAGCCTTACGCCCACATGGAACAACTTGAACTTGCACAGAATGAGCAGAACTCAGCAGTGCTGTGAGGACCAGGACTTTACCTCTGTAATAGGCAAACTGCAGGTAGTCGTAGTGGAGGGGAAGGAAGTTCTCGATGGGCGAGATGCGGCCCGAGCGCGTGGCCAGCTCCCGGACACAGTCGTGCTTGCAGGCCAGCACCTGCATGTAGTGATCTGCCAGGAAAAGAGGGAGAGCTGCTCTGAGCTGAGGGGATGGTGATGGTGCCCAGAGAAGGACAGACAGAGGTTCAAACTCCTGAGCTGAAGGATGCGCAACCCACACTGCTTTGGCCCAGCAGGTGAGCGCTCACTGAGGGAAAGATCTCATATTGTAAATCAAAGGCAACTCCGACACTGGTGAGGGAGAGAGAATGATGCATCTGACTCCATGGATATCAGAAGGCTAATTAATTATTTTATTACACTATACTATACTATACTATACTATACTATTTACATTTCATCTAAATTGGATCTGCCAAGCACTCGCTCTGCACACAACTGCTCGTGACTGTCAGCCGACAGTCCCAACACACACACACAGTTGGCCCTGATAGGCCAAGGACACAAAACATCCTCGCTTCGGATAAACAATCTCCATATTGCATTCTACTTTGGCACAACACAGGCACACCAAGTGATAAGAATTGTGTTTTCCCATTCTCAGAGGTTCAGAGAATGCAAATCTCAGAAATCCTTGGGAAGAACAGTGCCTTGCTCTTCTCTGTGAAGAGAAATGTGGCAACAGCTCAGGCTGCTCCCCAAAGCCAATTTGACAGAGTTGTAGTTACATTTCTGCCCCCTTTAAGAAACGCCTTCCTCCTTCTCTCAACTGTAGAGGGAGCTTGAGCATCTCTTTGGTGTGGCAGGAGCTGCTGTGGATGCTGTGGAGTGCAGGGACTGCAGGTGGCAGGTAGCACTTCAGCCCCAAGAGACAAACCACAAAGCAAGCAGAGAGGTGAAGACAAGGTGGCCACATGTGCTGCTACATGAAATCCAGCTCCAGATTCCCTTCCTGCACCTCCTTAATCCTCTCCTTCCCTGCAGCAAAAAACTCTGGAGGGTACGGGGAGGTTTAGCCAAGAGGGGCTGTTGCAGGTTCTCAGCATGGCCAAGCAAGGCCAGTCTGAAAGGTGTGAGGTGCAAATTTGGGCAGCAGAAA
Source organism: Geospiza fortis (assembly GCF_000277835.1). Taxonomy (NCBI): domain Eukaryota; kingdom Metazoa; phylum Chordata; class Aves; order Passeriformes; family Thraupidae; genus Geospiza; species Geospiza fortis. The sequence continues at coordinate 1,431,218 of NW_005054309.1, read as the reverse complement.
TCCCCATTTGCTGCTTCTCAAAGATGAGGCACCCCCAGGGAATCACAAGCACATGGTAAATATTTGCCATTAACAAAGTTTCTTAATTAGTGGGACCCCATAGTATAGACGTCGTACCAGCTGTACAGTTTCAAAGCCAACACTGACATCTGATTCCATTTTGGAGCCTTTGCTGCAATGTAGTTACGAATCTAATTTGCTTGCTCTGTCTCTGCACACCATTAAAAACCTTAAGAAACAAACACAGGCTTGAAAAGAATCATGTGCTCAGCTACCAAAGCATTTCTTAGAGCTGCCATAAAAACCACCTGAGGAATTTGCAATGAAACCAAGTGGAAACTCAGAACAATGCCTATGTGCTCTTGGCTCTTGACAGGTAGTCTGAGTAGTTATCTGACTTACCATGCATATCCAGGGTATTACATTAGGAAAAGCAAGAAGGGAAAGGACATAAATCATATTGTTGTAATTTAAACCTGTTTAACCATTCTAGATCTGAAATAATCAATCCATCAATGAGAAGCACTACTTTTTCTTGGTACTGTAATCAATTCACTGAAATATATCTGTCCTTGGGGGGAAAAGGTGAGAGTGTTTCAACCCCAAGCAGCAGCAGAGCAAATCAGTTTGGGATTGAAAAGAAATGAGTTTGAAGAAACCTAAACTCTCTTTCCTTGGTATATTACGTGTTCCCACTCCCCACTGAAATGTCTGGGCCTGAGTGCCTTGGACCAGGGGTGAACTTTGGATTATCCTGGAAGGAGCCACCTAGTTTCCTACAGAAAAGCAGCTGCACCAAGCATCTTATTTCCCTCCCTCAACTCCATGTTCCTTTGGGTACCCTGGGGTTTGGGGTAGTTATGGCCAGGCACACATGGCCAAGCCTCAGACTTGCAGGGACCCTCTGGCTGTTGTCCCCCCCAGGTGATGTCCTGCTCTGAGCACCACCATGAGCCTGTCTGTGCTCAGGAAGGGCCAGCACAGAAACACCTCAGCCCACTGGGGCTGCACTCAGCTTGCACAGCACAGGAGCAGTTTGTCCTGTCTGAAGAGCAGCAGCTTTCAGTGAGAAGGATGCTGGGCTTGCTTTGCCACTGAAGGCTGCTCTCTTGATGCGTGTCCTGGTCCAGGCTCTAAAAGCAGGCCTGATCAGCTGACAGCCACACTGGTACCAAGTCAGCCTTTCCAACACTTCTATTTTTTGCATGGTAAACAAACCCCAGCAGGGCAGCTTCCCATCCGGTATGCTGGTGGTTTCTCCTCTTGGTTGTTTCAATTAGATTTCCTGTCTCGACACAAACCGAATTATGCAAACACAAAAAACATTCTGCATCTGAGTGAAGTATTTTCCACACAAGAAGCGAGATTTCGGGGCTTGATGCAACTCCAAGACCATAAGCAGATAAATAAGATTTCTGTCACCAAACAAACCTTAATTTATTGCTCTTCCTTCCCTTACAACTAATTAAATGTAATCTCATTTCCACTGAGAATGAACTGTTTTAATCCTCTCTGGCTCAGAGCCACACATGCAAATCTGAAGATTACACAGCAACATTCAATTCTCCCCAGAGATTTCAGTCAAGATCATAATTAGGTGGGCCTCCACTAATGACAAATCCATCCTTTTGGATTTTCTAATCCATGTTACGAGCCTTTTTGGCAACTTTCCTGGCCACCTGGAGCATGGCCAAGAGAACTCTGCTGCTCTCTTCATATGCTCTCAGAAAACAGAAAACATAAACAAAGGCCAGCAATGTCTGGATTCCAGGGAGGTGTGTGAGACTGTGTACAGGGGAAATGGAAGCAGTTCAGATAAAGCACCTCAACTTCCAGCTCTAACAGAAAACTGCAAATGCTCCACACATCTGGAAATGCAATTCTTGTGGTCCAGCTTCTGTTCAGGACCAAAATGAGATGTTCTAGCACACTGTGCTCTGGGTCTGCACTTGCTGGGTTTCCAGGTGCCTCCTGCAGCGTTACTCACCAGCAGCAGAAGTGGGAGGGAAGACATTTCAACAAATCCAGCCAAAGGCCCAAACTCAGTAACTAAAAACATTTCAGGGCCAAGGGTGAGAACTCTAAAAATGCAAAAAGATCTCACCTGCAATAGCTTCGTAGAGACCAGCCTTGTAATCCAGGTGCTCGTGCTCCTCAAACCTCTGCGGTCCCTCGCACATGAGCTGGCAATCCTCATCCTCAGAGTAGTATCCTTGCAGGGCACGCTCCAGGAGCTCAATGGCCAGCTCGTACTCCTCTCTGTCATAGTGCCTCACCCCAGCACTGTAGTCCTCCTGCAAAGCAGGCAGGCAGAACACAGACCATGAGCAGGCCATGCTGCCTGCAGATGCTTCTCAAAAGAAGGTAATAGGGGACTGGGACAGGGACAGGACAATCTCCCCAGATATCTATCAGATATAACCACTTGTACCAAACCATGTTTAAGCCATTGATGGACTTTCAGACCAGTGGAACCCAATAAACCTTTCTAAATGCTCTTCTGAACTTCTCCATACTTAGGGAATCCTCAGTGCCGCTCCTAGATTATGCATTTAAAAAAAAATCTTTTTTTTTGTTTGTTTTTACCCTCCCACCAAACAACAACACTGAATGCCAAGAGAAGAGATTGCTCATTTTTTAGAATGGCCCCTAATGAGCATCTCCATTAATTACACCCAACAGCTACTCCTGCTTCCTTGAGTCTTGTGAAATTGGGAAGTTGGGGGTGGCCCTGGCATTTGACTTGGGCTTTTGCTTTGTGGAGCTGGAAGCAGCTGACACTCTCCTGCCTGCCACTGTACACCCTCATCACCACAGTCACCCATGTGCATGTACCCTGCCCAGGTGGGTGAACTTGTGTCAAAAGAAACACACAGTAGCTGAGATGTCATGGAGGTTTCCATCAAAGCTGTCTGCTTGTGTGTGTTCACAGCCATGTGAACCCCAGAGCTCTCTGAACAGAGGGACCAGGCTGGGGATGTAGCAATCAAACAAAGAGCAGAGTGCCTAGAGAAGGCAGGAGCAGGCTTGCCTTAAGGGAAAATGCTGAAAGGGAGAGTTTGTTTTGCTCTATTGGTAAGAATTTCCCCGTTCCCAGATTAATCTCTTTTGGCCTCCTAATATCTCCTCTCCAGACTTCCTGATACTTAAGCTGGGCACCTCTTCAGCCTCAGACTCACCATGTGCTGCCTGGCCTCCTGGTCAATCAAGCTGGCCTTCCCTGACATGGTCTTGTAGTTCTCCAGGTCCTGCTGTATCTCCATGTGCTCAGGGTTTGCCATGAAGAAGGTGTGAGCTGCATTTGCTGCCTCCTCCAGCTTGTTCAGCTGTAACAAGGTGAGAAACACAAAGTGAGACTGGTGATGTAGAAGGTGAACACAGCAGTTTATGCTGCATCCTCTGACATCCTTTTGACACCACTGGATTGGGAAATGATGGGATAACAAAGGAAAACCTGAATGCAGAGGCTAAAGAAAAAAGCTGAATTGAGAGGAAAGCCCCATATAAATGAAATGGAAAGAGCTGGAGCTCCTGAGAGCCAGACAAGTCCCTGCAACAGGGTCTGTTGGTGATGGGATCCAGTCTGTTGGTGAGGGGATCCAGCCTGTTTTCCAGCAGCACATCCTCTCAACTCAGCTACTCCAACCCCCTGCACAGTTCCAGGTGGAAAGATGCTCATGAGATATGAGATGGAGAGAGGAGGGGAAAGCAGCTGCAAAGACTGCTCTCTCTACAAGCCTTGGAGGCTGAGCTATGTCCAGGCTGAGGGCTTCTGCTTGGAGACAGGGACTGAGGACCATTTATTAAGCTCAGCTGTTTATAGCTGCAAAAGGCCAGACTCTGCTGATGGTGGCAGAGGTAGAAAGAGAGGTTTATTTTGATATACCAAATTATTTTGGGTTTAGAGATTCAGAACTGAGACCAGACATCAGTTTCACCCTGGAGAAAGCCTCATAAACAAACAGAACTGCTAGTGCTAAACACATCCATGGCAGCTGCTGGGAGCATCAGGAGCAGAACAGATGTTCAGGTGAAACCTCTGCACAAGCTAGCAAGAGAGAAGTCACTAAAACATTTGCTTCTGAAAGAAAGCCAACACCACTGGGTACCAGCAAGCTGCACTCAGGTCCCTGGGATACATCAGCAGTCCCACCCAAACTTGTCAGCCAGGGCCAGGCTAATGCTAGCCCAGGCTAGGCTGAGTGTTCTCCTTGGCAGCAAAAGCCACAGCAAGCCATGGGACATGGGACAGCAGCTCACCTGCACAGGCACCCAGCAGACAAACCACACCAGCAGGATGGGAACAGAGACCTGCAGGGAAGCATGAGCTTCACATCCTGCCAGCCTGCAGCAGGGCAGACAGGCTCCAGGGCAGAGCCAGCCCAGGAAACACAGGAATGTTCCCAAAATGAAAAAAGGTGAGAGCCATGGCATCCCAGCCCACCCCCCTGCACACCAAAGCACAGCTGTGCTGCAGTGCCCACAGAAACGCAAAATATTTGCCTTGTGTAAACTTCAGAAGTTTTTAAGGATTATCTCTGTACTGACAACATGTGCAGGGGAGCCAGATTTTACTGCAAAAACAACATCTATTCCAGTCTTTCATTTGGAGTTTTCCAAAGGACACCACTCTCCATAATAATCCCTTGGCTTTCTAGCAGGCATGAAAAATGACTATAAGAAATTTTTAACCGGGACATAAAAAACCAAAACCCCTCCAGAACAGAAGTTTGGTGTTTGTTTTTTTTAAAGAGACATTCCTATTCAGGAACATATGTTCCATTTTGAAATACATCATTTCAACATAATCCCACTCTGGAAAAGTTTATTGCAGCTGGACACCATCGGATGTGGGATAAAGGACTGACCAGAGCATCTCACAAAGGGAATTTTCAGGTCCTGCTGAGTGTCTGTGGGAATGCCACTGCAGCTAGTAATTAGAGACAGTCAAGATGGAACAAAAGGTTTGTTGGAGATGTGAGCTGCTGACCTGATCCAGAGCACTGCTAAGAAGCCACTATTTGAGCTGCCTGGGGGAATTGCATTCTTCCACATCACAGATTTCTATTCACAACCAGCACCCTGCCTGTGCAGATTTAAAAGGGACTAAAGACCTCTCAGAAGGGGAAGTGGTCCCTCAAGACACAACCTGCAATAGTCTGCTGTGGGATGTTCTTTTTCCCCTTAGCTCTAGATCCTTTTCAGCAAAGTGTCAAAAACTGTCAGAGATCCCAGGATGGGCTTAATTCTTTTGGATAACATCCACCCCTGTGAAACAGGATGAGCCTGATTTCTAGACAACAGAAAATCCCTTTCAAACAAGGCTCACTCTATGTCTAGTCCTGCTGGCTCTACACAGCAGAGATGACCTTTGGAGTTTGCTAAGTGGACTCGAAGCAGAACATTTCAACTCAATGCTTTTCAATTTATATGTTCCATATTTGCCTTAGAAACATTCAAGTAACACAAAGAAGCCAACAGCTGCTAAGTTTGGGGGGAGTTTTTAAGTCAGTGAGTGTGTATAAAAGCAAAATTCCTAACTGGTAAGACACGTTCAGTGTCTAGCTCTGACATTAGTTATGAAACACTCTGGGGAAACTTTTGCCAAAACACTCTGAATTCACAAGGAGCAGGATATTTTGGTGCTTAAAGGTCTGGGCTGGGACTCAGGACACCTGGACTCAGTTCCTGGCCCTGTCACAATCTCACTGTGCAGTCATTGGAAAAAAATAATTTTGTTTTCTTTGTGCCTAGTTTCCCATTGTTTTTAACTAATAACAATAAAAAATAATAGCATTTCTCCCACAGAGTAGTAATTCTGTTTATTTGGATGGCAAGCAACTTGGGGGCCATAAGCATGTGCAAGCACGTAACAGAAGGAAATGTTGATCTTTGCACAACAACTGCTGAATGAAAATGAGCAAGGAAAAAATGACAGATGTGGACTCACAACCTCAGTATGTGCTCTAAGCCCTGCTTGCTCAGCCCACTGGAATGACACTGCTGGACTCTTGCTGCAGCTTTGCACCAAACCCTGTGTATTTCAGCCAGAGAAGACACAAGAAATCAGAGCATCAGCACTGAGAGAGCCCTGGGAACACCCTGCCCTGTCCATTTTGATCTTAACATACCAACACCTAGAGCTGAGAAGGGGAAAACACAACACGTAAGTGCTGCTGGGCTCTGATGCTGGAAGATGTTTATTTTCCTCAATGAGATTTAGGAGTGGTTCATAAAAAAAAATATTTTAAGCAGCAGAACCTCAGATGAAAGAATTTCAGCAAACTGCAATGCTCAGTTTCACTCCCAGCTGGGACAGTGCTGGCCTGGGCTTCAGTGGGGTTGTGGCTTCCAGCCTGCAGAGGTGCCTTGGACTAGGAAGGCTGCTGTAACTGGAGCCCTGTGCAGGAACAAACAGGCTGGGGAAAGGACCTGGAGTGAGCATCTTGATCATCACTAGACAACTGAACCCAATTCTCACTGATAACCATTGAGAAAATCCTTTATGGAGCCTCCATGGGCTGCATGGTGACACACAACACAATGCTAACAGACCCTTACTATTCATTGCCATTCTGGTACCTGTCAAGGTATGTTTAAGCCAGCAAACTCCATGCTGAGCAACCTGATTTGTACCTGTGATGCCACAGTCACCAACCTGCTGGGCTTAAGGAAGAAGCTGTCTCACTGAAACATGTCTAACCTGCTGCTTGATTTCATCCCCACTTTGGCTGCTGGATACCCTAAAGAGAAACCCGGAGGATTCACCCCATCACTGACAGCTGCCCCAGACACCTCAGTCTGGCTCAGCTCCACAGGCAGGCACATGTTCTTAATTCACACTTGCCTTCACCCCTTGCACACAAACGAATTCTGACCAAAGCCCCTCTCGTGCCAGATGCTCAGCAGGCTGGCACAAACTCCTGTCCCCTTCCCCAGGGAAAAGGCCTCACAGCAGCACCATGGCTTCAGCTACAGTGACCCAAAACTCACAGTCCTTTAGGTTTGCTCTCTGGAGCTTGGCAGTGGGGATAAGGAAGGGGAACAGGCAGGGTGCTAGGCCTGTGAGACAAGCACTGCACAGCTTTACAGTCAGCTCATGCAGCCAGGGCTGCCCTCTCACCACCGCTCTGCTTGTGCTGAACACTGACACTGCAGCTTTTGGGGGAAACCAGCTGTAACCACAGCAACTACAGGTATTCAGCTGCTCCCAGCTCATCCTGAGCTTTTCAGGGCAAAAAACAAGGATGAAAGAGGTGCAAAAGTCAGAGGATTTTAGAGAGAAGGCAGCCAAAGCAATACAGGTTCTGCCTGATTGAGAAAAGAGGTCAAAGGTATGATATAACCAAGACCTCAGACTGTTCTTCATACTGAGTTCCCATTGCATTGAACTTAATATCAGATATTGGCAGCTGTCATACATTCTGTGTCTAACTGTCCTAACCCAATCTGCTTCTATATCAAGGTTTCTTCATCACATAAAATATAGTTTCAATTAAAACTTTTTTTTTTGAGGGGAACAGAAGTAAGGTTTATATATTGGAAAACATGTCAGATCCCTCAGCACTTCTTGCCACACCAGGACTGGACCTACCTGCACACAACCTCAGTTAATTGCAGAGTGTATGAACCTGGCATGGAGCCTGTGATGAAAAATTTCAAACCATTCAGCTGACCCAGAAACCAAAGTTTCCAACTTCGCAGACAATCCCTGGTTTGCTGAACAGATAATGTTTTTCTAAACTTTTCCACAGCTGCACTGCTGCTGTGTTGTAGTGAAAGCTCAGTGCACTGGGCTCTGCAGAGGAAGGAGGCTCTGGAGCCTGCAAGCACAACAAGGGGAATAAAAGGTTCAGTGCCATGAAGGATTAATCTGGTTGTGTCTGTGCAGAGCTTACAGCCCAGGAGAGAAGGAACAAGGAACAGTGAGATGGTTATAAATAGCATCTGACCTTACCTCAACTATTTTATTATTGCAAATAAGAAGGATTAAATTCTCCAGATAAGTTAATCAGGAAATTTTCCTTCTGCTGATGGGTCACACATTTTCAGAATGATGACTGAAGTGTTTGCAGCCCACTATGGCACCAACTGGCCCCACAGAACCACCAAAATCAGAGAGCAAGGCAAGCACACAGCAGGAAAGGGCCTCAATCAAGTGCAGGGAAGAGGTACCAGGAGCCAAAGGTGTGAGGCCATCTCTAAGTTCAGTACCACACCAGCCCCTGCTCTCCAAACCTTTTATCAGTTTCTTGTCTTCCAACTCAAGATAAACAGGGCTGCCTCCTTCCCCTGCTACTGCTGTGATGGAGGGCAATAATAATGCATTCCTAGAGGCTCCCCATGTATATTTTCAGAGTTTTTTTCATTTTCAAAATGAAGACAACCTCCAGCCTGCTTTGGACAGTTCCTCTTAGACCACCCCAGCTGGTGTGCTGCTGGCTACCAATCACTCTGGCAGACCCAAATCCAAAACAGGACAAATTTGCAGAACTGGCACAGGGAAGATCTCTCATGAGAAAGGAAATTTAGAAATGGCTCAGGGTTTTTTGGTATTCCAACAAGCAATTTTCAGGACACAAACATAATGTGGATTGGTAGCTGCATGGTCAAATGAGCTACCTAGATGATGAATTTAGTCTTCAGAAAGTGGGAGATACTTGGAAATCTAAAAGCAAACACCACTTCAATATTCTTTATGGAAAAAAATTCTTTCAATTAATGAAGATGGAAATAATATTTTTTAACAAATCTCTCACTTGAGCCACGCTGGCATTATTTCACGTGTGCATGAGTTCATGCTGAGCAGACTGACTGGATAACCCTGTCTGAAAGGGCCATTGGGCATTAAAAAAACAAATTAGATTGACCCTCACATTCTCCCTTCCTTCCCTCTCTGACAAGCTCTTCTTGACCTGTTCTCAGGCATGTAAGAATGAAGATTTCCACACGTTTCTGGCTGTGCATTACATGCTTCAGTGCACACTTGTGTAACAAATCCTGCACAAGGAGCAGGGCATTTACTCACAGCTAAACCACTTCCAGCGGGAAGGACCCTTCCCATGTAAATCTCCAACACACTGAAGCATTGCAGATTCATCTGCAGAGCAAGCAGTGGGAAATGTGTTTGTGTTTACTGAGCCTTCGATCTGACTGGTTGTGAAATACACTCCGAGCCATATTGTGCCCTGTGCAGACACTCAGTTCTGCCTAAAAAAGCCTGAGAGCAGCTACATTGTGTGTGAAACATTATTTTCAATGAGGAAAAGGTGGGATGTATTCAGCCCTCAGGAATCTGTGCAGGTGGTTACCCATGAAGTTCCTGCACCCCAGAGTCTTCCTTGGCCAGATAATTAACCAGTCCCTTAGAGATGAGTAGCATGGGAGAAGCAATACACTCACACACTAATGGCAACAAGCAGTGCTTGGTACTAAAAGGTGGACAGCATAAAACCAGCCAGGTTTTATACTGTCCAGCAGAATTTTTCTTGCATGTCCTTCCTCCTGTTGTTATAACATTCCTGTGGCAGCCTGAGCTAACCTGGTTGCCTGGTTCCAGGTTGCTCACCTGGAAAGGTATCAAAGAGTAGCCCAGGCATTTTAAGGTACTGAAATCGAGCAGCTGGGAACAAGCAGGTTGTGACTATCCCCTCCCCAGGGATCACCAGCACTCCTGCAGGCCACTGCCTGCTAGACAAATAATGATCATTCATCTGATATAATGACTGATAACTGAGAGGCAGGCAGTCCCCAGAATCATGGAAATACCTGGGAGAAGAAAGGTGAATCTTACTGAACACACTGGTGAGGAGTGAGGGAAGCCTTTGCCATCAAAGGAGGAGGGTCTCATGCTTTTAGGAGAAATCAGAACAAAACAAACTTGGCAGGCAGTTAAAAGCAGCTCTGCAGTTTAGATGTGAATTTTCTCCAGCACCCTGCCTGCCTGGACACTGCAGCTAGCCAAGCTGCACTGACTGATAACTGGGTCACACTCCCAACCCAGCTGTCTCCACACTGGTATCTCTATGGCAGTAATTACTAAAACACTTAAGAAAAACACAACAGAAAAATCTGAGACAAGCAGAAAAATTCCTACAGCAGAAACTTTCCTCCCTTTCTACAGTTTAGCAATGGCTCAGCACCTCTTAGAAGAGTCAGACATGATGAGCTGTTGAATGCCCTTTGGGAGCCAAAGTTTCCTGTGCAGATGTATGTGCTTGTCTGCTGCTACCTAACAACATCCAAACAGCTCCGTGTGTCCCCAGAACATGCCCTTCTCAGAACACACATGGCTTTCCACCTCCATCCCAGAGCCAGGGTGCCACAGCGGCCTGCTGATAAATGACATTTGTTTTTTGCAGCCCTTTCATGCTGTAAATGGAATTTTGTCAGCAGGCTTAAGGCCTGTGCCAGCCTGAGGACTGCCTTCCTACCTTTCCCTTGAGCCACAGAAAGGTCTTCTCCTGGAGAGGGTGCTGACTGACTCAGTCACCATGGTCAGTTTATGGTATTAGTACAGAGCTTTAGTTTGAAAAGCAGAGTGCAGAGCCCTGAGGGTGGGCTGCAAACAGGATTGTGCTATCTGAAGAAGAGGTTATCTCTCCCTGCCCTGATCTGTGGTGGGGCAGCAAAGAGAAAAGCAAACAAACCATAAATTTCAACAAGAAAGCAGACTCACAGCATATCTGTGCATTGTTCCCTCACCCAAAACCCTTGTCAGTCTTCAAGGAAATGGTTTTAATTCACTTTTTTTCCAGACTCAATGTTTCTTGGATACCTTTTCCAGGGCTCAAATCATAAACCAGCAAATAATGACTGACAGCTGCTGAATTCATGGAAGCCATCATGATGGTGATGGACATTAGGGCACTGCAGATCTGATTAAATAAACCCATCACATTCCAAATTCAACCATTTTGCAAAGTCTGTAGAAGATCTGCAGACTGGGGGTGGGCTGTGCTCACCATGAGGGGAACTGACTGACACCAAGGGAAAGCAAACTCAGCTTATGCCTTAGGTGGGTTTGAAGAAAAGTGCCATATTTGAAAAGAGATTTCTGTGCTGATTCTCCACTACTGGGCCAGCACAAAGGCACTGCACTGGAAACAAAGTTTGCAGATAAAGGGAGAGAGAAGATCTATCCACAGTTCTGGAATTTAATCTTGGTTGGTCTGAAAAGCAAAGGAGAGGTCCTGCCAGGAACGCTGGTTACATGGGCTGCCAAGTTCAGCCCAAAGGTTTGATTATCCCAGGAATCTTCTCCCAGCAGTGGCCAGGGGTGGACACTTGTGGGCAAGCCATAAAGACATGGTGGGTACACAGTGACCCTCACACACAGGGCACTGTCAGCAATGTCCAGCAGCTTACAGGCTTCCTGAACCAGGATTTGCCTCTGGACCACTGGGCTTAAAAGCCACTGATGGCCCTGTCCTCCTGGGAGTTGTGTAATCCCTTCTGGAACTCATTTATACAGGCTGCAATAAATAAGGGATTTGGGAGATTTTAGGACATCAGAGTATTTTTTCCACCAGAGTACACGTGTGGGACAGAAAGACCTACCACTAGGCTATGGTAGAGTTTTCAGAAAACACGGAACTGCAAAGTACAGGCTGACTCATCTGCAAGGCAAGAGGAATTGCAGCAGTGCTGCAAAACTCCTCAGTTCCTCCAATGCTCAATGCTCATAAAACTCAAACCCATCTGCATACAACAGGGATAGGGTTTCCCACCAAAAGGCATCTTCTGAAATTAAGGGACACAAAAACAGGGCAGGGCAAGGGGTCCACAATGCACTTTCTCATCCAGAACACTGAGAGCACACCAGGTCTCAAGGGCTGTGGACAGGATGCGTATGCTGGCATTGGATGGATTGTGTTGACTTCACAGCAGAGCAACCTCCAGACATGTTCCCTGCAAAATCTGACCCTGAAATTTCAGGGGAGAGGCTCCCTTTCATAAGGGTTGGCACACAGCACGCTGAAGAACCCACCTTTGTACATTGCCACATTCAGCTTACCCAGCACCACTGAAGAAATGTGTATTTCATTTGGAGAGGATGTAACTCTACCCTTGTTACCCTCCTCCAGCTCGCCCAGCTTTGATGAGCACTGTTACTAATTTGAGAGAGGAATTGCTGGCTTTGAGAGCAGAGTGACACCAGTCTGGGTGAATGGCACCTCTGCCAGCCAGGGGCACTGCATGGAGATGTGTGCTCGGCTGCTCAGGCTCTGGTGCAGCTCCAGAGCTTTCTGTGGACTTACACCAGGGTAGATTTGGCTCATGTTCCAGCGAGCAAGGCCACACACCACTGGGACAATTGTCTCCATACATGACACACACCACAATCTCAGCTGGATTTGCTGCTTCTGCAATGAAAACACTTTGCTTGCTTTCCCCAGCCTTGGCTTGGTAATCATTACTAAACACTTATCAGCTAGACAGCCTTCATTTCCTGAGAGCCTGGACCTAATTACACCAGGAAACGTGCTGCTTTTCCTTCAGACACTGAGAAATGCTGCTTTCTGAGCCCTTCTACTACAAACTTTAACTTTGTTCTGATTAGTAGAGGGTAGGGGAGGGCAAAAACACAGCCAGATCTCAAGAGGCAAATGCAGTGATCATTCACAGAGATGCCCTGGCTTCACTCCACATCATAATAGTAACAACAAAATGCCAGAGATATTTCACCTCCCCTCCCTCCCCTATTAATCTTAGCTGAACCCTGTGAGGCCCCTGCACAGAGGTATCATTTTCCCTCAATTGCAGGTAAGGATCTGATGTCTCACAGCAAATCAGAACCAGACCTCGGGGCTGCCTCCTAATGCCATTCCTCGAAGGAGTGAAACAAGCCCTGCAGCTCCATCCCCTTATCAGGACATTCCATCCCTCGGTGGGATGAAGGAGCCTTTGCCAAAAGCAGTGCTTTCAAACCCCTCCTTTGTGCCATGGGGCCCCTCTGGGATGTTGAGTTACAATTGCCCACTTGTAATAGAGCCCAGAGTATCACCTCCAAATCAAACTGTTGGTTAATTAGTGTATAAAAAATCCCCCTACAAATGCACAGTAATGGAGTTATAGAGCCATTAGCACCAAATCACAAGATCTGCTGCTGCAGCAGCGTCACTTTTACCCTGTGAGCTGCCCAGGAGCTGCTGCCCATCCTGGAGGGCTGCCAAACATCCCCATCCAATGGGAGATACCTATGGCAAACCTGCTTGGAGAACAAGGGCAAGGAGACCTGAGCTAAGGGGTTGTGCTTCCCCTGACTGAGGCTTCCAGGCATTCTCACTGATTCTGTTCTCCTGGCTTGGTAAAGAACTACAGAAATGCTGAGTGTGTCCTCCCAGTGGTGCAGTTTACCCTTCCCAAGAATTAGTAGAATGACATGGATGGGACGTGTCAGCTCCCAGTTTGACCAGTTCACACACGGCCAAAGGAGTGACCCAAGGGGAAGTGGGCACAGGTCTGTCCTTGAGGGCAGCCAAGAGATGTGCCCTCTGCCAAGGGCTGATCAGTGGCACATCCCACATTTCTGACTCTGCGTGCTCTCCTACAGGTGCATACCTTCACCTTCCTCACAAGCTGGAAATACGACACAGACCCTGGGCAAGAGCAGTGCATGGGCTGGGCACTTGGACTGCTCACATTCCTGTACTGGGGGCAGATGTGGGTAGAGCCAGGTGGGATGCCAGCCACAGCCTGGATGAAGTTAATCACATACAGTGTAAAGCTCCATCTTCTGACACTCTTGTGGTCCTGCTTGCTGGAAACCCTGTGCAGACACACCCCTCCACAACCTTCTTCACATCAGGGCTGGAAAGCATCCATGATGATGGATGACCTCCACTGGGCTCCTACCCAATCACCAGCTCCTCAGTTCCTCAATTCTCAACTGGCACCGGGAAGCAACATCCTGAAGGATGCACGTGTCACTTGGGGCAGGACACAGGTGTTTAATCCATCTCTGCTTGCACTGCTCTGCCTGCCTGAGATGGAGAAAGCAGCTGCTTGGTGCAGCTCCAGGGAAGGACGGCTCCCTCTGCAGAGAGAGCCCTGCCAGCTGCTGCAGGATGATCTGCAGCCCATGGAGAGCTGCACAGGAATGAGCAGGATACCCAGGGAGTGGTATGTCCCACAGGGATGCTGTGGGGACCCCCCTGAGCACAGGCTGTTATCACTCACAGCACGGCAGCTCTGTGCCCCTGCTGCAGCCCCAGCACTGATGTCACCCCAAGAGACAGTACCTGCTGTCTGGGGCAGAGCTGTGCTCCACTGTGCGAAAAATGAGGAGCTGTCTGCCCTTGCTGAGGACACATGAAGTCATGCTCCTGTGAGAAGCCAGTGTTTTCCAAGCACTGAGGTTCTGCTTTCAGTTGCTGGCTCTGTTCTGATTTACTGGGAATTCCTCTGCCAGGCACTAAGCATCCCCATGACTCAGTTTCCCTGTTAAACAGGAGCACAAACCTTTTGGCCCTGACTGCTGGGAGGCAGAATGACAGCATTTAAAAACTTCAGATGACACATCAGGGCTTAAGACATTGCAAGATTTTTCTGTTGATCTGAAAATTATGCAGTGGACTCCTGTAAGAGCTCACTGAGTCCTTATATGTGGCTCTTTGTCACTGTTCCCATCCACACCCTGGTTCCTCTTTGAAAGGCAAATACCATAAAAAGCTGTTTATAGAGACTGAGATCTAGAAAAGAGAAGTCAAATAGGGTCAGGCTCTCGATGGCTCTGCTGCCCTGAGCTGTGGCCAGGGGCTGGCTTCCTGCTCCCACCCGTGATTGCAGGGAACACTGACCCATTTGTCTGAGGAGCCTCCAACGTGGGTGGGTGGGTGGCTCCTGCCCCTCCACAAACATTTCATCCCCACTGGAAACAGCTAAGACGGAAAACGTGGATGATGCCAAGATTAAGAAAGAGAATTAGGGAAACAGCAAGCGTCCCTAATCAATCATGCTTGGACAGTGAGGCTTTTATGTGCACAAAGACTTCACTTGAATTCTTTTTTTTGCATTTATCCACAAGAAAGAACAAAAAATATAGTGGCTGAGGAAGTTGCCAGATGTTGATTCACCCTTTTGCTTTCTGCAAATGTTTCCATTTTGCTGAAAACCCGATCAGCAAACTCAGGAACCCTTAAAAATTATTATTTAGAAAATAAAACCTGCAAGCAGCTCCATGGCAGCACATGACATGGATGAAGGCAGAGGAACTCTGCCATCTAGCAGACTTCATGCCTGACTTTTTTCTGGCCTGGAGCAGCAGAATCAAACCAGTCTCTCTCACTGGTACCAAGTCTGGCTTTCCTTGGCACAGAAAAGATAAAGCTGAAAGAAACAGATATGTCAGTGCAGGGATTTTTAAAAGAAAATACAGATAAGTATTTTAACAAAACTTCTGGTAAGGATGCTAATCATCATCTGTTTCACAAAGATCCTTTAACTTGGTTAAACACAATCCAGGGTGACAACACAGGCAGAGACAGAAAGTCACAGAGGGCAGCAAGGCAGGCAGGAGGTAATGACATCCTATGGAACTTGCCCCAAAACCCTGAGGGGAAACTACAAAACCTGAGAAATCCCATCACAGCCAGTGAGAAGGATCTGCCACCACACAGCTCTAACAACAGCTCACAGCATCCCAGTGAGAGTGCAGGGGCTGCAGCACTTTCCAACATTTCTATTCTAAACAGAGATTTACAGCCAACTATTGATGGATTAAATAGGGTGAAGACTAAGTCACAAGTCTGTTGTTAAATTTACTCAGCCTCTGGCATGTGCACCTAACCATAATACTGCATCTAATTTTGGTTTTGTTTTTTAAGAGAATCAGTTTGGACATAGTTTCCACAAAACTCTTCTGTTTGACTTAGTGAACAACAGCTGTTCATTTCAAGAAGCTCTTGGAGAAACATTCATCTGCTTCCAGATCAGACTACAATTAAAAATGCAGAGCATCCTTCTAACACTACCAAAAAAAAAAAAGATTTGTTTTAAAAAGTGCAAATATGAAGAACTTTTGAAAAATGTGTTTTGGTCATTTCTGAAGCTAATTCAAAACATAAATCCCTGCAGGTGTAATTCACTGGAAACATGTGGCTTTCCATCCAAAGTAAATCTGGGGCACAGAATAAAATCTGCATGACCTAAATGGTGACTTGGCAAATGGAGGCATGGGCAGACTTGCAGAGCTAGCATCAGTGCTGCATTCAGCTCCCTGGGTTATTATTTACAGATGCTGTCCATGACAGCAGCATCCCTCTCCTCTGGCTCCCTGGGAGTGCTTCCCTGGAGCTCACAGTGCCGGGCTGTGGCACAGCCACTCGCAGCAGAAACAATCCAGGAACGATGTAAATGTAGAAAAGAACACTGGTTCCCAGTGACAGCAGCAGAAAGTTCTCTGGCTGCCAGACCACAAACAAGCTGGAGGCGTTTTCCTCCCTCATCCTACTTGACACGAGACCTGAGCCAAGCTCCTTCAGCAGCTCTGGGAAGGATTTGCCGTGAGACCGCCCGTACGTCCGACTGCAGCTGCACAGAACTGCCCCTGCCCTGGGGAGGGGAAAAGGTTCTGCTGTGCAGGACAGCAGCAGCAGCAAAAGCTCTGTCTTGTGATGGGGCAGGAGAGACAACCACCTCCAATTTTCCATCAGTTCTGGGCTGGGTTTTACACCAGACCAACATCAACAGTAGCAGCTTTTGACTGGTGGAAAAACAGAGTTGCTCTGAGTGAAGCACCAGGAGGACCAAAGCCTCGGGAGCTGCACCCCTTGTTTTGCCCAGGACAGGGTGGGCTTCCCACTGCAGCTAGAGATTCAAACTCCCCTTCAGGTATGGGCTGAGGGCTTCTCACCATGTCCAGATGCTCAAACCAGGGCTGCAAAGCAACTGCTGTTTCCCAAGTACCATACTACACTTTGTCGTCTCATGCGCAACACATCAGCTGGCCTGCTGGCATTTTTGATCCCAGGCTGTCCAGGCAAAGAAGTCAGACTTAGGTACCCATGAACTGCACAGAATAGCCCTCTTTGTCAGCAGATGACAGCAGTCCAAAGAGATGGCTGAGAGCAGGGCCAGTGCAGCCCCAAACATGTATGAAAGGTGGGTAACTCCTTCTCTCACCTCACCCCAGAGAGCTCATGAGCGACATTCAGGAAAGGCACCAGAGGCCAAGTCTGGAGGAGGAGGACAATGAGAGCAAGAGAAATACAATAAAGTTTCTCTTTTGGAAAACAGATGGCACCAAACCATGCAAAAAGGCTTTATGATCCCTCAAGCAGGAAATAAGTGATGACATACTGTCATGTTGCTGTGTCAACAGCTGACACATCGCAGCAGGGTAATTTCACAGACTCCCACGTTAGTTTAAAAGCTCTCTTTGAAACCACAGAGCTGGGGCAGAGGCACTTCAAGTCTTGCACAGGCAGCAATGGCTCTGCAGCAGACCTGCTGCTGCAGATTCCGTGCCTCAGGAGCCAGCCCTGCACAGAGAAACCACAGCCAGCCCTGCCATCCACTGAAACCATCTGCGGCTCACCACAGACGGCTGCTGATACAAGACCAAAGCACCAGCCTCCCTTCCCTTTCCCCCTCCAAGAAAACAGTACCCTGACCCAAAGTGTGTTCAAAGGGTTCATTGTTGTCTGGCCAACACACACGATGCTTGAAGCTGGCCTGCAAGTCCTCAAGGTTGTGGACAAAGTTCTGCACGTCTGAAGCAGGACACAGCACTTCTGAGAGCCTCCTTTATCCCTAAGAGGGCTTTTGTTTGCTTTAACATTATATACCAGAAACAAAATATTGCTCCCTCCCTACCTGTCTTTCTTATTAGAAGCAGGCACTGGCATTTTCACCAACAGAATTGCCAGGCAGTTTTTCTAAGGGTCTGCATATTCACTTTCTCTGCTTTTTTTAGCAGTGGGGTGCAAGAGATGAATCCTTGAGGACTGGCCCACATGATCCTGCCATTACAGACACCAGGAGGGATATCTCCAGGAAACTCTGTATTTCACTGTGCTGCCAACTGGAACTGCTTTTCTTCTTCCAGCAGTGGGTCCAGCACAAGTCACACAGTCAGATACCAACAGAGAGAACAAAACCTGTGTTCCTTAGGATCCTCATGGAAAGGTTATGCCTAGTCAGCACAAATTCTGCAAAGCCCATTCAATCTCTAGGGAGTATCTCCTTTTAGAATCCAGTTTCATTTCCCAGCCCATGATATTAGAGACAGCCTGTGTGCAGATGCATTTCCCACTGACTTTTTCTTTTGAAAGTGATCCTGCCTTTGGGAGAAGTTTGCTGAAGTTACCAAGTAAGAGTACACAACCCTCTCCTTGGAAAGCAACACATCAGAAAACAGTCTGGGCTCAGACGTCAGAATAAATGCTTTTGCTCATTAACCTTTGAATTTACCCTCTCCCCTGCCCCAGGTGAGTGCCTCCATGGCCTGCAGCAAGCAGGCACTGGAGCATCAGCAGCAGCTCTGCTCTGCCCCAGCTGCAGTGCTGCTGGCCAAAGCAGGAGGCAGGATCCTGGGCCATGGCTGTGACTCACACTCCTGACCTGCCAAATAAGTAGTTTGGAGCAAGGAAGTGACAGGCAGACTCAAACCAGAAAGCTGGTGAAACAAAATGAAAGAAAATCCTCCTCAGCTCTCCTTGCTTGCATCCAGCAGGGAAACAGGGTGTGCAAAACATGAGAGGTGTCACACTGGTGACACACTGACACAGATGGGCTCTGGCCCTTCTTCTTCCAGAGGGAAATGCCCTTTCCAGCACTCCACCACCTGCTCTAGTGGAGTGCTGGCCATGTCCACGTGTTTGGCACACAGCAGGCAAGCCAGCGCCCTGCGCAGGTCAGCACCATACTTCACTTCACTTCAGGGTGCTGCCAGCCACACTGGTGCTGGGGGGCCTCCCTGCCTACCCTCTGCTGTAGAACATCAGAAGAGGTAACACATGCCCCGAGGATTCCCCCAACTATTGCACATCATGCTGGGTGGTTCTGAGCTCACACACAGGTACAGGAAAACACCAAAACTTAGAGCCATGACAGTCAATGGCAAATCTCCTACTGCTAAGAGGAGTCCAAAAAACAACCCCAAGCAAACTGGCTCAAAAAACAGATGCTCCAGGTTTGCCTGTTTCTGAACAACTTAATTCACAGCTTTCTTGGATGGTAATATCCAATCTGCAGATGGGGAGAGGGGCACTTGTGAAGTCTCCCAGGGAGAAATCCATATTTCTATGACTAAACTTTGACCACTGTAATGAATGACCCTAACACGACTCAATTATGTGTTCAGCTGGCAAGAAGGGGTCAGGCACAGCAGATCAGCATGAACCACAGCCCACAAATACCAGTGAAAGAAATCTGAACTAGGATGAGTGCCCTGCCCATAAATCACATTGCTGTGAAGAAATCTGAAGGCATGGTCATGATGACCCCTGTTGCTGTGTCCCTGACCCAGGTGGCTTCCTACAGGAAAACCCACTATATCCTGTTCCACACACACACTTTGCCCCTAAACCTTCTTTGCCATGTTTCAGCCCACGGCTGAGATTTGATAGTCAAGTTAATGACTTCAGTATGTGTCAGTTCAGAGGGAAAAGGATGACACAGTCAGCCTGACTCTTTCCCACAGCCTTCTGTGCCTGGCAAATAGGAAAAACACCAAGAAAGGGAGGAGGATGCTGTGCCACAGCCCTTGGGAAATCCTGCTGCATGACTGGCTGGGCAGGGTGGATCAGCTCTCAGGCAGGCAGGGCAGATATTGTCAAGGAGAGAAAAGGGCTGATTAGGCTTTCTAGCACTAATAATATCAAAACAGAATATTGCTTTCATTGGCAGCGAAGCAGAAAATGAAATGGTGCAAAAAGGAGAAGCCTCAGGTGAAGTGGACTGGAATAATGTCAGGTCTGGAGCAACAACAGCCCTCAAGTGCCCTTTATAGTTGAGCTTTTCTCTTGCACATCGGGAGGTCTGTGAGGTACAAGCTATCAACTCCTACTCACCATCCCATGGAAGCCCTCCCACACTCCTGCCTTTGCACTGCTGGTAAATTGGCAAGGGTCTGCCGGCTAAAGCAAACCCCTGGGAAACTCGAGCCAGATGGTCCCACTGCCCACTCTGAGGCTGGGGGAAGCACATCCTCGCTTGCTGCCTCTGAGAACAACTGAAGTTCACTTTCTTCAGTGCAAAGGGGAGCAAAGATGCTTTTGCTGGCATTTAACTCCAATAATGAATTTTGGTTCATGAGTCTGACCCACAGGCTCTCGGCTCTTAAATCAAAACCTGCAGAGGATATCTCCTTGCTGCTACACAGAACGACAGCTTAGACCTTGCCAGACTTTGGTGCTGTGCCTCTCCCATCCAATCCAGCACCCCACAGTCCAGACAGAGTCTGGGCTCTCTGGGGCAGAGAGGGTTTGCTAACACACCTATACACTGATTAATAAACTAAAGCACTGACTTTTTGTGACTGCCTACTGCTATAGCATTATTAACAAAGAAAGATAAAAAGCAGGAGTACCAAAGAGCAATTGAAGCAACTTAACTGAAACTCTCCAGAGTGTTCCTAAATGATCTAATGAGGTTTTTTTTCATTTTCCTGCAGATCCTGTGCAAAATCCAGAGCACAGAGCTAGCAGGTACACCCCAAGTGGGGCATAAAGGCACTGTCAATCTTCAGGATATTCCCAGGCCAAAGTCTCCTCAATCATTAGAGCTCTTATCATGTAAACACACAGGCATGCTCACACACAGCAGCAGCATGTTGTGACAGCATGCCAACTGCCTGCACACCTGCATGCCATACTGTATTATATATTATACATTATACATTATATATTATATATTATATATTATATATTATATAGCATATGAAATTTTATGTTATTATAATATACTAAATATGAAATATATAATTATGTATTATCTATTATATCAAGGGCAAACTGTATGCCTGGAGTCAAAGCTAGGTGGAAAGGATCAGTTATCAGCTTACAAGTGGTGTGATGCACCTCAGCTCCAGAATTCAAGCAGCTGGGCAGAGTTCAAAGGTATTTTTCCTTTTGTTTCTGCGTGCTGAGTGTCTTCTCCCCGACCACCCTTCCTTCAGGAAAAGCTGAATACAAATTGTCTGTTAATTGACAAAAATAACTGAACAAACCTTTTTATCTTCTTTCTTTGTTTATAATGCTATAGCAGTAGGCAGTCACAAAAAGTCAGTGCTTTAGTTTATTAATCAGTGTATAGGCAGGAAGGGCCATAAGGGTCCAAGGCAGGGGCACTGGTGGCTGAGTGTGAGCAGGGCCATGGAGCTGGCAAACCCCTGAGTCCTCCCCTTCTCTAGGATGCTCAGACCCTGTGGCTTTTGCTGCTTTCAGTACTCTGTGCAGAGAACAGATGCCTTTTCCATACACAAAATGAGTTATTTCCTTGCTCTCAAGGGGGAGACGCTTCCCTCCTACACATCCATCAGGTTAATGCACATTTACAGCTCCTCCAGGGGAGGGAAAGGCCAGGGGTCCCCACTGCACCTCAGATGTTCAGCACTTTGCTTCCAATAAGCAAGAAACCCCGGAGGGCAGCCTGGCAGAGTGGGAGGGCACTGATGGGGGCCAGGATTTGGGGCTATCTGGCTGCTGGAAGCACTTCAGCTGGCTGGGCCAGAGGGAAAAAAATAAATTAAATCAGTAACAAACATAGGAGGCTGAGGAGTTAATGTCATTAAGTATCTGACAGCTGGAAAATGTGAGCAGCCATTGTCTGCGAGCCCCCACAACTCCTCCAGCCAAACCAGTTTGCTGAAAGCAGCAGCAATGAAGCACAGAAGCCAAGACTGGAAACACTGACCTCCTCTCCCTGCCCTGCTGCCCTCAGTGAGGGAACAGGACAGCTCAGAGGTCACCCTGCCCCAGCTCGTGGGCCCTTGGCTTCCCTGCACCCCTCCGTGACCCTGTCCCTGCTTTGGCAGCAGCTCTGGGGCCTGAGGAGGCCATGGCAGGGGCTCTGTCCTCTGCCACCCTCCCCAAGCAGCTGTGCCCCATCTCCACACACAGCCAGCACTGCTGCTGTGCTGTCACTGTCACCACGAGGTGAGCAAGCTGCTCTGAGCACAGCCCTGTCCCCACTCAGCGGCCATGGGGAGGAAGGAGCAGGCCAGCCACAGCCCACACCACCAAAACCCCAAAAACATGGCTCCTGCCCCTTCTCCCAGTTCCATGATGGGAGATGCTACACAACCCAGGAGCTTGGAGCTGAAACAAAACTGGTCCTCTGCAGCCTGAGAGATCTTTGCACTGTTTCCTCAGTGTGCATGAAAGTCTTAGCATTGACTGCATGCAAAGAGAGACATCCAGAGCTTCAGGCACATGCAGCATCTTCCACCAGCCAGCAGTGGCCAGCAGCTCTAGGGATCAACAGCTTAACTATTCCTTTACCTTCAGGCTCCCTTCCCTTCCAGCAGCTGAGCCTGAGCCAATGCCACCTTCCCCAGGCAAGGCTGGCCTGATCTGCTGCCAGCAGCGCCCTGAGCCCCCTCCAGGGTCAAACTGGTCTGGTGCCAGCATGAGAGGGAGCATTCTGAGAGCACTGCTGGCAGGAACCTTGTCCTGGGGAGAAGATTTGATGGTAAATTGTGGGTTTTTCCCTTTATTGCTTGCAGAGAATCTTAATCAAAAAATCTTCACAGTCTAGTTCTGAAAGCACTGAACTAAGGCACTGAAACTACATCCCACTTCACCTCTCAGAATAATGGGCAAACAAACTAAAGATTCAGCTCCAGGAAGTCCTTTTAAGCAACTCCAACTTATGGACAAATTTGTGGGACTCCTTTTCCTCAGTCCATGTAGCAAGCTTCAGGTTTTATCTGATCACAGGCAGGCCTTGACCTCTGCTGTCCCACAGTCACAGGACTTGATCCAGGTCAATCCACTCCACGCTTGAACAAGAAATGAAGAATTGCCTTCGTGGCAGTGTGAGAATGAAATCTGACCTGAGCTCATACCCAGATGCTCCCTTTGACACACACACACACACTGAGGTCTCTCCTAAGTTACTCTGGTGCACCAAACCCTGTGAAACACTGAAAGACCAACACCAATACCCCTTGGCCTGAAGAGCTCTTTGCTCAGCACCTCATCAGATGACACAGCTGCAACAGATCTACAGCAGCAGCACAGCGTGTTCACACTCCTACAGAGCAATAACCGAGATCCCAAAGACATCATTTCCTCACCACTTCCCCTGACGAGTCCCACGCACTTCTGCAGCAAACAGGAGGATTCTGATCAAGGCAATTCACATGGGTGTAAGGCACGTTTTCCCTGGCATCTCCCTCACTGGATGCTCATGAACTCCAAAAACCACATAAGAGCACCTCACAGCAGCTTGTTCCAGAGTCTTTGTGCTCCCTTCCAGGCCATCTGCCTTCCTCTACCTTGCCTTTGTCCAACTGGGAAACACACATTTAATTACATTCATTTATGTTCAAATAGGCCTATTGAAAAGTAAGTGGATTAAAAGCTGGTCTGGAAAAAAAATTGAACTCTACTGCAGCACAGCACAGGCTGTATATTTGGGCTGCCATGTAATGCAGGCACTGGGAATTCTCTGCAAGAGGCATTGGGAATTTAATGTTGCAGCACAGCCAGCTGCAATGCACTTAGCAGATGTCTGAGACCTACAGCCTCATCCATCCACCTTTGATCTTATGTTCCACTCCCTCCTTCCAAGTCTGAACAGCCATTTAGCCACGGCAGAGGCTCAGTGCACGTCTGCAGATGGATCTAAACCCCTCTCTGAACTCCAAGGGCAGGAGCTGCACACATTCACCTGCAGGCAGCAGCAGAACACC
Source organism: Geospiza fortis (assembly GCF_000277835.1). Taxonomy (NCBI): domain Eukaryota; kingdom Metazoa; phylum Chordata; class Aves; order Passeriformes; family Thraupidae; genus Geospiza; species Geospiza fortis. Next base: position 1,407,358 of record NW_005054309.1, on the reverse strand, counting down.
CACTCATTCATACCTTCACCGTGCCACAGTCATCCAACACCCACAGAGGGATATTCTGCTGGAACGTGGCCCTTCCATTGCAGCAGAGAGTTAATGCTGAAAACAGGCTGGCTGGGAGCTGGTGACTGAGTCTGAACATCAGCACCTTCCTGCTGGCACTTCCCACCAGAAGGGCAGCCAGGACAATGCTGCTCAGCCTCCAGCTCGCCAGGACAGGACCCCTGCACAGGCAGGGAAGAGCAAGAGATTATGCAAGCCTTTCCCACCTCTGTAAGCCCAAATCCAGTAGTGCAAGACAGTAAAATACTAAAAATAAATTTACAAAACCCCAAATGTGACATTAGAGCTGAAGAGTGAAACAAGTGAAGCACCAGGCTTGGGTGCAGAGAGCCCTGAGTGCACAGCAGAAATACAAATCCTGTGCTTCCAGCCCCTTCTGGAAACTCTGCTGGGGCTGCACTGCTCCACACTGACTGCACTGCCACCCCAGATGCTGGCAACCACGGGACACCCAGGCCTGACACACTCAAAGCAAACATGGGGGTAGCAGAAACAAACCTCCAGGACAAGCCACTCACACAGGAGCTGGACTCAATGATCCCTGTGGGCCCCTTCCAACTCAGAATATTCTGTAATTCGGGGACTTGTTAAGCCTAACACCTTCCCTTCCAACCCTATACCTCACCAAGCTGCTGCCCCTCAGACTTGGCTCCAGGTGGGGAAGAAGGGACAGGAGAAAGAAAAATCTGTGAAGTTTTTTGCAGGCCAGAGAAAAAGTTCAGCCGTGTTTGGCAGATCATTAAGACCTGCACAGACCTACTGTACTCCAGGCTTCCTCTGAGCTTCCCCCTCCCAGTTCTGCTTGCCTCCCTTCCCTGGCACAGCCAAGACACAGAGCTGGCATGCTCCTAACCTTAATTAAGCAACAGCAATTAGGCAACACATTTTTAAGCGGTTCTCTCACAGCCCAGCTTGGGAAAGGGCTGGCTTCAGCATTAAACCGGCAGCTGTGTACAAAGAGCCCAATGAGTGCATCACAACGAGGGAACTTGATATGTAAACAGCCTTGTCAGTAATTACCCCAATGCTTCCCAGTGAATTGCTTCACTCCATTAGAGCCCCGGCTCCCTCGGGGGCTGAGCAAGCACACAGGGATGCTGCACCAAGCAGGGTTAGTCTGGTGCTTAAAGGGGTTGGTCTGGTGCTTAAACCAAAGCCCAGGACACTTGACAGCAACAACCTCGCTGAATATTCACTCTTGTACTGACACAGCCATGGTGACCTGGAGGGGTCCCTCAGCACAGTCCTGGAGGATTTATCCATCTGTCCCAGAGGCTCTGGGCTGATGTTTATTGCAGCAGACTGCACAGAAGAAGAGGCTGGTTTTCCACAGCCCCTTGGAGCTGAATTCACATATTGCTGCTCCCTTCTCTCTCCCTCCCTTGGGAGGGGCCTAGCAGATAACAGGGAAGGGCAGATTTCCATCCCATGGACAGGGAACTGGACCCGGCTTCATGTGATCCACGTGGTGCAGCCAACACGTTCCAAGATCCCTGAGAAAAAAGCCAAGCAGCTGCAGAGTGAGCAGAGCTGGGGAGCCAGGGCCAAGGCTGGGATGCACTGGGAAGCACCATGGGAACAGCAGTGCTCTGCTCTCTGCCTCCTCTCCATGCCTGCAGCATTCCCTGGGACTTAAGAGCACCAAATCTGTGTGCCCAGGCAAGCCTCGAGCAAAATTTAAAAAGATTTCCTGGTTTGCTTTTTTTTTTTTTTTGGTTAGCTTGTTAGCTTTTTTAATTTAAATAAAAAGGCTAAATTTTTTTAGCTATTATTTTTAATAATGGCTATTCCTGCTCTGCTCCAATAAACAGGCAAAGGCTGCCAAGCACACCCAGTAAATCACACACATACTCCGCTCCTCTCAGCTGAATATTTACAAATTTCCCAAGTGCTGAACCTCTTCAAGCCATTCAGCTTCTGCTTTCATCTGAAATATCTATCTCAGTGCTTCTGAGATTTTCCTGCAGTTATCCTAAATTAACAAGGATCGGAAACCAGGCTTCATCTGTAACCCTAAAGGTCAATCACATCATTTTGCTTCAACATGCCAAACAGACAAGACGAAAACAAACATATGAAGTTTCTCAAAGGAATATGAGTGAGAGAGTGAAGAGCCCTCTCCCAAAGGAAAGCAAAAGCCCTAAGTAAGAAGGATGATTTAAAGTAGTTATTTCTGTCTGTCTAGATAGTTGTAACACATGCAGTGCCTGGGGGCAAGACACCCCAAGCTATGTGGGTTTTCCTTCTATTTCCAAGAGATGATAAAAACACTCCTTGCTACTTCATGAGAACGACACCACAAGAATTCTGCATTCAAATTTAAGTGTAGTTTCACATATCTGAGGGGAGTTTAGCAGCCCCGGGTCAGGCACAAGCAGTTTGTCCCTGCTCCAACTCACAACACCCATGCTATGCTGCAAGCATGCAGGAATCCCACCCCAAAGAACAGGGAGATCCTTACAGCCTGAACCCCCTGGGAACACCAAATTGCAAGTTCCAGATTGAAAGCCACCACCACACAGGCTAGCCCTGATTTCACCAACATGGGCAGCAGCGTGCACTGCATATCCTGGGCTCCATGGGCTGCCCCATCTGGTACCACGCCTTGGGTTCATTTCCCAAGGAGGCAATGGGCACTGGGATTATGGGGGGCCTGCCTTAGCTCTGAGAAGATGGCTTGCACACTCCCAGCTATCCAGGGATGGTGGGATGTGCCCTACAATCTGCATGTCAAGGATCCAGAACCAGAAAAGTGAAGGCAAAGCCACATCTCCAGCTGATGAGAGTGGCTGGTTCTGCCCCTGCTACTTATGCTGCCCAACAGGCTCTCACAATTCAAGAGAGCTGTCAAAAGGTCAGGTGAAGAGAAAAATACTGTCATTAACAGTTCTGAGCTATAGGGCTGGAGGTCCAAGCATGTCAAAATGACTGGCAGTGGTCTGAAGGGACTGCACACAGCTGGAAGTCTGAGTTTTCTTGCTCCTGCCAAGGCAGAAGAAAATCCAGCATCCCAAGGTGGCTTCCAAAATAGTTTCTTTCCCT
>NW_005054309.1:1388545-1404246 GCF_000277835.1 Geospiza fortis | reverse complement strand
TTTCCCTAATGCCCCCATCTCCATCTACATGTGACTGGTGGGGAGAAGTGGCTGTGTCACCACTCATGGCCCACTCCTGAGCTCCAGACCCTGTGCAGGACCACAATTCCCACCAGCACTGCTCTGGCTCTCAGTGCAGGAGAGGAAATCATACTCCAGGTAAACGTGACTATGGATTTAAACTCCATGTTTGCAGGCTTTCTCAGCAGTTAAAAATAACCAAATATAAAGAAGTATCATGAAAGCTTTTCCACAGACCTTACTTTCTAGCCAGTATTCAACTCTCAAAGTAATATCCCTAATTTCTAATTAATGTACTGCTTCATTGCCTTTAATAGCACTTTACCCCAAATCTGCACTTTCTCTTCTGCCTAAAGCACTAATTTCCATTACCTCAAGAGGTATCAAATTCCAAATTTTTGTTCCAGCTTCAGGTTTTCACACTCAGGTTGCAGACACCTCATTAGCCTCCCCACATCTGGTTCAGGCTACAAAGTGCTTGTTCTGTGACACGCCAGAATCAGTCAACACGACTGTCTGGTTACGTACAGGCTCCAAAATGTCTCATGTGCAAGAAAAAAAAAAAAGAAAAAAAATTAAATTAAGCAGATGGCCCACAGAGTACTGAGATTTGCAATTTTCTTCCTGGAAAACTTCTGGTAACCCCAGTTCCAAAAATAATACTGGGAATAGCCCTCCGTGTGGGAAGGAAGAATCTTCTAAAAACCTTTGATCTCTGTGTTCCAGAGAAGGGAACTGACACATTAATCAGAATATATTGCTGAATGGGGTTACTCTCTCACACCACAGGGCAAAACCAAGTGGGTATTTAAACACTGGTGTCCAGCTCCTGAAAGAAATTTACTGTATTATTTTTTTTTTCTCCCCAGGATATTTTTTCAATTAACAAAGCAGAAACATATCAGTTCAACTCTTCCATAACCCCTACTATAATCCCTCCCCTAAGTCACTGCTCATCTCCTACTAAAATTTCTTTCTAACAGTTCTCACCCGGAATTTTATGCAGGTTTGTATCTGGCCTTTTTTTATTATGTAAGTATGATGAAAGTTTCCAAATATAATGAATTTATCCATGGCTAGGAGCCTCATTTCACAGGTGTGCACGTGGTGAGAACTTTGTTGGTTACACTGAAGCGACAAATCCAGGTAGCCAACGCTCCAGAGTAACCTTGGAGCATCCCAGAACTCTGCAGGATAAATGTCACTAACACACACCTCCCCTCCCACCTAGGTTTCACTGCAATCCAGAATTTACAGGAAAAACTCTTTGCAGATGGGACCCCCAGCACAGACCCTGCTCTGCATAACACCACCACTCACAAGGGTTACCTATGGAGAGCACCCACAACCATCCATCTCCTCCTCCACCTGATCAGTGGGAAGGGGCCTTGTCATCTAATTCCTCCTTTTAAGGGGGCTTCCTCATTTAGGGAGCAGCATCTTCCAGCTCCCCCTGGCCCTTCTCCCCACCCTGCAGCAGCAGCAGAGCTCCTGTCCTCCCTGGACACAGGAGTACAGTGCTGAGCTCACGTCCCCTTCCCAAACTGCCTCTGCCTGCAGAGGCCACAAGCTGACAGCATCTGTTTGGATTCCATTCCTGGACAAGACCTTGCTTGAAGCATTTGATTTTCTCCACTTCTTCCACTTCCTTTCTGTAACATGAAGCAATACTTTTTCCCCTATAAAAACTGAAATTTGGAGCATGCAACCTAAATTTCAAGGTATTTATAATTTTTGGTCCGTGCACTCTCAGCATTACCCTGCCAAGCACTACTTGCTGCTGGGAAGGCTGACAAAATGTGATCAGCCATAAACAAGTGAGCTTTGACTTCACTATAGGATGGAAAATGGAAAAGGGAAAAAGGAAAAAACAAATGGTATCAAACACTTGTCACTTTTGCAGTGGCATGGGATGATAACCCTGCTCTGTGACAGCTCACCACAGACTGGTCTGCTACTGTCTATCAGCAGGTTAAGGCAAGTAAAAAGCCAGGAGGAAGGGAAGACAGGTTATCAGCTCTCTTTGGAGATAACAGAGTGAGGAGGAGGGGTGGAAAACACATCTCCAGCTCTCCAAAGACAACTTCAGCCCAAGGAGCACACATTCTGAGTGGCTTTATCCACTGACATGATTGGAACAAACACTCGTGTCAAGCTGCTTATTGGTGCTTACATCATATAGGATGTGAAGGGATATAGGAAAGCAGAAAGTCTGCTACCCAGTTTGGATAGCTGGGATCTGGCACAGCTGTCTGACCTACATTAACTTTCCATCCACTGGAGTACTACTTGGAGGAGATTCTTAACCACTGTTTTTGTATCCTGTGCTTCTAGTTTGTAAAACAAGTTAATTCACAAAGAATCTGAGTTACCTCAGAGGAAGAGAATTATGAGAGACTTCCTCTGTCTGGGTCTGATAATTCATAATCCAGTGCAGGGGAATTTGCTTATAAGTAAAACACTGAGGAACCGTTGTCTCTACCAGCAGTTGCAGCTTCAGGAGCTACGGAGCTGCTGTGAAGCTGGCTCTGACCCTCTGCTATGACCTTACCCTGTTCACCAGCTCCCAGCAGGGCAGGAGGCTCCCTGAATGCCAGCTGCTTCCAGAGCAATACCCTGCAGTCCTGCCTCTGCCCTCCAGAGCCCTCCTCATGAACCTGGCAGTGTTTTCCAGCCTGACAGGCAGCAGCACCCAGCATCTCCCACAGCTTGCTGGCGTGGGGAGCATGTGTGGCCATTGCAGTGCTCACCACTACACAAGGGCTCAGCACCATGAACTCTCCTGCCCTGGGAACTGCAGAATCCCACTGAACAACAGGAAGTATTAAATCAGCATCTCCTCTGGAAAAACACTGCAAGAAACCACCCACGGGACTCTTCTGTTCTTGCTCTTTTGGCCCTGAAACCACCTTCCTCAGCAGATGAACCTTTTCTGACAGGAAACGCTGCCTTTGTCCATCCCATTGTCTCCAGAACATCTGCACATGCTGTCAGTGCTCTCGGGTGGGCACATCCCCCCTGGCCTGTGCCTGTGCCAAGGAAGAGCCTTTTCACAAGTACCCTTCCCTTTGACTCCGCCTTGGACCAGCAAACACCAAGGCCACACCTGCCCTGCCAGTGATCTGATTTCTGCAGAAATGTAAGGGCTAGGATAACCTGAGGAATGTGGGCTGCCCTTGCAAACAGCCAATCTCACAGCAACATCAGTCCTGGCACTCCCACTGCAGGACACCAGCAGCCAGAAATGCCAAGGCTGTGCTTTGGGGAAAGTGGAACCAAGTTAAACACACATCCAGCAGAGCTGGGGCAGGGACAGGAGGCAAGACAAAATTACTCTGGAAGGTCTGGTCCAGGACTGAAAGCAGTTGGCGTTCTCAAGCTAGAATCAAAAACACAGAGGGGAGCTGAAAACACACTTCAGATGCAGGCTGACATATAAAAAGAAAGGTGGTGAGGAACCAGAGTACAGCCACTGGCTTAGTTTGTACCATGTGAAAATGTTTATCTAGGTATCAGGAAAAAGAATACCCAACTCCAAGGTCATTTTTTCTTTGGGAACTCAGGACTGTCCTCAGGAGGATTTTAAAATCACATGTAAAAACCTGGCATGTACCCTATCTCAAGCAGGTGGCTGGACTACAGAAGTTTTTTTAGTATCTGTCAGTGCAGCATTCACATGAATCTGTGACCTTTGAGAATTACAATTCTGAAAGATCTTGAGCATTTTTAATTCAGAAGATTTGCCAGGCTAGATCATTTACCCCAGTTCTTAATGAACCACTGCAACTGCTAACTGCCTTGTATATTGAAAACAAGCATCCTGTTTGTGCTCTGAACATGTTTTTCTGTCCTTCCTTGAGTGCCCAGTGCTGGCCACTCTTGGGGACCTTTGTTGTACCTGGATACAGCTGCTCTCTCTGTCAGTTGCATAAAAACAAAAACCAAAAGCAAACCTCCTCCTCCCCCAATACCATTAATCATGCATTTTCTAGTGCACACAAACGTTACTAAGAGTAACATCAGCAAAAGCCTGGGACAAATAGGTTTTCTCACTAGAAAATCCAAATGCAGTCTCTGCACTGCATGTCCACAGTCTGTTTTCGCAAGGAGCTTCAAAGGAGCAGAGTGGCAGGCTGGAGTTTGTGACACATCTGGCATTGGGCTCAAGTTTATCTGGGAGGGATCTTAATTGAAACAAAAAATTCATAATTAAGATTGGAATCCCTAACAACCTTCCCAGCACCCAAACAGGAAATTCCAGGTAGGAAACTGTTTCTCATCCAACTCTGCCTCCTCCTGACACCAGAAGTCAAAGGAGCCCTGTGTGTGCCAGGCACCTGTGATTTTGTGCTGCCCCTTGGCACCCAGGTTAAGCCAGGTATCGACATGGGAAAAGAGATGAAAAGGAGCTGGGAGACTGATATCATGGACATCCTTGAAAACAGAGAAGAAAATCAATGAGTAGAGCAAGATCAGTGTGTCAGGGGCAGGCAGGCACCACTGTCTCCATCAGCCTTCTCCTCAGCTGGCACCTCCAGCCTGATCTGCTGCTCTCACCCAGGGCACTCGTGAGCCTCTGACTGTTTCCTCCTGCTGGAAACATGCCTCAATGCAACTGAGGCATCTATTGCTTGAGGAGCATCAACAAGTCACTTGATGAAATGTACATAAGCACTTGACACCTTTTAGGATAAAAACAGCCAAAGGAAACTGGGATTCATCCCAAAACACACTAGACAATCTACATTATTTAGATGGTGATATACCTGTCTCATTCCCAGTCCTTCATCTCCTCAAGCAAGATAAATGGCAAAGGAAACAAACCAACACCCTCTAAACTTTCCTCCCCGAAGGATCCAGTTTCCATGAGACTAGTCTGCCTGGGCTGTGAGCTGGAAAATAATACACCAGAGCTCTGTTCTTTCTCAAGGGCCAAGATGAAGAAGCTGTGCACAACCAAGAATGAAAAATCCCATGACTCTGTACATTTTCCAGGCTCTGCTCCAGGCTGGCTGCTTATCACTGAAGTTGTGAAAGAAGCACAGCAGCTCTCTTCCTGGAAACAGACTGGTCACATGTCACAACACAGGCATCTTCCAGCATCTTCCCCGTCTGCCTTCCTGAATCAGCACCACAGCAAACTCCCAGCCCAGCAAGGCTTCCCATCTCTGAGCGCCACAGGAGCCAGCACACAGCCCAAAACGTGACAGTCAGAAAGTGTCCCCAGGAATGAAGCAGGAAGCCAATCATCTCTCCAAGAGCCAACACCAATGTTTGCCTTTGGAACTTCAACTCCTGCATGGAAAAGACATGAAAATCCAGGTCATTCCCCTGCTCTTCCCATGAAGGATGAATCAAGTCCCTCAATTCTGTTTTTAGCTGAAACCACAACAGGAGGTCTGCAAGGGTGGGAAAGCCTGGGAAGTCTGATATGCAGCCTACATCATGTCTGGGCTGCATCTGTGTGACTCAGCAAGCTGGGAGGGGGTAAGATCAGCATCTGTGCTAAACAAGAGCCTCCCGCTCCTTGCAAAAATTGTGGCACAGCCAGACTCTGAGCAAGCAGAGTATTTGGAGGTGGAATAAAAATACTTTCCTTATCTAGCAGATTACAGCAAGGCTTTCTCAGCAAGGAGGGTGAAATGTCAGCTGTCTCAGGGAAGCAGCTCTAGCACCACAGCTTTTATGGCAAAATGGTTTCCTGCATATCAGCCAGAGAGGGACCCAGGGCAGTGCCAGCATCCACCCAAACACATGGCAAACCTCTGTCTTGGAAACATTAAAAAACTACCAAGAGTTTGCCTATTGATCTCACCCATTCACAAGTGTGTATGCACCAAGAGTTGTTTCCCCTCACACTCCACTTGTGGGTATGCTTAGGTCTAACCAGAATTACAGGGTGGCCTGGAGTGGCTTTACTGATGAGCCTGACAGCATCTGGCATGGGAATGACATGAATTGCAGGAGTCAATTCACAACAACAGTTTACAGCAAACATTCACAGCTTGCTAATGAAGAGATAATTCTTGTCCTGCTGCCAACACACAGAGCTCAGCCCTCCTTGTGGTCTGGTGAAGTCTCTTTCCTTCTGCAGTTACTTGCAATGAAAATGTGCAGAGCAAACCCTCCCACCTGCACAGGAGTTTCAATAGCTACATCACTGAAATTAATTAACAAATCAAGAAAGGGATGGATTTCTGGAGAGGCTCATGCTCTCCAGAGCAGGGCAGACTCTGTTGGACCATTTCCCCCCTACCACCCTTCTGGCATACATTGCTTTTTTGATTTCTTCACTTTTTCTGTGGAAGGCAACTTACTGGGCTATTTTAGTCTTCTAAACTGAGTAATTCTAACAAGACATGGTGTGATCTGTGGCAAAGGACATGATCACACTTTAGTGCCTTCATATCTTTTCATCTTAGCAGGGTGGTGGGTGCCTGATGCAGATTCTGACCATGGGCACAAAGCAAGAGCAGGAACTCTCCCTCCTGCTTTCACCTTGCTGAACATGGACACTCTCAGGAATTTATTTACCACATCAGTGCAAGCACTCCAGGCTCTATGAGATGAAAGAACTCCAAAAGTTTGTACACCTGTTACTGGCTCTGAGCATCCCATCCTCTAGCACAGAGCAGAATCACACACTGGCTCTGTGCAGATTGCACATGAAAAAATCATTAGTTAAAAGGAAAAAAACAAAGCCATAACCACCATGAAAGAGGAAAGCTGTTAGATGGGGTTTTGTGCTCATTCACTCAGCTAAGGTAAACTTCTTGCCTTGCACCTCCCACAGCACAGCCTGAAGCAACAGCTTTTCTTTCTCAGGACTGAGAAGTCTTCTCATCTTCTTTCCTTGCTTCAACAACTTTGGATTGCCTATGAGCAAATAACATCAATCCTTTCTGCCTGATTGCTACCTTGCTGCTTAAGGAACAAGTAATGTGATTAATGAAATTTTGAGGGAGAAAGCAAAGGCTTTACTAAACACAAAACATCAGCTAAGCACCGTGAACTTTTCTTAAATTCCCTAGAAATGAGAAGCAGCTGCCTGGCACCAATTCCCCCAGCAGCAGTAACTGTAGCATTTGGAGCAGCTCTGGGTGCTTCTGAAAATAGACAGGATCTTGTGCCAAACAAAATAATCCCTTAATTTTATAGGTGTCTGAATATAAAAAAGGCTGAAAATTAGAGTGTCTGGGGAGGCACATATATTGCATTGCCTGGTGTCTAAAAAGGTCTTTCCTTTTCCTCTCCAAGCATCAGCAAGTGGAGCTTGACTTGATTTAAACTGGGAAGTGTGGGCATCAAATAAAAAACCTTTTCATTTGATGTTCAGTTTCCCATGAATTTCAGTTGTTTGGGCTTAGGCCACTCAAAAAAAAAAAAAAAGCAAAAATTAAAATCTTTCCCAAATCCTAGCAGTATTCCACAGCAAGGAAAAGTCCTCAGCAGCTCCATGTAGTGGCTGCTGGCAGAGGTTTGTCTTGATTTTTTAACAGGATATTTTAGCTTCTCTACATAGCAGTGGCATACACTGTGGTTGTCTCCTTGGGTGAAACCAGATGAAAAATTGGCAAAAAATTACATTTTTTTGTTCCTGGGTAACTCTTCTGATCTATGTTAAAAATAGCAGGAGGAGTCAGGCTAGAAGGAACCTGGATGGGGCTCAGCAGTGAACGTGGGAAGGGGATATTTGTGCTGAGGAGGATTTGTACCATTCTGGGCAAGGCTGAAGTTCCTCTGCCAGGAATACTGCCCCTAAGAGAAGGAGCACTAGAGAAATCTTCTGACTGCTCACACCACAATGCCCTGCTAAACCAATGGGGAATCAATGACTCAGTACACAAGGCTCTGGAACAAATTTTAGAGACAAAGTAGGGAAAAGTCTCACCAGAGCACATCACAGAACTCTGGAGTTATTTAAAGCACAGAAAATACCAAGGATGGCCCATGAAACAGCAGCTGCTTGGGACTGGTCTGTTATAAGTTACTCTAAATAAAGTACTGAATATCCTAATTATGTTGAAAATTGTACAGGCCACCTTCCATATTTAGTACAGAGTGGCACAGAGACAGCCAGGGGACAGGACACATTCTTACTTCTTTAGCAGGATGCCACCCAGATCCATATGCAGACTTGGCCTTCTCCCCTGTTATTTAAACTACAATAAGCTGTGCTCTGCATTCAAGGAAAAAGGGGGGTGGGGGAATGAATCCAGACCTTTGTGGGGAAGGTTTCAGTGAAAAGGCTGGCTGCTTTTCCGTGGTTACTGAGGTAATGAAACTTCAACAGGGGCTTACACAATGTCAGAGTGGAAGAAATTCAAAGCATCTACGGGAGGGGTTTCAAGTTACTCAAAAGCCTCACTGATAGGATTTCAGAGCCAGCTACTCTGCTTGGACACCAACGTGCAAGTGAACACATCTTTCCAAACCACACGCAGCCAGGCTTGTCCCAGCCATTCATAAGCAGGAGTGTGAAGCAGCAGGGCAAATCAAATAAATGACTTCATTCCTCTGGAGATATGAGCAAATGAGAACAAAGAGAGCAGTTACAAATTCAGGGTGCCATATTTTTGGCAAGTTTTCTTCTACTGAGGAACTAGGAAAGATTCAAGGAGTACAGCTGTTCTACTTGTTCCTAAGGCTCTGCACTCACGAGTGCACACAAGTGTGTAAGCACAAGCGAGCTCCCAAATCTCCCAAATTCACAAGCCCAGCTCTGTGGAAGACGTCACACAGCTGTTTAACACACTAACACTTGTGCAATTGGACACAAAGATGTGTGTCTGGGGTAAAGCAGGGTTTGGGGTACTGCATCCCATGCCAGGGAAGTGTATCCTCTTTGCTAAGGAAAAGGCCAAAAGCTCTTGGAAAGCCTCACTTTATAGTAGAAAAGGTGTTCATGGACAGGCTATGACACTCCCAATTGCTAACCTGAGGTCCATCAAAACACCAATCATTGTGAATTTTCTTCTGCAGCAATCCATGTCTCTGTAGCTCAGAAAAGAAATGTGTCTATGCTTGCTGCTGAAGACCGCTGTCCTATTGTAAATGTGAAATCTTCTACTGTGAACTAGGATAAAAAGTAATAACAATTTTTGGACGTGTTTCAGTGATGTGAAACCCAGTGCACACTACCTGAGAACAACCCTGGTTAAACTTCTGTGCCTACTGGCCTGGAGGATGAGTCCCTCCTGAGGAAGGGCCAAATCCCCTGCGGGACAGTGCTGGCTCTTCCATACACCTGGCACAGAGGCTTTAGGAAGTGAAAGCAGAGCTACATGGCCTTCAAAACCTTCCAAAGTGGCAAGCTGAGAGACACTGGCAGCAGCTGTGTGCTTTGTGCAGGGTTGAGACCCTGTGAGGGATGACCCCCAGCTCGCTCTCTCCAGCCACAGAGAGCCTGCCTGGCTGCTTCAGCCCCAGCAGGAACTCCTGCTCCAGTTTTCCACGGGAGAATGTTCAAATCCAACCTTTTGGCAAGTTCCTCCTTTCAAAAGAAACAAACCCATCACTGCTCATCCTTCTCAAACCTGGTACAGGCAAGTGCCCCTCAACACAACAGCATCCCCATGGTCTCCTCCTCCAGTCTGGCACAGGAGTCTGACAAACACATTTGATGCTGTGACTCCTTTCCCCAGTCCCTTTGCCACTTCTCTTTCCTGACCCACTTTTCTTGCTTACATTTCTCTTTCAGCTCTCCCACAGGTGGAAGACAAAGTGAAATATGCTCCAGAGCTGAAATTTCAGTTCACCTCGTGAATTTGAAATCAAGCAGAGTATCAGCTTTCCAAAACAAATCTCAGGGGATATTGAAATAATTATTTTTTCCAGCAATGATTTTTTTTGTTTGATTAAAGTAAAGCAATATGAAAAATAGATAAAGCCTTGCTGGAAAGGGAGAATCCCTCTCAGCAACTCTCCTCAAGCAGTGTAGCTGAGACAGGATGAGCTGTCAGCCCTGCTCAGCCCCATGGCTGATGGGTCTGACTGTCCTTGCAGGAGTTCATGCTGATTGTAAGGGTCTTGCTGGTGAGGTTCACCAGAAAGAAGCAGGGATGTGGGTAGAAAAGATTCACAGGGTAATTTATGGTGAGCTAGAGAATGGGATTTATGGCATTGGGCCATAAAGTGGTGGGACAGAGGGATGGGATTGGGTTTAGGACATTAGGACATTTAGGACACTTCACCCTTCATGCTCAGCCAGATGAGTCCTGTGAAATGAAAGCTGCTGCCCCTGGACAAGGCAGCTGGCTTTCCACATTCAGTCCAGGTCCCAACAAGAAAATGTTTGTAACTCAGGAACCACTCCAAAGAAAACCCTTGAGTCACATTTTTGACCATGATCCTATCAGGCTTTGAAGGCCTAAAACAAGGACAACCATTATTCTGCAGCCTGATGATGATTTTGGACTCCCACTCATCTGAAATGCTCAATTTCCCCAGGTCCCAGGGATATTATCAGGTTTTGAGGGTCCTTTAAAACAGCAGCAGCAGCAGCTCAAGGAGAAACATCTGGAATAAACATACCAAAGGTACTGAAGTCTCTGCAAAGGTAGTAAGGAACACCTGGCTGCAAATGTCTGCAGTATGGAACACAGACCCTGCTCTGCTGCCTGTGGAGCAGCTTTAACAGAGGGATGGAAGCTGACCTGCCCTGGACCTGCATGGCTGACAGCCACGTGTCCTCTCTGACGTGCAGGACAGTTGTGACAGTGAATTGCCACAGCTGGATGACTGCTCTCCTCTGAGGGGACAGTTAGCTCATGCCCTGCTAACAGGTCAGGCAGCACCACTGACTCTGAGCAAGCTGCTCCATAATTGGCCTTTTGCAGAGCAGGACATCTTTAATTAATCTGCTACTGTTTGTGTGTGCTGTTCCTGCTGGAACTCCCTCACAGAGCACGGACACCACGCAGCGCATCTGACATTCCCCAGATATGTCATGTCAGCCCTGTCACACACACAGAGTGCCTGGTGTGCAATTACTGCACATCAAACTCATTCCACAGATGGGCAAAGCAGGGCTGGGAGTGCTGGGCTGGAGCAAACCCAGCCACTGCTGTCCTGCCTCCTGGACTGTGCTGGTGTCTGGCTCACAGGCTCTCAAATCAAGCACAGTTGGGACAATCAGGGGCTGCTGCACCTGAGCCCAAGGTCTGGCAGATCTCATCTGAGCTCTGTGCAGAACAAAAACCCAACAGGCTGCAGCCAACACACACACTTCAGTGCACAGTGCAGCTGTGCCTTAGTAAGCCATCAGGCATCAACCTGAGTCATCAGAACAGATGTGAGCCCACAGCAAATACAGGCACCACTTCAGCTCTTTTTCTTTCTGAATAAGCTGCGTCACACTCCCTTCCGTTTGTCCTAACAACCTCCATCTCAGTGCTTTCACATTAAAGGACAGATACACCATTAGACATTTTACCCAGCTTTACTGCTAATATCAGCACATCTCAAATCCAGACACCTGTGAGGACTCTGCTAAATCCATCACCAACTTACAGTGCAGTCCATCAGTCAGAGCAGTTGTCCTCAGCATGGACCAAGATCAAAGTGTGCAGCTCAGAAGGCTTCAAACCCTGCTATTTTCAGCAGCCTTTGGTACATATCTCTGTCTGAAATTCCCCAGCACTGACATCCCTCTGCTGTCACCCGTTACTGGTTGGACAAAGTCTCTGATTGCACTCAGCAGCACCCCTGGCTCTGACACAAGAGATAGCTGAGTGCTGCTTTTTGGCTTATAATGCTAAGCAAAAGCAGACCTAGTTTTCCATGCTCAGGACTGCTAAAGCACTAAGTGTAGATAAGAGCAGGGAGCCAAGCTTGCTGGCACATAAAAGGGAGAATACAGCACAGCCAAAATTCTACTGCAGTTTTGCAACAGGGGAATCTACAAGGATAACCTCCAAAATGCCTGATGATCCTCCTGACACAGAGGAAACACTAGGAAAAGAAAAGCAGATTCTCCCTTCCTTGTCTTCCTACAGCCCTTACCTTTCCAAGCCAAGGACTCAAGAGCAAACAGCAAAATTAAATACACTTGAACTCTCAGCTGTCTGGGCTTAGCTCTCCTCCCTCAGTAGCAGATAATAACTTCCAAAGCTGCCATTAAGCGGCTTAAATAAGATGGACAGTAAAGGGGTTGACATAATGCACTATTGACCCAGCTGTGCCATTGACCAACTGGCACTTAAACAGCAACATTCGCTTGGCACAGCAATCCTGATCACTTCCCAAATATAGGCCTTTCTAGGCCTGAGTACTTTCTTAGCCTGATTAAATAATCCCTCATTCAGGGGCACTGCCAGCTTTACACCTGAGCACTCCCTCCCATCTCAGGTAGGCAAACACCAGGAGGGTTTTGCTGTTCATCTCCCCAGCTCCCTGCACATCTGTGCACACACCCAGAGCATGCAAGAGCTCAGCTGGCAATCCTACTTAGCAGGACTTTGTTATTCAGCACAGGTTGGCTGCAATACCAAAGCAACCCCAAAGAGCAGCACAGAGGGTCCCAAAGGACCTGGAACCCTTTCTGAGCAGGGCTCCACCACTGAGGAGCTGAGCTGTAACAGCCACCATGCAAAACGGCAGCAGAGGGACAGGAATGTAAACAATAAGCCTGAAACATGCAAACCTTCACTATCTAATACTTCTCAAAAGCATAATGAAGGACACTATGGCTTCTACACCATGCTTTTCAGTATAGCTGAGTGTATTGATTGCTGGCAACTCAGTGACAACTTTAAGAGCTGTAACTTACAAGAAAAAGTCCAGATGAATGGCTATTCAGGTCTCTACCTGGTTTGGTTTGATTCAAAAAGGATTAGAAGCTAAAAATGGTTTATTTACGAGTCTGTCATCTAGCCAGATTTCCCAGCAAGGATCCAAAAATATATTTGGAAAACAGAAGCACAGTGATTAAAGAAACAGTGATTTGGAGTTAAAAACCCCACCATGGAAGCCTTGTGCTACAGTGCAAAAATCATTTTGTAGGGACTGTTTTGCTGAACAACCCAAACAGTAATCGGGTTGGAATGAGTCTCCCAAGATGGGAAAATCTCTTTTGTTAAGCTCAGATCCGAGTTTGGCAACATTCAGAGAATCATAGCCTACTCCAACTCCCAGAGCTTCAGCTATCACATGGAAGAGTCCAGCTGCCAAAACTGAAACTGTCCTGCACATCCCAGGCCATCAGGGAGCTACAAGCCTTGTCCTCTACAAAGCAGTGCCTTGCAGAGCTGCCTCCTCTCACAGTGCTTGCACAACCAGGCACTGATGTCCCAAGTTGTGCTTTTGTTACACCCAAGTCACTGAGGCTACAGCAATGAGACCTGAACCCAGCATTAAAGCACTGAGTGTGGGCAGGATCTGCCCCTTTGGAGGGGGGTGAGCCTGGGCAAGGAGTGCTCAGGGCACAGTGAGAAAGATTCTGCAGTTTGGGTGGTGGAGAGCAAACTCCAGCAGCAGGAAGGGAGAGCACACAAAGGTCATGCTGATGGCAGACAGGGGTGCAACAGCTTCTGCTCCCCCATGCAGGCAAAAGTGCTGCATGAAGCCAGTCTGAGCCTGGCTTCAGCTGGAACTCAGCTGGAGACACAGCCCAGACATGGGCATCACCTGGGGAAACAGCTCTGGGGGAGCCTGAGGAGTCCTCTGCACCCTCACACACACAGCACATGCCTGCAATGAGCTGCCACAGTCCTGCAGCCCAGCCTAGGCTGCACAGAAGGGATGTGCAGTTGACAGCTGAGTGGACAAGCTGCTTCCTAAAGTGGCACATCACTGTTTTATTGGGTACTTGCCTGCCTTGTAGCAGGATCCAAGCTGAAAACAAGTTTTAGTGAGCAGCACCCAGTGAGCCAAGGTAGCTGGCTGCAGGAGTCTGTGACTGACCCTGGAGTGGCAACCCCAGAGAAGCAGCAGAGCCACCTGGGTACCAGGGTGCAACACTTGTGTTAAAGAAAATGGAGTGGGGCTGCCAACCAAGGAACCACCATCTGCCAAAAGACATTTAAAAGATCTTAAAAGATACTTAAAGCAAAGGGAGCAGTGGTGACCAGCTTCCCCAGCAGCCCACAATGGGATCTGCAGTGCCTACACACAGTGTGCTGAGTGCACCAGGGTAATTAGGAGCACAAGATGCACCAGCACCACTCACTCAGCAAACCCTGCCCCAAGCACCTGCTTTCAGCAGCACAGATCAGGATCTGCATCACCATGCAATAAAAGCCTCTCCCAAAGCAGCCTAGTTCCCTCTACAAAAACAGCCCTTCCTCAGCCACCTCTGGAGCTCAGGGCATCTCACAACTCTTGGTTAACAGCCTGCAAGCACATCCCCAGGATCAGTGCTGCCCACAGGTAAGAAAACTCCTGTCCATTCTCAGTCCCTGCAACAGAGACCAGCAGCTCCATAAATAGGAAAAATGCAGGTAAGACACAACATTTTCCTCTCTTTCACTAAAATATTTCACTAAAATCTTCCTTTCAGACTATTTCAACAAAACTTTGCAGTTTCTCATCTGCTTCCAAAGACACAGAGTAACTCAGGTCACAGATGCCTCAGAATATATATATAAACCTTAGAACAGGCAGTGCCTTAGCAAAAACCACTTTAAAAGCAGCTTTCTAAGCAAGGGAACCAACAGACTGTGCTTCAGTCCCTGGGCAGTCACAGCAACACCTTCAGCAAATATTCTGAAGGATATTTTCCAAGCTCTTTCTACACCACTGATCTTTCCTGGGAAGGAATATGGCTGGCTCCATCTTCAAAAGAAGCTGCACTCACAGCCCTGGGCAATGAACTCCAGTACATCTCCCCACTGCATCCTCGGGAGTCCAGCCCTGACCTCAAAGAGCTGTGGGTGTAGGCAGTGCCCTACTTGCAATACTCTGAGGCAGGATTTACCCACCCTTTTTTTTCCAGGCAGAAGGCTCTGTGGATTCATGTGCTCCCACCTCTGACTTTGACAGGACACAGCACAGCCTCAGGCTCATCTTTCTGCAGGGATATGATGTGAGATCAAGGCCACCATTGCAGCTGCTCTGGAAAACCCAAGGTGAAAAGCAGCATGTTGATGTCTAACAAGCATTTTCGTGATGTTTCTGATTTTTTTAGTTTGGGTACACCAGGTACATTCTGGTGGTGCAGACATTCAATTTCTGACAATGTCCCTTCATTCTCCTCTCCTTCACAAATTTTCTGTGCCCTCCCAGATGCTCCCAAGACCCTTAATAAAGCCTTTACTGCTGCAAAGACAGAATTTTCTCCTGTCCATGGCTAACCCACATGTAAAACCTGCTGACTGCTCTGCACCCCTGGTGCTGGTGACATTCTGTCTGCAAACCCTGCCTGACATGAGAAATAGCATTAGGGCAGGGAGCAAGGGACAGTGGCCACTGCCACCAGGCCAGCTCTCAGTGGCTGTGAGGGGACACGTTCCCTGTCACACCAGCACGGTCAGCATGCTGTCCCACACCCTACCTGCCTCCCATCCCAGCACCAGCACAGACTCAGCCTTTCATCCAATCCTGAAAGAACGTGTTTTTCCCCTCTTTTTTTTTTTTTTAAGTGAACAAGAAGCTACAAGTGAATATTTGGCCTTCACAACTTATGGGCTCCAGCCAAACCCTGCCATATGTTCCAGCTAATACATGTGGGCTTTGCTTCTCTT
>NW_005054309.1:1386644-1388516 GCF_000277835.1 Geospiza fortis | reverse complement strand
AGCAGGATCATGTGGGAAGGAAGGGGTGGGGAAAGTGATGCTATTTTGGTTGCTGTAATTATTGGGTGGCCAAATCCCTGACCCTTGACGTCAGCCCTGGAGGGTCTGTTTAAGTGACCAGTTGTCATGGAAAGGAGAAGGATGCTTGGGAGGTACAGGCTGATGAGGAACAGCTCTTTGCTGCCTGAACCCACCCACAGGCAGACCCCCTGCCTTCATTAGTCACCACCAGCTCAGGGCCAAGAAATAAAAATGTCAATACCTTCTTGCTGATACATTGGCTGGAAACAAAAGTGTGCAGGGAAGTTCGTGCCCTTCTTCCTGCCATCCCTTACTGCTGGAACACACCGGCCAAGTCCTGATCTCAGCTTCCCCAGGAACTCCAGGGCCCTCAGCTGGGTCACTCCAGGTTCACATCCACTCATCCCAACTCAGCCTGGCCTCACTCCAGACTACACACATGGAAATATGCCCTGTGCAGAGCACAGGGGTTCCTACTCCTTGGGAACAAACCCAATCACAATGACTAATTCATACCACCTCCAAAGGAAAAAACTAAGATAAATAACCCCTCAATTCCTTGCTCCAGACGTCCAGCAGTGCTTTGAGCCCAGAATCCTGCTAGCAAGGCTCCAGCAGTGCTCGGGAGGTTGGCAGTAAAGCAGCAGCTACTGACAGGATGGTTTCTCACCACTGCCGGTGCCATCCACGATGAAATCACCAGTTGTACAAGAAATTGGAATAATCCTTGCTGAAACCTCAGCCACAACTCAAGAGTACTGGGCATAAGTTTGCTTAGCAGGGCTAAGTTGCATTGCTCATTCACATGCAGTTCATCATCAGCTGCCGTTTGTTATTCCTGTGGCCAAGGACAACAAAAGGGCTCTGCAGAAGCCAGAGCAGAGCTCTCAGACGTATGGATGAGATTTAACAGGCAGCTCAAAAAGCCACTTAACAAATCCCAGCACACCACGGCGCATGGACAGGGCAGTGCAGCAGCAGGGCTCTGCCAAGGAGCAGCCAGCAGGGGAAAGTGCAATACCCATGAGAAACTAAGGAGATGCAAGAGCAGGGAAGGGGCAGGTTCCTGGGTCCCACCCCAGCATCAGGAGTCTGGGCTCTCCTGCACTGTTGGTGCCCAGTTTTGTTCCACTTGGGATATTAACCTGCACTGAGAGGCCTTTAGATCAAGGTCTCAAAAAATCCACTCAAACCATGTGAGTCACACCTGCCTCATCCATCATCCAAGCCACGTCACCAGAGACTGCCAAGAAATAAGGAGGAATTCAGGGTTACCTTGTTTTCTCCAAAAGACTGCAAAATATTGCAGGCTGGGACCCACTGCACTGGGACCCAGCCTGCAATAGCACTTTTCTATATTATTCTATTTAGTATTTAGTATAATTTGAAGCCCTGGCACGACTGCATAGCCATGAAGTGAGAAAGAGGAATTTGGCAAGACCAGAAGAGCAGCCCTGGCTATCAAATGGATGATTATTAGGCTGTATGAAATGAGCTTAGTGGGTCTAAGACCAGTAGGTGTTCACTGGTTGTGTCCTGATTTGCTGGGCAGTGCTGTGCTAATTTACTACCAGTTGAAATGATGTGGCAAACTGCAAACACCTTAGTTTTGCTTTTGCATTTGCTCTATTAAAAAAAAAAAAAGAACCAAACACAAACACTCAAAAAACAAAAGAAACCAGCAGAAAATCACTACAACCAGCTAGTCTAATTTTTAGTACATCACAAGCCCATACTCAAGTCCAAAAAGTCAAGACTGACTCCTGTGAAGACACTGAGACACCTTCATGACAAAGATGTACCTAGTCTGCATTTGCTGGCAGCAGAATTGAACCACTGGGTCACCTCTTT
>NW_005054309.1:1380458-1386449 GCF_000277835.1 Geospiza fortis | reverse complement strand
TAAATAATTTTAACTTTCTGAGCACTAACATTTACCCTCTGCCGAGGAGTAGGAATGCTTTCTCAGAAAATCTAAATAAAGAGATGTTCCAAGAGATTAAGTCTCAGATCTGTTTATTTATCCAGTATCTGAGTAATACCAATTCTCAAGATTGAAGATAAATAAACACCACTAATAGTAAAAATCCAAATAATAATGATTATGCGACAGTTTTACTATAGGTCTTCATCTGAGATGTCACATAAATCCTGCAAGAACAAGATCAACGGCACAGGCAGACTTTGCAGGACAGGTGGTGCCTCTGGTGAGGAACAGCTGCTCCCCCAAAGACTTTAAAGTAAGAAGTTTTACACATTATTCTGTGTCAGTGCCCATGAGATGCTGCACATGAAACCACACTTCCCCAAAGGCTGTGGCTCACCCCAGGACAGGACCCCATTACCAGCTTAGGTCCATGCAGCATTGTGGCACGAAGGAAAACTGAGCAAAACCTTCATGGAAAACAGCAGTCCTTGAGTGAAACAAACCAAATTCCCTAAGCAACCACATTGGTGTGAATCCAGAATTACTCCATAGCCCCCAGGTAGGTGATCCACATACCTGCCACAGAGACAGAAGTCTCTGGCCCTGTGAAATACACAGAGGTGGGCAGCAAGTAGTTTCTCGAGGTGGAAAGGATTTGGTTGAAGTGTCTCAACAACCACTACCCTGAGGGTTGGTACACTCAGCCACCCAAGTGTGGCTGGTGGAGAGATCACACAAGCACTGGCAGAGGACAGAACAACCAGACTGGGAGGTTAAAGGCCAAGGTTTACATACACAACTCTCCTCCCTTGGGTCTGGATTGTCATAAATAGGGAGTTTTCAAAGGCAGAACTGGAGTCAGGAATAATCTGTATCACAAGTGTTTCTGAAGTTTGGCCTCACACTTGTCTCTTTTGTTTCTCTCCTGTGGTCTTTTATCAAGTGGTTATTGTGCCTGCTGCATTTCAGACATCTTGGTGGTTGGGTGGGCAGGACAGCCCAGTGTGACCCAAGAACACGTTCCCAGTGCTGCCTCCAGCACTGCCCCATCTGCTGCACTGTGGAAAACCCAGCATTGAAGATAAAAGTGGAAGCTCTCCCCAAACAAGACCTTGTTTTTTTAAAAAAAGAAACAGCCTTAAAGAACAAATAAACAGTCTCTCCTACAACACAGAAAACCGAAACATTATTGTTTTGTGCTTGCAACACATGAAGTCATGATGGTAACAGAACTGAAAAACATCTCAGACATGGTAAGGGGGAGCTCAAGCCAAAGACAGGATAAGCCAGACACAGTCAGGCTCTTGCCCCTTTTGCTCCACCTACAATCTGGCATTACTAAGAGAGAAGCAATGTCCAACATGCTGGAGACTTGTTTTATTTATTGTTTTAAACCCAAGCACAGGCTAAAAAGCTTTTCATCATCTCGATCCAAGGCTGGTGGTTACAGACTACGTACATACAATTCCTGCCATGCTTCACCAATGTGCAACAGGGCATTCAGCAAAGTGGGGAGACAAGAACACTGCAGCTCAGGATTTACAAACTGGGAGGAAGTGCTCAGCAACAGCACACCAATATCCACAGAAAACTAAAACAGGCTATAGCATCAACCCAGCAAGCAGGCCAGGGAATGCTGTGGCTGCCAACAGGACGAGACAAAGGAAAGAGACCTCAAGGGGAGGGTCAGTAAGGTAGAAGAGAAACAAGATTTGGTTTTGCAGTTGACACGGTGATCAACTTTTCCAAGTTACTCGTTGTTTTTGGACCAAGCTGACTTGCAGAAGTTAGACTGGGGACTGGAAGTAGTGCTCTGTCACAGGGTTCATGGCAGACCAGCCAGGGCAAGCTCCAACACGGCTCCTGAGTCAGCAGCTCGCAGCAGCAAACACTGCCACAGTGCACATTGTGTACATTTCCTCCTCCACTTACTCTCAGAGCTAGAAAAACTCCAAAAAGCAGGGTTAGGACATCATGGCCTGCAGGCTAGGTTTTTACAGAAACAAGATGACTACAGCAGCAAAGCAAGGAGGACATGACTAATAAAATATTTAAGAGGGCAAAGAGATCGTACCACACCCACCTGCCAAGCCCAGAGGTTATTGCTTTGACAAAGACCAAGCAGCCAGCACAGAGCTGAGACTCACCAGCATTTGGCAAACTGTCCAGCCCATGGGACATGGCAGCAGAAACCCACTGAAGAACCTTTTCACTGTGGCTGGAGAGCCCACTACATGCACTGCATGTTTCCATCTCCTTCTCAACCCAGCCCACCCTAACTGCCTCAAGCAAATGCACCCACTCTATTTCCAAATTACCTGAAAACACCAGCTAGCCTAGGAAAAGGAGGAGTCTTCTACTTAAATACATATTGAGAAGCCACAAAGAAGTCTTGCAAACACACATGGACTTGGGCTGCTTGTTCAGTGCAATCCGTCTACAGTGTGCAGAGTCTGCAGTCAACTTCAGGAGGCTGATCCTGAGCCCAAAGCTGACAGAAACACTTAGCTGAACCCACAAGCTGTCCCATTCCTGCAGTGCACCACAGCCTCCCCTCACATCATGCCAGAGTCACCAGAAACACTCAGATCATGTCTGTGAAATAGAAAAGTGGTCTTCAGAAGACCACTGTTTCTGTTTCAGAAAAGTATGGATAAATGAGGAAGTAATTGATAGGATGATGGGGATGATCACATCAAAGGCTGATAGAACATGTTTTTGTAGAGGGATAGCAGTGGTATTTCACCTACACATATCATCACCTCCCTGCCCCTTTACAGTGCTCTGTGCAGGAATATCTTCAGCATCTGCTCAGAAGCAGGAGCAATGCAGCCCTGTACATCTGCTGCTACAATCCAGTTTTAAAAGTCCCAAAAAAGCAAAAAAAAAAGGAGTAAAAAAAGCCCAAAACTTCCAAATCTAGCACCAGTTTTCCAGCAATTCACTGCAGAGTCTCATTCACATCATTACAACTGGGCCAGGTTGTGCTGGTGCTTGCTCTGCAGTGGAACCAGAGGCAGTGGGAGACCCCAGCCTGTTCCCAGGGCACCAAAGGCAGTGGGGAGCCCTGCCTGCTCCCAGGGCATCTGGGTGGCTCTGCTGCTCCCAAAACAGCAGAGGCACACAGAGTGCTGGCCAATGTTAGGCTGTCCATCTGTCCAGCAGGACTGAAAGCCTTTGCTTTTCCTACCCCACAGGAGTGTTGCAAGGATTAGTTCATGTATATTCAGCACCGCTTTTCAAAGCACTGCACAAGAGCCAAACCCTTCCATTTTTTTTCATCTGTTCCTTGCTCTGTCACTCCCTCCTGATGGGATGTGTTTCTCCCCTCCTGAGAAACAAACAAGCACGAGGTCAGCAAGAGTGGGAGGTGGGAAGCACATTCCAGGCTGCTCCTCTTTTCTCAAAGCACAAATGGCACCAAACCCTGCCATCCTCCCAGGGCTCAGCATCCTGGCCCCGTGATGCAGCCCAGGGAGGAGCTGGACAGGGTACACAGCAGGGTGTTTAGCCTCATCTCTTTGGTTTCAAGAAGCAAAACACGAGGGTGAAGTGGCCACCCCCAGAGCTGTGCAGCCTGTCTGTGCACCCACAGCAAGGCAGGGGGGCTCTGCACAAGCCCCACCTTGAAGCTCCCCTTTTCAGACAGAATGCTGAGCAGCTGTGGCAGCCAAAGTCAACGCAGAGGATGTGGAGCTGATGCATCCCAACCCCCAGGGAACATGCCAAAGCTTTGGCACTCAGCCTTGGCATGAGGGGATGGTTCACATCCAAGTGTACGACAGCAGACCTCGTGTTTGGTGCAAGTGCAGGCAAATCCCATGTGGGGCATTTTCTCCTGTGCACAGACTTGTTGAGCCAGAGCAAAAGGGCAATCCTGGGAGCAGAGCTCAGATACAGGCAGCAGCCAGGTGAGGACATGGGCAAATCACTGCAGGGTGCTGTGAGGGACCAGGCTGGTCAGAGTGCTGCTTACAAAATCCAAGAGAATCAGAAAGGGTTAAAGAAAAAGTTATTAAAAACACAAACAAGCCTAATCAGAGAGTAGCTTCCCTTGGCTCCAATGCCTGATACCTGGACAGCCATACAGATAACAAGAACATCCACTACTCCATCTGAGAGCAGTGAAATCAGTGTTAGCATGAACATAAAATCCCCAGATGTTGCAAAAGCAAATTAAGATGAGTCACACATAAAATAAATTTTAAAAAAGCTGTTTTCAACACATTGCTTTGATAAGCTTAGGATGCCATTAGGAAAATAACTTCAGTCTCAGTAGAAGCATACATGCAAGAACAGCCCATACCCCAAAATTTTCTGTGGTTTTATATATCAATTTTACCGAAGTGGGAGACAAAAACCCTATTATCTAATTTAGAGTAAAGTTCTTCAGTGAGATTGACATCAGTGAGTCTGAAAAAGGCTTTGAAATCAGATTAAGAAATCATTGATTTTTTAGCATGACAAATTTTGCATCACTTCCCACAGATGCTGACACTACATAGAATATCTTTTATAGTAAGGACCATCAGCTGCACTGGCACTGCACACAAGCCAAATTACGGCTCCAGTTCACCCCCAGGATTTCTTTCAGGAACTCTGCATCACATGGCCATTAGAGTTTAAGCCAATGCAGTTCTAGTCCCTGACTTGTAAAACTGACATTAAGGCAATGACAGAAAAGGAAGCATAGAAAAAGCAATGTAGCTATGATTTTCCACTAGGTTTGAGTGCTGATGGTTTTCCTCCTTGATGTTGCTGCATAAGAGCTGCACCACAGGCACCAGCACTGCCTAGCAAAGATGTTTGTTTCTCCACCTAGAAATGGATTTCAGCAGACTCACCCTCCCTGTGCACCACTACGCAGGTCTTCACCTATTAAGTTGCCTATAACAACTAAAAGGTTATGAATGTGCTCAAATAAAGCAGAAATCCACAGGGAGATGTTCCAGAAATGCTTTAAACATTCCGTTTGTCATGAAACGAAATTCCCAGAGTTTTTGTCCTTACTAGTCATGAACAGGAAGACTTACTACAGGTAGCTGGCTTGACAGAGCACAAGTCTTGGATGAATAAGAAAAATACCATTATCATGGTGTGGGTTGCTGGGAGGGTTTTTTTTTTTTTCCCCTCTGGGTTTTTTTCCTTCTTTTTGGCAAGGAAGTTCAAAGAGTAACACCATTTTTCTCAGGTAAGGCAGCAGCTATAAGGCAGAAGTTACTGGGATAAGAGGATGATACTCAGGATGTCAGCGGCTGCTAAACACTGACTGCACACTGTTACTTTCCAGAAATACTGCAAAGTACTTCACATCACATCAGGACAATGACCATCAGGTCCCTGGAACACAGGTTATGTACATTCCAGCTTTCCAGCTTCACCTACAGTCCCAGCTCCAGAAATATGGGATCAGTTCAGGTTGTCTGAAAGGGAAACACCTCTGGCAGAGGGCGTTGCGGGGTTACTGAGGGGTTTTTCTCTGCAAACTGAAGGCAGGCAATTTTCAGAATTATACTGTGTTACATTAAAACAAAAACATCCTTTCCCCAAAGCAAATAGAAAAAACATCCAAAACAGGACAGGTAAAGCACAGGTGAACCAAAGCTGGAGAGAATCTACGTTGCTATCCAGGATTCCATGTCTCAGGAACTGGCCATGACCACTGACCGCACACACCAGAGAGAACGTCGTGCGGACCACACCTGTACGGCTCGGGAGAGCTGGCAGAAGGGGCACACCTGGGATGCTCGGGAGTATGGAAGCGCGGGTAACCCTTTGGAGAGGGCGGTTCGGAGGGCCGGGCGGTGCCTACCTGGATGTAAGCGCGCTGCAGGTAGCTGTAGGGCACCCTGCGCTGGAAGTCGGCGCGCACCTCCTCGGCGGCGCGGTGCCGGGACACGGCGCCCAGGCGCGGCTCCTCGCAGCGCCGCACGCACTCTGCGCGCCGCAGCACCGAGTCGAAGAACC
>NW_005054309.1:1362116-1379745 GCF_000277835.1 Geospiza fortis | reverse complement strand
GCCGGAGCCTGCGCCCCCGCTCCTCCCTGCCGTGCTCCGCACCTCCTCCCGCCGCCCCGCATCCCCGCGCTGGCGGCATTATTCAAAGGATGCTTGGTGTCGTCTCCCTGCGAGGCTACTGCTTGGAGCCGTCTTTCGCTGGATTCTCCACCCCGCTCGCCTTTTCTTACCCCGGCACCCTCCTGCCTTCGGGAATTCTGCAAATAAATAGTCTGGGATGGGCACAGTGAGTGGCTGGCGAAGCTTTTTCAGCTCCCAGCTGTGTGTTTGTCTCAATTCCTCCAAGATTTCTCTCTTCCAATGCTGCAATGCCCTGCCCTGCCAAAAATGTTACTTTTTTTTTTTTTTGCATGAATTTTAATGCTTTCTTGTGACGAGACGCTTGGCAATGCAGACTGGTGACACATGAAAAAAATATCTTAGTTGGCATTTTAAATAATCTCAGTGTTGAACACCTGTCACCAAGAAGTTTTTCATATTAACACAGTTAATTTGGCTAAAATCAGCTGTTCCTGAGTGAGGGAGATTGACCAAACCCTGGATTTGGCTAGGTGCTTTACTGTAAGATGTTCTGGGCTCTGCTACTCCAAAGGCTGTGCATACATCACCGTTCTCAGTAGGGTCTCTCGCAAGGCATTGTGGCCTTATTTCTTTCAGATATTTCAGGAATATCTCTACAGATATTGCCTATCTTCTTGTAGACTAAAACAGCTGGAAATGGGAGATGCCTGAAATCCACTTGGTCCAGACTCTGTTACTGCAATAAGCCAGATGTTCCTCACGGTCATGCTGTGCATCCCCCTCTGCTGCTCCAGTGACTTTGATCAAATCATGCCTTGTTTATACTGCTGTGTCCCGGATCAGAAACAGGGCTCAACAGCCTCTCATCGGGCAAGTGATCAGATTATGGAGTCAGTTTACCACAGTTTCACATAAAGGAAGTTTTTTTTCCACATGACTAGAGATTACTAGAGTTCTTGGTGGAGATCTTTCCCATCTGGCAAAGATTTCACAACAATTGTCCTTGTTGCTTTCTTGCCAATTGGCACAAAATGTTTTAAAGGTTTGGATGTCCCCTCCACCCTTCTGCCTGCCAGGCTGGCATGCTGGGGAGGGCATCACAACAGGAGAACCCAACCCTGAAAGGGGTATCTGCAGTGGGAGGGGTACATGCTGTAACCAATTGCCTGTGCAAAACAAAGGTCTCAGGTCCAGATAAAGCCTTTTGCAAAGAAAAGTTTATCAGCACTCCTCTGGGAGCAGAGTTGACATTATGAGAGGGCTACTTAAACCTTCTCAAGGGTTCCAGAGGTGCCACTGGTGACTGCAGAAGTTTAGAGCTGGGGAGAGCCCTGCCCCAAATCACAGGGATAAAATGCTTGGGAATGTTCTGGGTGAATGTTCTGAATGGTACATCTCAGATGATCTGTTTGCAGAAGTGCTGTACCCAATTCCACATTGCTTCCAAGTCAGCAACATCTCTGTGCTTGCAGTGGTAACTGAGGCCCTGCATAGGAAGGAATGTAGAAAGTACATGAGTGACTGGAGAGAGAGAGAAGTCAAACAAAATGTTTTATTTCACACTGCTGCATGTTCTGGTCCAGATCTTTATTTTCATTAAAAGTCCTTTTTAAAACAGTGAAGAAAAAGTTATTTGTTCTGACCCATCCTGCTGCCCTTCTTGCAGGGTTTTCCCTGTAGGCATCCACTCACTTTAGGGCCAGACTGCCACCACCCCACTTGGCAGTCTCCCTGCCTGGAGTCACACTGTCTTTGTTCACAGACATTTGGCTTTCCCTCACTCTGGTGGTCTGTTGTTAGCTAATTGCAGCAAAGAGCTCAACAAGATTTGGCACAAACGAGGCTCTTAATCCAGTGTATCTCTCCGACATTCAGTGCAGTTGCTTGAACAACCACTTTCAGTTTTATGAGCCTGCTCACTGCCAGAGCAGCAAGAAGATGGAAAGTTTGCTGTTCCCTTTATTTTGAGTCTTATTCTTTCAGATCTGCACCATAACATCCAGCAGTGCTGCTGCTACAGCCATCAGCATCACAGGCAAGGTAGGCTCTCCTCCATGGAGCTGGAAAGGAACTGGGTTTGGAAGGTTTGCTTCCAAAACAAATATAAAGAGAGGGTTTCACCCAGCACAGCAATTACTGGTTTAGGATGTTACAACTCTGAATCAGGCCCCGAGATGCGTGAGATATCCCTCATGCCTTTAATGAAAGGAATAATTCTAAAAATGTAACAACTCAGCCCGTGTTCAGATGTTGATCCTGGCCCCTGTGCAGTTGTTTTGAAAAACCTTTTCCTACGTAAATAGGTTCATCTGAAGCTTTTTTTTTTGCTTGAAAACTCTGATATGTGAGTCAAACCACTGATGATTTGGCAAGAAGATAAGAGCAAAACTTAAAATGCCTTTCAAAATGGCTTTCCAATGTGCACTGTACAAGCAGACCTAGGTTTCAAGCCCTCTCTGTTTCATTTGTAGACTTGCTTTCATATTTAATCATGGACAAACTTTATAATTCCAAATCAAACACAGGAGACCCCTTCAGCCATGTACCTTAGTGAGATAGAGAGCTTTGAGTCAGATGGAAAAGTACAACATACCCTAAATTAGAGGGCGTTGGGTCTCGCCTTGTGTACAAAAGTGCAAGTGAATTGAATATATCACATCCATTAGTTAAGTACTTCATGATTTAGACCCAAATCCATACTAGAATTCCATAGAATGCCTCCATCTACCCAACACCTTTTTTATTCAAGAAGGTGTGAGAGTGGTTGTGAATGTCAGTAAATGTCAGGAAATTAATACCAAAAAAGATGTGCTGCAATATTAATCATGCACTATATTTTGAGACTCTCCTTCCAGGAAAAATCCATCATCAGAGTTGTATAAAACTAGTCTGGGTTTGGGCAGAGGGAAAGGATGTGTGACCAAGGAGGAATTTTCTCTGTAAATTTTTAATCTTGGTATAGCAAGATGTAGCACATTGCAACACTGTAGAACATGGATGGAGAGAGCACAAGGTGCCTGCTGGGAGTGCCTCTGCATCTGCTCCAGGTTCTACCTGTTGTTTCTTTGCTAGTGGCTTACAAATCTGCTTCCCCACAGCTGTCTCCCTGTATGTTTGGGCCTGTCTCTGATGCATTGCTCTGCATGGGTTGCTGATAACTTGAGGTCAGCACAGGTGAACAGGTCTTTAATTTTTATTTCAAAGCATTTTAACTCTTACTTCCTTCTAGCAATATTTCTGTTGGCTCAGGACCTGGGAGCAGCTATCACTTTCTCCCAGACATCTGACCTGTGATCAAATGCCAGCTGTTGTTATTTCATGAACTACTACCTCAAAAACCTGGAATGTCCTCTGTCCTAGCAGCCCTCTATCCTGACATTTCTCCAATGCATGTCCACTTCATATCTTGCTGATGACAGCCTCATTTTCCTTAATGACTTCCTCTTGACATTACCTCTGCAGAAGCACAAAATGATTGCCAGCAAAGCTTTGCTTGCAGTGTTGCTCTAAGTGCCTGACCCGCTCTTGTATCCTCACACAGACTATCAAGGTCATCTCATATCTTCCTTTGCAGCATCCAGCAAAGTTGCCTTGGCACAGGCCTGTCATGTTCTCTCTCTGCTGCACATCATTATTAATACCAGCCTTGACAGCTCGTTCTTTTCTTTGTCCTTGTCTGTCCCATCTCTCTGCTTCATTTTATGGGATTTACTGTACCTCTGCCTGTTTGGGACAGGGTTTTGTGTTCTAGAATTTGCCATTGCTTCTCCAGTGCAGCACAAACCAGAACTAATTCCCCAAAGCCATCTCTGCAATCACCCCTCCATTGTGCCTCCTGAAGGTTTGGACATGTGTGCTTTAGTTTGCACGTGCTATGTGATACACAGAAACCCCTGTGCTGCGTCTGTTATAAAAACCTTAATACAAGAGCACAGACAAATACAACATAAGGCTTGCTGTTGGCACTCAGCAGAGAAATACAATCCTATAAATCACATAAGCAGAAGATCCTTGTGTCTTCCCATGTGTAGGCAATGGTATGAGCCTTATTGAATTCCAAGTGCCTTCACACTTTTCTTACTTGGAAACTTGAACTTGACTGCTGTTGTAAATTAAAAAAGGATAAAAACAAGTTCAAGAAGTTTAAAATACAGAACCAAAGGCACACTGGTGTCTTGAAGGAGTTGGCTCCATGCCTGTCACATTCGAGCTTGGATTTGAAATACTTCTATGGCCTATATTATTTGGGATGACAACAATTAATAACACTAAAGAATTATTCTATTGTGCTCTACATACCACTTTTCCTCCACTGACAGACAAAAAGTTTTACATAACTGGAGTTGCTGTTATAAACAGGAAGGTACCTATAAATGATATAAACTGGGAAAATTGAATCGGAGACTCATATGACACAGTTATTTTCAATGCATAGTCCGGAGTTAATGAGACGTGTGAATGGCTCCATTGTGCAACTGTCTGAACTTTAGCTGGGAGCTGTGGCAGTTCCAGAGTGTGAACAGGGTGCAATTCATGGCTGCTGTAATGGGACCGAAGTGGGTGACATTGCCAACAGGATGGGTCAAGTGCAGAGCGTGCGCTCGCACAGCCGGAGCCTGGCTGAGCCCTGGCAGCTCACATGCATCAGTGCCTGGGGGTGACACCGCCTGCTGAGGTGGGTTTGAGGGACACAGAATTCATGTAGGGCCACAGCTGACACTTCTGGCTGATCAACTGCAGCCCTCCGTGGTGGTGTGTGAGTGGAGAAGAAAGATGAGATGGCAGAGAGAGGCCACACAGAGCAAACCTCCTCTTCACCCAAAATGAGGTTGATGGAGATGTGTGTGTGCAGATGGAGAGGCCCAGGCTCCCGTGCAGCTGGTGTGGATGTTTGCAGACTCACCACCAGCTTCCCATGAAAACCCTGCCCTTGAAAGCCTTTGGGGTAAACATCAGGTGGATTTGATTCCCAGGTTTCCTTGTGCTGGCTGCAATGGGGCTGGCCTGAGCTGCCTCACCTCAGCTGAGTGAGGACTTGAGTGACATGGAAGAATCAGACTTTGTGAAAGATGTGGGCATTGAAGTGGGACAAGAGGAAATACTCAAGGGCCTCTCAAAAGCTATCTGAAGCAGTCTGTGTTTTTTTAGTGGAAATGGTAAATAAACCCTCATTAAAATCAATATAACTACCCCTAAATCCAGTGTGGCCATGTGTTTCTTCTGTATGACCTCATGCTTATTGGAGGGTTGGTGTTTTTTTGGTGTTTTTTTATTTTGTTTTGTCTTTTTGTTTTTTGGTTTTTGTTCTTTGGTTCGGTTTGGTTTGGTTTTGTCATTCCTCTTATCAGCTCTTTTCTGGTTTCAAAATATCATTCAGGACTCAGAAGGCATTTTAAAATAAGATTATGCAGAAGCCATGGGGAAGCTGAGCCAGCTCAGGTAGATGCTGCATCCTATCCAAAATATAATTTGCAAACAGCAAGGTTTTATCCAGAGAGCTTTCTACCTGCATTGCCCAGCAGGGAGAGACTGTGACTCCCAGAGTAAATATTTGTCTTCCCCACAGAGCCCTCCACATGAGCCAGACCCCAGCTTATTGAAGGAAGAAGGAAATGTCGGGCAGGGGGAAGAGGCCCACAAGGAGGGCAGCCCAAGAGCAGAGAATGGAGAGCTGTCACAGGGGGAAACCCAACGTCCTCCTGTGAAACCTGAGGGGTGAGGAGAGCAGCAGTGGAAGCCCAATTGGCAAAGTCCACTGAGGAAATGGAAAAACAATCTGGCAATGGCAGGACACAGCAGGGAGGAGCTCCCTGGTTATCACCAGCAGGGATAACTGTGATCCATCCCCATCTGGGGCCATCCCCCACCAGGACCGCAGCAAACACCAGAGGCTCTCACCAGCAGCGGCATGGCAGAGGTCTAGAGGGGACTCCTGTGTTGTCAGCCTTTCCCAATTTTAATTTTGTGATTCAGTGAAAAAGTGGGGGGCTGAGAGACCATGAAAGACATTAAGCTGACTTCTTTCACAAGCACTGGGTTCCCTGTGGCTCACTTTTGGCAGTCCATCTTTCCTGTACATTAATGCAGTTCTGACTGAGCTGACCAAGAGGTGCAAATAACATCTACAGCCCTATCAGCTGCAGCACAAGGGAAAACAGAAGAAATTATGTACATTTAAGTATAAATTTGAATAGCTTTTCATCTCCTTAAAGACCTGCCCTGGTTAAAAATCAAAAGCCTTCATGAGGGTGAAGTGCTGCTGGGACAGATCACAGACACACTGCATGCAGAGAGGGAGGCCCAGAGGTGATTAAAACTACACTCCAGAGTACATTTGGCTGAATCATTTTTACTGCAAGGTGTTAGGTTTATATGGCCACAGTTTTCATCCTAGAGAATCCCAAAATGTTCTGCTAATGCTATACACATAAAACTCACTTCTCTACAGCTGCTAGGCAGACAGATTGCTGGCACACTGCTTCCCACCCAGATGTGGGAAGGGAATAACCAACCCAGGACATCTCAGCAAAATCCTGTCTTAAGGGAAATTACTCCTGGGAAAGGAAGCAGAACTGGAATTCTTAACATTTTGTGTAATGCAGAGTCATCTGGGGGGTCTTGGTCAGTCTTTACAAATGTAATACTGGAGTCAGAGTGCTGGAGCCAACTGTGTGGCCCTGGGGCAAATGAGAGCAAACACAAAGGTTTCAGAGTTGTGCTGGGAACCTGCAGTGACCATGCCCAGACTCCCCTGGCAGTGGGTCAATAACACCTGCACTACCATGCCTGGCACCAGCCTGGGAACACAGAGCAGCAGGGATGCCTCCTGCCCCCCAGTGCATGAGAAACCTTCTAACAGTCAGCTCCAGCTGAAAGGAATGAGGCAGCCGAGGTTCTGTGGCCAGCTCAGGTGTGCAGGAGATCGCAGCACCATTCTTCCTCTCATCCCATCCCCTGTGCCTGTGTCAGTAACTGGGAAGAGCTGGATGCTGCACAGATACTCTGTAGGGCCATAGCTGCTGGGGAAAGGGCTGGAAGGGGTGATGGAGGAAGGAGACTTGGAAGGAGTGGATTCATGTCATTATTTGTTGAACTACTGCAGGCCAGTGGAAAACACTCAGTTTGGAAAAGATCCTGCCAATCCAAGCAGTGACATGTTCCCTCATTCTGGCTCTTTCCTTCTCTTCCCCCATGGATAACATTTAGGCTTCATTAAAGCTGGACAAACTCCCCTGCAGCAGCAAACTCACTCTGGTTTCACAGTGGTGTAAATTACAGAAAGACTGGGTATGGAGACCATGGGATGTGGTGGAGCAGCAGTGTAAGGATATGGAGTGACTCCAGTTTGCTCCAGAACAGCACTGTGAGATCAGATCTGCCTCGGGCTCCCCTGTGCCACCCTCTCCTACCCTTCCAAGGGACTGCCTCAGGCTCCAGGGCAAACAAGTGCCCAGCAGGCAGCAGTGGAGGCACAGAGGGTGGCTGTTACCTCAGCTGTGGGACATGTGGCAGGAGCAGCAGATCCAGATGGTGATAGTGGAGAGGAGCAAACACCCTGTCTCATTGGAGCGTTCCCTGTAATTATGGAAGCGGCAGAGCAGAAACACTCTTGAAGAATGGGAAGGGAAATGGCCTCTGTGTTCCCTGTGGTGCAGCACTGTGTGAAAGCTGAGGTTTCTCTGGTTGAGGCTGCTTCTCTGAGGGGAGCAGCAGAAGGCTGTGGAGGGAGCAGATTCCCAGCACACCACATGCTGGCACCCAGGCAGGGAAGCAAGCAGCCTGAAATCACCCAGGGCAGAGGAGCAGCTCTCCTGCTCCTTGCAGGGGACACCCATTGCTGGCAGGTGAGCAGCCCAGCAGAGAGCACAGCCTGTTCAGTACAGCCTCAGCAGTTTCTCTGGGGCCTTTTCTTGGCTGAGGATGGACTGGGCGGAGGGAACAGATTTCAGCCTTACTGTAATCACTAAAAATAGACCCTAGTGTGCATTTGCTCCCTCTCTCCTCCACTGCATTACCTCTGGGACTTGTCCAAAAAAAGATTCTGGAGGGTAGCCAAGAGGAGATGATGTCTAAACACAGTAGCAAGGACTCAGTTTTCCTTAATTTTCTGGTTTCTGTTCCAGCTTTTAATGGAAAAGAAGTAAGGCACAGACAGTGCTGCTTTTGTATCAGCTCCTTGCATCGAAGGTCTCAGCTGTTAGAAATTAGACTGTGGTTACTTCTCTGACCCCTGTCATTTCTGCAGAGAGCAGTGATCTGGTCTCACAAGCATCTCCTGGCCAAGCCTTCAGGACTAGGAGTGAAATTTGCTCTGTATGCCAGGTCAAGAGTGGTTTTTGAAGTGTCTGTCCAGAGAAGGATAGCTAAAAGCCTCAGCAACCTTTGCTGCATTAATCCATCATACTTTGACAAGCTGATGGCTCAAATGAGCTGGATCCTTTATGGAAGGAGAAAAGATGTTTCTCATGAGAAGTGGGATTTTAATGGCAGAAGAGATATGGGAAAGTTTTAATCTTAGTACCAGGGTGTGTTTCTGTTTAAGGAGATTCTGACCTTCTCTTGTCAGGAGAGACTGCTGTGAACCTGGCTTTGCAATGGGCCAGATTGAGTATTTATTCCTTTAAACAGCCTCCATTGTTGTAAGGCAGGAAGGTCTCTCAGAGCAGCAGCTGCTGCAGGGGCTGGCGGGCACCCCAAAGCAGAGGTCACCTTGCAGAGGATTAGCACTCAGCTGGCTGGAGATGCAGGCCTAAAGAGCATCTCAGAAGGTCCTTGGCCACAGCTGGGGGCACTCTGGGGGGGACAGCAGGGATAAAGCTGTTGTGATTGACTCCCAGCTTTTAACCAGCACATCTTGGATTTGCTGGGCTGATGGGTTCAGAGCAGGGGGTGCACTGGGGAGTGTGTTCCTTGCTGGCTCCAGCTGCAATCCAGGGCAGTATGGCTGTGAGTCTCCACCATCCTTTTTGCCATCCTGTGCTTCAGGGCCTCCGTTTGGTTGGCATCTCCAAAGGCAAACTTGAGACTTGAGGTGGTGCCCGTCTGCACTACCAACAGCAACACTCAAAGCACAAGCTGCTGCATAGAGGAAAACCCAAAGCTCAGTTTTGTTGTGGCATTTCCCACTGGAAGAGCCAGCAGAAATCTTTTTCTGCTGAAGAGTAAAGTGCTGTGTGAGAACAAGAAGGGTTCTACTCCACTTTGGGCTCAGACCTCTTCTTGCCACTTTAGTCACCACAGAGTTTGAAATCTCTCCTCTATGGCAGTCCTGAACAGGCAGGCCAGAGCATCCTTGTGGCCAGGAGATCTTTCAGATGGAGCTCAGGCAGGCTTTTGAAGCTCAAGACTCAAACTGAGGTAAGACACATGGCAAGACACTTCTGAGGGAACAGGGCTCTTCCCTGCTTCAGTCTCCATGGAACTCCAAAATTCTCTTTGCCACTACAGAAGAAGCAGGCAAAGCAACAAGAGCCCACCCTGAGGGCTCGAGGATGCTCTCAGCCCTTGAACAGAGATGCCAGAGCTGTTCAGAGGGCAAAAGGTCAGCACAGCCTTCAGAATTTTCTGAATGCCAGTGTGGAAAATGCCCTCAAATGCCTGAGCCCTGCAGCAGTGGGTAAAGAGGCAATTCCTTACATCAGAGGGGATTCTTCAGCATTCCACACCACCAGGCAGGGCTCAGAGAGTGACAGAGCCCAGAGAGAAAAGAAATAAGGGATTGGTGGGCCATGTGATCAACCTTTGGAAGCCTTAATGAGCAATCAGTCTGTTGCTTCACAGGCAGCAACCTGTCTTGGGACAAATCCTGCTGATACATTACAGGATTTGCAAACACATCTTGTGCTGATTTTCCAAACTTCTGGGAAAAGGAGAGTGTATGGGGGATTCTTACCCAGTTAATTTTATGGAGTGCATTGAGTAAGAGTGGATTTCTTTTCTGAGCTAGACATGGTTTCAAACCTGGCTTTGTGTTTCTTCATTGAGGAGGCAGGGTACTGTTTTATTGGCTTGTGTAAATTGCTTGTTGTTTTATTGAAGCATAAAAACACTTGGCAAGGCCACAGCGTCCCATTATCTTTCAATTGGGTGGGCAATAATTCCTTAAACAAACACAAGACCTTATTAAACCCTCAAATTCCTAGAAATCAAAACAACATAAGAACAGGGACACCCAATATGCTGCAGGTAACAAAGAAATGAATGTGCTGTTTAACTACTGAACACAATTAGACCTGGAAAACCACCTTGAAAGCTGAAATAAAAGCATGTCTGATGTTAGCACTGCCTGCAGTGTTTCCTTGTGTTTCTTTCTGCTTCTGTGTCTGCCTCTAAGCCTGCTACACTGCTGGTTATGAGCACTGACCAAATCGCAGGGAACTGCTGATATTCTGCTTCCAGATGAGTTTGGAGATATTAATTCAGCAGGGAGAGGTGGCAGAGGGGAGGCTGGCAGAGATCCTTGCATTTGCTCAGCAGCTGGAGAGGGATGTGTGCCAGAACTGGACTCTGCACCAGGGCTGTTGTGGTGTCTCTTTGAACACACACAGGATGGAGACCAAGCCATCAGCTCACCCCCTTCTGCAGCAGTCCTGCTTCTGTGAGAGCTGACCTCATCTCAGAAAAACCTCAGCACACTCAGGAATTTGTGAGTCATCCCTGGGAAGCTTTTCTCCCTCTGCACTAAGATCTGAGCAGAATTGCTCACTCTGCACTGGCCAGAGCTTCCCTACCTGATAGGGCTTCAGGGGATTTTCCCCAGCTCCATGAAAGCATCTTGCAATCAGGATCCTGTGGTGTATCAGTGGCACCTGGAGTGGCTGTGCCCACAGATTTTTCCTTCAACTCCTCCCTCCCCAAAGAGCAGCATCCTGATGGAGATGGAGGGGACAGCCCTAGGCCAGGGGATGGCTCATGGACAGCACAGCAGCCAGAGACAGACCCTGGGGAGAGGAGACAGCAAAATCCAGCTGTGATGACAGTGCTGAGGGTTAATATTGACATCAGGCTCAGCACAGGTAGCAGCAACCCAGGGCACCTCCCAGGGCTGTGCTTTTGGTGCCCACCCTCAAGCCCCAGCTGCTTTAACACTGTCATTCCTTTTGGCTCCTGTCCTCAGCGTGGCACAGCTCCAGCCAGAGGTCACCTGGCAGCAAAGGAGCCAGCTTGGAGCATTGCTCCCCAGGCATGAGGGACCAGCAAGACCTGTTAGGAGCACTGTGCTCCAGTGGAAGGGAGATTTGTCAAGCTCATGATGGTCAGGGTGACAGGAACACCAAAAGTCTGTGGCCTTCCTCCTCCCTCAGCAGGTCTCTGCAGGACATCAAACGTCCCAGAGGCCCCAGAGGACCCTGCCCTCACACCTGAAGATGTAGGTGAAGACTGGAGAAGGACACATGTGAAAGCATTCTCCAGCTCTGGGACAGTCTTGACAGGAAGAAATAACAAGCAAGTAGAGAACCCAAAGTAAAACAACTGGGGAGGTACCAAACTGCCCATCAGCTGGTGCTGGGTGTTCCCTAATCAATGCTGTGTCCATCCCACACAGATTTTCCACAGGGGACAC
Organism: Geospiza fortis; assembly: GCF_000277835.1. Lineage (NCBI taxonomy): Eukaryota > Metazoa > Chordata > Aves > Passeriformes > Thraupidae > Geospiza > Geospiza fortis. The sequence goes on along the minus strand of NW_005054309.1, from coordinate 1,368,161 downwards.
ACTGCCTGCTAAAGCAGCCCAAGGAGAGTGTTTGGCTTTCCAGGGGAGCCCAAGGGGAGTGTTTGGTTTTCCAGGGACCTGGAGCCAGCATTTTATGTTTATGTTAAGGAAAGCCCTGAATATCTGAAGCCATTCCCATGTGCAGAGAGGGCCTGCTCAGTCAGATGTCTTCCCCAAATGTAGCATTTAGGAAAAAGGAGGTTAATTCCTGCTCTCCAATGGGAGAACGGTGTGGAAGGAGCTCGGACAGCTGGAGGAAAGGGCAGTAAAGGCATGAGGAATTCTCATAAATCATCTGTGACCATTTGGATGATTCATTTTACGCTTATGCCAACATGCTTGCTCTCTGGGCCAAACATCACTGATTTTGTTGGAGTTTCCCCAATGAGGCTTGGCTGGGATAAAATGGGACCTTTTTCCTTTAACTGTGTGTCCACTTTTTCATCACAAAACATCACAGGAACTCATTCTTTCCCATGCTGCACCCCCAGCTTTGCAAGCACACAAACATTCCTGTGTGAGTAGAATGAGCTTCTGTGCTCAAAAAAGCAGTGCTTGAGGTTTTCCTGTGTCCAGCCCAAAAGCTATGTCAAGGCTGGGTTTCTTCTGCCCTGAACAATGAGCAGGGTCAACACAGAAGTGGCCAGAGTTAGCCCCAAATACAAGAGAAAGCAGCTGCCAGCTGATGCCAGCAGTGCTTCATCTCTGCAGTGGTTTGGCCATGGAGATTTCTTCTGCACCTAGCACAGAAAACCTGAATTCTGGGGCATTTCAGTGACATTCAGCAATGTGACACCCAGACAATAAATTCTTGCATTGGTGAGCTCCTCTCAGCATGTCAGGGAGAAAGTGCCAGGCAGGCACCCATGAATGCAGCCCAACCTCTTCTCCCCCAGGCCTCCAACCATCCTGGTTGGCTTATTTTTGTCTTAGCTATATTTTCACTCCTTTATCCAAACAGCTAGGAGTGAAAAAACCAAGCTATCCCTCCCTTAAACATGTTCTGAGCTGTATTTTTGTCATATATCAGTGCTACCCATTTATTTCAAAAAAGGTTCTGCTGATTTCCAGCATGGCCTGTAAGGTCAGCAAAACACAGATCCAGGATCAGCCCCCTGGGGCAACTATTTCCCTCGGAAGGGAGGGTGCTCCCAGAGAGAGACACAGGGACACCTTTAGCTCAGGGTGCTCCCAGACAGAGACACAGGGACACCTTTAGCTCAGGGTGCTCACACAGACACAGGAGAAGGTCTGGGAGCCAGAAGGGCAGGTGTGCCCCCAGCCCACGCTCAGTGCCTGTAGGGACAGCTCTGCAGCAGTGACCCTGCTGATGGATGGGGTTCTGCATCATGGCCAAGCCCTGGCACCTCTCCCAAGCCAGATGTCCCTGTGCTGCTGGGACAGAGCCTTGAGGAGCATGGCTAAGGCTCATTAAAAGCAGCATGAGCAGGAGATGGCAGGGGAGGCCGAGTGCAGCCTCTGCATTCTCCTCCTCTGAGGCTGAACAGAAGCCCAGATGGATTATTTTCAGTATCAACAACTATTTACTGGTCTGGGAGGGACTCTGCAGGGTTGTGGCACAAGCTTTGTTGTCACAGCATCCAGCCCCTGCTCCAGTGAATAATTAGAGGGTAACTGCTGGAAATAGGGAGAAAACCATGCAGAGTGGCAGAAGGTGGTGTGCAGCACACTGAGCTGGGCCAAGCTCCTGGCAGGGGCTGTGTGAGGGTGGCTCTGTGCCCAGACAGGGCTCGATGGGAGATGCACAAACAACTGTGCTGCTCTGAGCCCTTGGCATGGATGTAGAGGCACTGTAGGACTGGACATGCCGTTTTCCCCTGAACTGCAAAACCACTTCTGGCCACTCTCACTCATTTGAAATAGCAAGTGCTTGAGTGCTGGGCAAATTCCAGCCTGGAGAGCTTCATTATGCCTAGTTAAATGGTCATGGTGGGTTTTAATTAAGCTCATAATTCTTTTTGATTGCCTGCTCTAGGCATTTGTGCAACATCACCAGACACTAATAGACAAGTGTGAGATGGAAGGTAGGGAGCTCTGAGCTCCCCATGGCCATGCTGCAATTGTCAGTGTTGGGGCACCTTGCACAGCCAGGTAAACTGTCACTAAATCACCTGCACAGCAGATGTTTGCTATTCTGACTGCAAGCAGGTGCATCTGCCAGGATGGTTAACCTTCTCCAAGGAAATCTGAAGGGTGATGGCCACAGAGCAAGCTGTTAGGAATCCTGCTTGGACTGTCCTTGCTCTGCCTAGAAGTAGGGAGAAAAGACAGCAAAAATTAAAGTATTGGGCAGGTCAGTGTTGGACTCTCAGGTCCTTTGGTGGCACTTGAGTGCAGAAAGGCAGAGTTCAGCAGTTCCCTGCACGGTCTGTGTCCTCCTTGCCCAGTGCCAGTGCTGGGCTGTCAGTGCTGATCTCCTGAGTCCCTGGTTGGTTTTTCTGCTGGGAGTGCCTGAAGCAGCGAGGCTGGGCACCCCCTGGGCAGGGGAGCTGCTGTGTGGCACCACCAGGCTCACTTTGCAGAGCAAGCACGACTCCTTCCTGATGCTCTTGGTTCCCATGGAGATCCTAAGGACATCTCCACAACAAGGGCTTGAGATAACCCTTCCTTCTCCCCATCCTGCACAGATCACAAACAATACAAGCAGTGCCCAGCCACTGTGGGGCTCCCAGCCCCACTTTCCAAGAGTAGCCTGTTTGTTGCGTGGTACATTTGGGGTTGTGGAAAAATTTATGGAGTGTGCTTGTACTTGACAGCTTTTTCCAGGAGGGCTTTGAGTTGTTTTTCTTCCAAGAGTCTGCATTCAGTTACAGCCTGGAATATGTGATCTCACAGTGTTTGTATTTATGCCTCTCACAAAGGCATTTTTACAGCACCAGCATCTATAGGTTACTGTGAGGCACCCAGTGAAGTCACTGCAGGGTCACCTCAGGGTCTCCTACGTGCAGCACATCAGTTTGGCTGCAGCACAGCCACAGCTGAAGCTGCTTTCTTTAGCTGGGAACTGAAGAAATACAAGCAGGGGATTTAAACTGATGAAATAACACAATGTGAAGGGAAAATACACTATAGGGAAAACACTCTCCTGGCTGGGGTCAGACATGAGCATTTGATAATGGAAGGGGCTTTTCCATCACCTGTTCCCACATTGGGAAAATGTGCAGTTCCCTGAGCAACAAGCTCAGAGGGCTGTGGCTTTCATGATTTCTTTAAACAGCCTCTGACGCCTCATGATGTAAAATTTCCATAGTGAGATACTTTGGTATCTAGTCCAGGATTCCAATATTCTCCAGAGAATATTCTCCCCATTACACAGGTGACACTCTTGTTACCTATCAGTGTAACAGAGGCTGTGAATTGTCATTGCACCGTGCAAGAGATTTGGCTTTTGCATGGAGAGCTCTTTTTGCCTCTGCTGGACCCCTTTTCAGAGGGAAAAAAGTAACCTCCTTACTGGAGGAAGGGAAATCAGGGCATATTGGACCAGAAGAGGTGCAGCAAAGGTTTGAATCTCAGCCTTTCACGCCAACCTTGCAGCCTGCCCTGGGTGGTTGAGGAGGAGGAGACACAGCTTTGTGAGCTGAGTGCATGGAACACCATGATGTGGGGAAAAAGCATGGACACTGTGGGACTCCTGGGAATCTCCATCTCAAAGGCCCTCCTGAAATGAGCTCTGCTGCACACACAGCTGTGTGAGTCTGGGGAGTGGCACTTGGACCTTGTTGTGTCATGGAAATGGGATAAACACAGGCCTTTTGGGTAATTTGGCTCATTTGCCAGATAAGATCTTTGCTCAGAACAGAAATGCCAGGCTGCATATTCCCACAACGAGCTGGGGTTAAGAAACATCCTCATTTTCAAACTGATCCCTCCACTAAGATGGTTCCCAGTGCTCCAATTTCCCAGAGCTTTTAAGAAAAAAAATGTTTCCTTTTTCCCTCATTCAGGACTTTGCTGCTGTTGTTGGGTTTGATCTGTTTTTATGAGAGACCTGAGTGATAACACAGCCATTTCCAGAGCTCACTGCTGCTGAATGTTCTATCCTGTGGAAAACCCAAGCCCTCCTTTACTCATTAAGGCAATCGAATTTATTCTGCCAAATAGCTCAGAGGCATTCCAGCACCCACTGCAAGTGGTGGTAGCTTTCCCACTGACTTCAGTTTGCACAAAGTATTCCCAAGGCTGGAAATCCCAAATTACCTGCATCTGTTCTGCACATTTCTGAAGCCTTCCAGCTACTAACAAGACCATCGTGTTGGAAGAAAAAGTACAGCTCTATGAAACATTAGTGAGAATGTGTGTCTCAGTCTGAGTCCTGGTCTACTCCAGTTGATGGGAAAGCTGCCATAAATAAATCAGGATTTGGCCTCACAAGTGTGCTGGAAATCAAGGCCAGCTTCAGCATGCTGCATGTGCAAGGAGCAGCCCTTGGCTTGGCCTTCATGGCAGGTTTTATTCAATGTTATGGTTTCTATTGCCCCAGGAGTTTGGATGTTTGTCCACAGCCCCTTGTCCTCATCTGCTTGGCTAGGATGAGTGCAGGGGGGAGAATGAGGATGCAGAGCCCTGTAAAGTGGGACAGTGAGAGTGGCTTCCCTTTCTCCTTGGAATGGGAGGCAGGGCAAAAAGGAGAGTAAGTGCTAAGTGCAGGACTGCACAGGCTGTATTTTGGGAGCTGGGGGGTAGCAAGCAAGCAAGGGGTCTGTATTGCAGAAGAAGTTTGGATGCAGTGAGATTGTGGGGGGCATGTGAGGAGAATGAACCACTGGAAAGAAGTTATGGCCACCCTGGAATTCTCTAACTCCTCCCCCAGCTCCTTGTCTCATTCTGCTGCCCTCTCCCAGCTCTTCCTTTGTGAATGCAGGGAGGATGGCTGAAAACTGAAGCAAGAGCAGAGGAGGGACAAAGATGGCCAGGAGGAAGGTCTGAGGGTCATGCTGGGTACCAACAAGCCCAAGGAGAGAGAGAACCTGCAGGAGATGACCACGGGGGAGTCCTCCCTGCTCCTGGGCATGGGGATGCTTGCCCAGGCTCCCATCCTGGGAGAGTTTATGGTCTAAAAGACAAGATGGGAAAATATCAGCCCATGGTGGAAGGTCCCTCTGTTTCCCTTCCCATGCACTGCCCTGTCCCTCCAGAGGGCTGATAACCTGTCCAGGTGAGATATAACCTGTCCAGGTGAGATATAACCTGTCCAGGTGAGATGCTGCTGCCCCTCACATCCCCTGCTCTCTGGTGTCCCATCCACTCCCACCAAAACACAGCAGTGCCTCAGCCCTCAGTTCATCCCCTCTTGGAGGAGTGAGTCCTTGCCGCCTGAAAAGCAGCTCCCTTTACCAGGGAAAGGTAAAAAGGAAATTTCATTTGGCAGAAGTATAAGGATTGAGTTCACATAGTTCTTGCTAAGAGAGTGAAGATGTACAAGGCAAAGAAAAGAGAAGTGATAGCACAGGTGAGGCACAGAGTGGTTCTGCCATCCCATTTTGATGTCTGAAGTTTTAGCTGGCAGCCTCTTGAAAGGGACACTCAGCATTTCAGGGACAAAGTCACCTGGCTGTACTAGGAAGGCAGCAAACACACTTTGGGAACCAAGTCACACATTTCAGTGACAAGTGTGGGCTCGAGGGGATTAACAGGGCACATTGCCTTCCTTCTGATCCACCCCTCGGCCCTTCCTTCCCTGCGAGGCAGGCGAGCAGCCACCCCGGCATTCCAGCGGGGAAGAAAGGGGCAATGGAAGGAAGGTGAGAACCAGGCGGCTCCTGGGCGAATTCCTGCCTCCATCCTGGGCGAATTCCTGCCTCCATCCTGAGGGGATTCCTGCCTCCATCCTGAGCGAATTCCTGCCTCCATCCTGGGCGAATTCCTGCCTCCATCCTGAGGGGATTCCTGCCTCCATCCTGAGCGAATTCCTGCCTCCATCCTGGGCGAATTCCTGCCTCCATCCTGAGGGGATTCCTGCCTCCATCCTGAGCGAATTCCTGCCTCCATCCTGGGCGAATTCCTGCCTCCATCCTGAGCGGA
>NW_005054309.1:1355856-1361928 GCF_000277835.1 Geospiza fortis | reverse complement strand
CCGCTCCCCGCCACCGCCGCCTGGCTCCGCGGGACCCCGGGGCAGCTCCGCAGGGATCCCCCTCCCTTCCCCACCTTCCCCTGCTCTCTGCAACAGCCGCTTCCTCACGGCCCTCTCCTGATGCCTTGAGTTGTAGCTTTCATGTTTTCCAAATCCTGTATTGCATTATTATTGGATTCTCTATTGCGTTCTATACTGCATCAGTATATGACTTTGAACTTCATATAGTGTTAGCACTTCATATGCTAAAAAATCAGGGCGACGCATATATGTTTTTATACATATAAAGCATATATGTGTTGCCCTGATTTTTTAAGATTTTCTAAGCCTTCTGATGTTTACATTATTGTAGCAAACTTTCTCACACACTTTCTGCAAATAACTTATTGTTTTGCACTCTTTTATGGAGGAGGAGAAATTTCATGGACTCTTGGTTTGTCCAGTGTCATTGGAGAGGTGGCACTTTCATCCTCCAATCCACTGTCACTTTTGGAAAACTATAAATGTTGGAGTCAGAAAATAAATTTCCTTTTTCTTCACCTTGAGAGCAGCGGTGTGTGCGCTCGTGTTGTTTCGTGTCCTATAGTGACATATATGTATAAATATACATATATGTATGTATATATATGTATGTACATATATGTATCTTCTCACAGTTTAGTTAGACAAAACAATCTTTTCCCATCCTGAGAACCAAGGACACCGCTGCAGCTTCAGGCTCAAAAAGTATAAACAACAGCAAATTGAGGAGAGCAAACTGGGAGGATGGGACTTCATAACCTGAAGCTGTAGTTGGACAATTAACCCCAATATGTAAATGGACCAGAACTTATAAAAGTGCAAGAACTCATGACTTGGAGTTCATCTTGGGTGGGCCCACAGCCGGGCTCTTGTGCTGCCCAAGGTGTATTCTTTGAAGGCCTTTTTCATAAATACCTACTTTATTCCTTTATTCCTTAGCCTCTGTTCTAGGCAGCCTCACAAGGGTCACTCCTAGCTCTGAAATGCTCGAGGCAGGCTCTGCTCCAGACAGGATTTACCATGTGGGAATGTGTAAGTGATGCTCTTTATGTGCTTCCTGCCAGCTTACTCAGGATGGAGAGCTTGCAAACCTGCAGGTGAAGCCAGACCAACACCAGCCCAGCTGTGCCAAAAAAGGCACCAGACTTGGTCCAGGGACCTGCAATCCCAGGTGTTGGTCTCTGCATCAGACAAGTGAGCTGATGGAAGAACTGCACTTGCCTGCTAGAAAAATGAATGGGATCACAACAGCTTATTTCACACAGACTGGGCATGTCAGTCCTGACAAGATACACAAGAGGTTGCAAAAACTCTTCTGGGAGTCTTAATGAGAGCAGTCTGCTTTAAGTTCTCAGGTGAAGTGAACACAGTTTGCCTGTGTGAAAGGCAGCAATATAACCATCACACTTCAGATACCTACAGCATTTTGCAGGATTAACTAGTCAACCCCCAGAGCCACTCTAAGCAACTTTTGCTGAGGCATCACTACCTCCCATTTTATATATCACAAGTAGCAGAATTTCTCCAAGCCCAAAATTCAGAGCCAGCAGTTCCCAGACTCTAGGCCAGTGGTCAGCCTAACTGCCCTTGCTGCCATCTTCTCCAGACAGGTGGATGAGCAAGGCCCATGTGCTTGGGCACAAGAGACAGGCTGCAAAGTACTCATGTGGCTGACAGGAGGGACTGTGCTCATGATTTCTTAGGTCAAAGGAACAACACACATCCCATGAGCAGCCCAGGCTGCCTGAAACAGAGCTGGAAACCTGAGGGACTGACCACCAGTCTAGCTGATTTTGTTTTCATGTATCAAGGAAAAGTGTCAAGTTAAAAGCCTTGTAGGCTGGTGTTCCTCTTCATTTTATCATCTTGTACAACAGCCTCCTGAATTCCTACTTGACAGTGAGTCAGCCCTGGGCAGAGGATCCTTTTTCTTCCTGGAAAGTAAACCCAGAGTCTGCTCCAACATCTCAACATTCCCACTTGTGTAGAGTTTGCCAAGCTCTGCCCACAGATATCTCAGAGCAGGTCTTCCACAAAGCACAGCCAACAGGACATGAATTTCCTGTGTAAACCCCACAGTAGGTTTTGTAGGATTTATGTTATTAGTAATGTGAAACCAAAGCCCCTCCTCAGTCATGACTGCTCCTGAGGGATCAGTTTGATCTGGAGATGTTTTTTGTGTTTAAGGCTTTCTCAGCCCTCATATCCTCTCCTTGTAGATCCTAACCTGAGTGTCCACTACCTGGATTGATGCAGAAACCCTGTGGGTGTGGTTTCAAAGCTGTGTCAGAGCCTCCATCACAACAGCTGCAGCCAAAGGAGCAGCATGAGGCTGCCCAAAGCTGGGACAGGCTGCCACAGTGCCCTGTGTGCCCTGGGGAGCACTGAGTGAAGAGGGACACTGGGATGATGAAATGTTGTCACAGGCTCTGCTTTAACTGCTGCTGGACTTTGCACTGAGGCCAAACAGCCCTTCCTGCCTTGCCAGGGACAGCTGCCTGTGACACAGGGGACAGACGGGTACAGGAGCCTTGCACACTGCCTGGACCATCTTCCCAGCACTTGCTGCTGTGGCTTTGTGACCCTGTTCTCCAGAGAGTGTTCTCACCCAGCAGCGAGCAGGACAACCACTGGACAGTTTGGAAATGTGGTTTTCAGCAAATGGGTCACATCACTTCGGGAGCCAATGTCCCAGCAGGGATGGGAGATAAAGATTCCTCCCCACATCCTTCCTCTCCTCATAGCTAGACAATGAATTTCCCATTATTGTCCTAGAGAAATCATCTCAGCGGAGATCTGGAGGAGGATAAGAAGGATCTTACAGACTGGTTCAAAGAGTCTGGAGGCAAGGCATGAGAACACACCGTGTGGAGAGGCAGACAGTGGGGCAGCCAGCAGGAGCGGCACCCTGGTGTCGCAACCGAGGGCAGGAACCCGAGGGAAGGGGACAGACAGCAACAGACTGTGCAAGCCCAGAGTGAGCAAAGCAGTCTGGTCGGAAACCCAGGCTCTGGGGAGCGGCTCAGTGCAGGCACAGCCTGGGTGAGCACCTGCAGATGGAGCTGCAAGAGCAGGGCCCGAGCAGCAGCAGCAGCAGCAGCCCCTGCCTGCAAAGCCCTGCGTGGTGGGCGAGGCAGGCGGCCAGGCAGGGCTGGAGAGGGACACAGAGACTCTCACCTGGTCAGACTTTGTCTCAGGAAGGTGGAGGCTCACCAGGCTGGGAAATAATCGTGTTTAGAGGAATCTCTGGTGCTCTGCAACTGGTTTCCTAACTAGGGTGAGAAATCTCAGAGATGGGGATTAGACAAAAGTGCCCTGCCAACAGCAGAAGCACCCAAACCTTGTCAGGGCATTTGCTGGGAGAATAAGTTGAAAATGGTGTTCAGCACAGTTTAAGACAGGGAGTGGGACTACCATACAATGAATCTGCAGAGCCAGCCTTCACCTTCCCAGGCTTTTCAATTAGCATAAATATTCAATATTCACTGACCCAGAAAGACGGACCCTGTCCCCAGGGCCTGGATATAGGAAATCCTGCTAGACCTTACTCAGATTTCTGCCTTTGCCTGCAAGAACTCCTCTCAGAGGAAAAGCCTACATGTCACCTGTTGTCACTCAAACCACTCTGTGACCTCCTCCAGTTTTGTGGAAAACTGTTCCTATGAGCCCTCCTCGCACACAGCCTCCCCTGGAGCAGTGGCCAGAGCAATGTCCCCCAGCTGTATCTTGCCCAGGGGGGACAGGGGGCTCCCTGCCCATCTCCCTTTGGTGCCCTGGGGCCGTTCCCAGTGCAGGGCAGCTGCTCGGGGCTCTGCAGGCTCTCGTGGCAGGTGCCTCCCTGGCCGGTGCAGTTCTCCGGCAGCTCGGCTGGCTGCACTCTCTGCTCTGCTTGGGAAGCGGCAGGGCTAGAAGGGAAACTCAGCTTGGAGCCATCCAGGAGCAGCAGGTTCCTGCATTCTTGGTAACAGAGGGAAAAAACCCCAACAACCCAGCAAGTGAGCCGGGCTGGGGGAGTTCAGCTGTAGTTTGTTTGTGTAGTCCATGCTGGGGGGGGGGAACACTAGGGTGCTACAGCCCCTGTGGAACGCTCTGCTGGCTGGTAAAGCAGTCTCTCTAAGCCTTTGCACTCTGAAAAGAAAGTCCATCCCTATGCACCCCTCCTGGGTCAGGCATTGACCCCATTTTACCTGGAAAATATCTATTTTTTGCTGTTATTTGGTGTCAGGGCAGCCTGGAAGGGTGGGGGTGTACAAAGAGATGGTCAGCAGGCAAAAGACAAAAAAAAAATGCCCAGCAATACAGAACAATGTCTGCAGCCCAGTTCATGCCTCTGCGAGCTCCCCACAGCCCTTGGAGCCATCTCCTGGTGCCAGCAGCAGGATGCTCTCCCGGTGGGATGCAGCCCTACCCATGGCTTCATCTCCCAGGCTCAGCTGCTCCAAAGTGACCCTGGGAAGGGGCTGCTCGATCCAACTATCTGGGAGGCCAAGCAAGGAAAGTCTTTCTTGGCAGGGGAGAAGGACATGGGAGGCCCCCTTGGCTCAGGTGACCCCCCCGACCCCCATGGCAAACACTGTAAATCCTCCCACTTCCCTGTGCAGCATTCCCGGGCACTCCCCCTCTCCCTGGAGCTGGGCCTGGCTCCGCAAAGCATGTCAGTGCTGGCCAGCCTTGGAAGGTAAGTATGCAGCTGGCTGGCTTACTACTTATCAGAGGGTTCTTCTGGCTGAGAATGGAGCTGACTTTAACCAGTGCGTGGCAGAGCTGGGCACAAGATGTCAGGTGGGCTTTGCCGGGCTCCCTGCAGGACCAGATCTCCCAGATCCCTTTATCCAGCTTCATCAGAGGCTCAGGGTGGCCCTGCCAGAGGGTGTGAGGGGGGCACAGGGCACCCTCAGCCCCCAGCTGGGACTCACTCAGGCTCTGCACATGCTGCACTAGTGGTGAGCAGTGCATTTCCATGGGCACAGGGGGATAAGGATCGGGACCGGCACCGGTATCCCCCACGGATGCAATGCCTGCTCAGCAAGTCTTTAAAGAATGGTTAATTTGATAGAGATTAGCTGAATCTCCCTATCTGTCCTCAGAGCCTCTCCCACCTCTGTTCATTTGCAACAGAAAGCTGGAAACCAATCTGCCTCATTGCCCTTCCTCCACTGGTTTTCTCCCAGCTCCATCCCATCACCCCAGCAAGGCTGCTCTCAGAGTCCCCACATTCCACTGTCACCTCCTCGCCCTACACCTCCCCCAGCCTCCCCTCCCCAGCCAAGCCTCCAAGCACCTCCCCTCTCCAAACCAGCCCTCCCTTCCAGGATCACCCTGCTCTACCTCCTCCCCAGCCCTGCCTGTCTCTTGCTGGCTTTTTCTCCCTCCATGTAAGCCTGCCAGGGAGCTCTGGGTATCTGCTCCCCACGATGGGGAAAGCCCTCTGGCAGGGCTGTTGCCTTGGCTCCCTGCCACGCAGCATCACAGTTTTGGCTAGCCTGGGGCAGGGGGGAGCCCACGGGTGCCCCTGCCAAAGCCCAGAAAGGTCCAGAAGCTTCCCGAGCACTCTGCCTACGATTTGACATCGTTCACAGGTGCTCGGTACGCTGGAAACCCGGTTTATATAAGCGATTGCAAATCGCCACCACGGGGCTTACCCATGGTAATGGCACATGAATCACACCCGGAGCAGGTTTCAGCACACGGAGAAATGAAATGCACAGCTGAGATCTCGCAGATAAGGGTGACACAAACTTGCTCCTGTTCCCAAGTGCCAGCAAGGGATCACCCGTGCAGGAGGCGGGGTGCTGCTTTTGGGGTGCTGCTCTGTGGTATCCACATGCCCTCTGAACAGAGAGAAGCTGTGAGACAAGCAGAGAAGGAGGAAAACACAATTCTTATCTCGCTTGCTGTGCCTGTGTTGTGCCAAAGTAGAATGCAATACGGAGATTGTTTACCCAAAGTGACGATGTTTTGTTCCCTTGGCCTATCGGGGCCAAGAAGTGTGTGTGTGTCGGACTGTCACGGGACAGTCACGAGAGAATCAGAGATGAGTGCAGTGTGAGC
>NW_005054309.1:1354453-1355296 GCF_000277835.1 Geospiza fortis | reverse complement strand
AGCCGAGATGGCTGCTACAGATAGCGGGGTGGGGGTCCTGTCCCCCCGTCCCTCGGCTGCACAGACACCCAGGACCCAGACCACTGAGGATTTGTAGCCCCTGACACAGAGACCAGGATTTCTGAGATGTTTTTGAGATGTTTCTGGTACTTTGGTTAGGCGACGTCACTGCCTTCTCAGCATAGTTTGCAATGCAAACGCCGCACAGAGACCACTTCCTCTGGAGCCGCTCAGGGGAGCCAGGACCTGCTAAAACTCACCATCGCTTTTTTTCTTCCTCAGCTCAAGTCCTTAAGGCTTGACTACCCATGCCTGATTCCCACTGAGCTGAGATTCAGCAATATTATCCCTGGGAGTTTTAAACTCAAATACATAAAAAAGTCACGTGCAGTTAACCTAAATAACAAGCTTAGGGTTTCCAAGAGACAGCCTTTCTTTCACCAGCCCAGCTACCCAAGGTGTGTGTGCCCCGGAGTGATCACACCGGGTAGCACCCGGATATTTGCCATCAGCACCAAACCTTTCTATTAAACTATTTTCTGGAGCTGTAATGGTTCATCATGGTCCTTTGCTTTAAATGGATGGAAGGAGTCATGGCTCCTGTACAGGGGAGTGTTCCAGCCAGGGACACGTCCCTCACCTCTTTACCCTTGTGCAAATGCCTGCACTGGAGAGGAGCATCCCTGTGTTCAGACATCCTCTCTCTCTGATTTTTTTTTCCTGCTTCAAAAACCATCAGTTTCCAGTAGCAGAATATCCCCCTGCTTTTAGCCAAGACCTGTGCTGAGAGCTATTTCTTAGAGGGTGCCAGCTCTCAATTGCTCCACACTTCAGTCAGGAATG
>NW_005054309.1:1344248-1353434 GCF_000277835.1 Geospiza fortis | reverse complement strand
TCTTTCTTTCTTTCTTTCTTTCTTTCTTTCTTTCTTTCTTTCTTTCTTTCTTTCTTTCTTTCTTTCTTTCTTTCTTTCTTTCTTTCTTTCTTTCTTTCTTTTTATTCTTTTTTTTTTTCCCAGGAACGTTGTAAGTAAATTCACAGCTGAACAACAGTGGGAGTAGAAGCCCTCAGAGCTGAGGGCTGCCTACGTTACAGGTATGGTAATTCCAAACTGATCCTCCTTTGTGCTGATAACAGGGCTGGCTATTGTTTTCCTGAAGTCCACATGTCTGAAAACACCGCAGGCGTAGATAATTGCAGTGAGCATGTGCTTTTGAATCTGTTTCTAAAACACGCCTGGGATTTAAGCTTTTTAAAAATCATGACCCTGATTCTGCTTTTTTCAAACTCAAAAGCAAAAATTCCCTTGGCTCGAAATGAAGAAGGGTCTAGCTCTTAAATACAACTTACAAAGGGGAAAACGTGCCCCTCTTTTTCTTTTTTGTGATGAAAGAACAAAGCCTGAAAGCTTTCAGCACTTCCCCAGCTTCTTTCTCGCCCCCATTCCCTTTAATTTTACTTCCATTTTTACGTGTAGAAAGTCAGATCTTATCTGAAGTGACAAGACAATTTGAAACTCTCCTGCTTTCATATTTTTCTCTGTTGATGATGCTCATTATGTTAAGCTTTGTCTTTGGCTGTAACTGGTTTCTTTCAGCTTCTGGTTGGGCACTTGGCTCCCAAGGGCCACCCTTTCACCCTTTCATGTTGTGCCATTGGACAACTGAGACTGGAAACCTCATACAGCTAAAGAAAGAAAACAAGTTAGGGATAGCTGAATGAGCAGGATGTTCCCACAGGCTATTTTCTGGTGATAATCAAGGTACCTTTTGGTTTCTTTATTTTCTAACAGGGTAATAGAGGTTTAGAGACCATTTGCTTGGGCTCTGAACTTTCATTTTACTGTTGCTGCATGTGAGCTATTGCTGTGCAGTTCCTCCATCACTGACACACCAGCAAAACACACGACACACAATAGAAAACAGGGGGAAAATCCTGAATAAACACTTTAAATAATAATAAATATTTTAAATATTCAGTTAAATATTTCGAGGATAGGACGCAGGAAAGTAAAAAAGAAAATTTGACCTAAGTGTGTGTGCCTCTTCCCTATCTCCTCTTGCACCCCAAATAATTTTGGCCAGGCCAAGGTATAAGGTGCTCAGAGTTACATCATTGTGGGGCTGGCTCAGCCAGGACGAATATGAAGTTGTAAACAAGTTGTTACTCGGGCCCAGTTGCCCCTGGTGTAGCAGGGCTGCATGGCTGGTGTTTGTGTCCCGGGTGCTTCGGCTCCTCCTGTGTCCCAGCTCAGAGGGATTATAATTACATCTCACCTTACCGATCTTTTTGGCTTGCCTGAATTGCTTCCACAGACCTGCTCGACTTGTTTGGCTGCTGCTTATTATTCAGCACAAGCCCCCACCCACTGCCCTTTCATGTACGTTCATGTTTGTGTCTAAAAGCCACAGAGGGACATTTTTTGAGAGGGGAGGGGATGAGTGTTTGCTGCTGTCTGGACCCCCGACTCCCCAGAATTCTGGGCCCAGTCATGGGGCAGGGGTGAGTCCTGTGCTTGTCTCAGTGCCCAAAGCAAGGACAAAACAGTGGCTGGTTTGGTGACGGTGACTCACTCCATTTCAAAATAGGGAAAATTTAATGAGACGCTTCCTGAAACCTGAGTTTTGCTCCCACAAGGCACAGGACAAAACGCAAACCAGGATGCAGCAAGAAGCTAAGGTGAGGGTGGGTGTAAATACAGACTCAACTAGGGACAGAGTGGGTCCCTTCCTGCTCCCCCACTTACAACTTCAGAGTGGGTATCACACAGGCAGATGCAGGTGGAAACAGCCTCTCCAGGTAAAACTTTGCTCTCTCCAATGATTCCAGGTCCCAACTTCACACTGGCTTGGACACTACCAGTGAGGATCCCTCACTGAACATGGAGCTGCTTTTTCACTCTAGCCTTGATCCTACCTGTTACAATTACGTGTAGAGGAACATGATCAGGGTTAAGGATGACACAGGAGATTTCAAACTGCTCTGATTATGCCTGAAGAAATGGCTGCCCAGCTCCATGAGCAGCCATGAAATGGAGGGGGGTTCTTGCAGCAGGCATCTCACTTACTTTGCATTTTGACGTTGCTCTTTAGAAAATGACCTCGGCATACGGCCACAGTTAAGCTTGCACTCAAATCCATAAATCCCAGAGTGACTCTTGATCAAGTGTCTGATTCACCTGACTCTGAAGTCACACCATGATTTGGAAGCTGCTCCTCAGTAAGATCGAATGAGAGAGCTGGGCTGAGTCAGGCACCAAGACTGCTGATCCACTGGTCTCAGCTGGGAATGGGATGGGCTCCTAGCCTCTAGTTCCTCACTCAGGAGTGTCCTCGTACCCATCAGGATCCCAAGCTTCACCGAGCTGTGCCAAGGTGTCCAAGAGTTGAGCTCCTTAAAGGGAGCAGCTCAGGCTGGACTCCCTGAAGAGCTGATGTGCATTTCCCCATCCTCTGCCCTAGACAGGCTCAAAGCCAAAACCAGGGCCACCTTGAACAAAGGCAGCCTTGCTGGTGCTGACCTTTGGCACATCCATGTGAAAGAGGAAAGATTTAATTCATGTTCCTACTCTGGTCAGTTTGGAGGCTGCACCTGTCCCCCCAAGGCAGTGCCCTAACCTTGGGCTGGTGGCTTCTCCAGGTGGCTTCCTGTCCTCCACTCCAGCTGAGGAGTGTCTGGGTGTGAAAACACTCATCAGGGACTCAGGACAACCTCACATGCTCCTGGTGAGTCAACCACCACTCTGGACATCTGAGTGACTCAGTATCTGAACCAAAAGGCTGGGCTCCAGCAGGTGCCATCCCACCATTCCTGCCCTTCATGCACTGCTGCTGGGCCAACACTGCTGCAGGGAATGCTTTCTGGCTTCTATCTGTATGGCTGGACACAGGCATAGAGGGGGAGAAGGGATCATTCAGGTTTCATTCTGAGACATTGCTGGCACTGGAGCAAGCCTGAGCATGACTGGAGTGAGGCAGTTGGGACAGCAAATTCCAAGGGAGGAGAAACTGCACCAGAACAAAGGAAGTTTGTTTGGGGACAGAAACACAAAGAAAAGTCCTCATTGCTGCAGCTCTAAGAGCGAGATTAAACTGTTTCTAAAGTTAGGTGACTGCTCCCTGCCCCTAAGCCATTCCTCATTTGTCACCCAAATTATGTTGAGACCTGGGGCAGCACCTACCTGTATTAAACTGAATTATTTGCATCCGAAAAGAGTTGTTAAAAAAGAAGGCTCGGGCAATGCAACTTATCTTGCTTATCTGACCTCCTCTGACATTAGGGTGCTGTATCTGTGGCACAGGCAGATGCAGAAAATCTTCCTCCACCTGGACACTGCTGCTGGTGCTGCCAGCTCAGCCTGGAGCTATGACCAGGCACCTACTCCCTGCTAAAGCTTCTGCTGACCTTAATGGAAAAGGGGAGAGCCTTTTTTGGTGACTCACAGCATTGAATATCATGTTGGGAAAAGAGCAGTTGAGATCAGTAAATTAGCTTGCTTTCATTTACAAGAGTGAGTGTTCTGTTGGATGGGAACAGGGAGGCAAAGGGTGGATTGTTTATCCAAAAGAAGAAAGGACTCAGTTTGAGTTTCGGTGGCTGCTGGAAGTCCAGAGTCAATAGCCGAGGATTGCCTCAGGGCACTTCCAGGTCGGAAAATCTGATGGCATTTTCAAATAGTACAAGTCTGCAGAGATTGTGATCATTTCTGGATTAGAATGATGTGAGCACCCAGTTGAAGCAGGGGTTCACCACTGGTTTTGTCAGAGGCTTGTCAACCACATTTAGGATGTATTACTGTAACTCAAGGGCTTCCTATTCAATCAGCTGCAGTCAGAAGTTTCTGTCATCAGAATCAAGGGAGGCCTTTTCCCAGTGGGGTTCAATCCATCCCTTCCTGCTCCAGCAAAAGGAAAGGGGAACATGTTACATCTTCAATCTGCTGCCTGCTTAATTCAATCTAGATAAAAGCTGGCTGTAGCTCGTTCCTGTTTACTGAATGGTAGCCATGGACAAGCTCTGTTGGTTTGAATATGGATCTCAACCAGATGAGAAAAGGGATATGATGCCAAAGGTTCTAGCAGGATAAAAGGAAAACCTCTTCCCTTCCTGTGTTGTTACAACAAACAAATGGACTTAATCTTTTCCCAGTGGGATCTCCACACAAAAATAACAGAAATTGCCCCACAAATGGCAGCAGTTCCAAACTTTCATTACTCTTATGATACTGCTAGAAGTTTTTTCCAAGCAGATGCTGGAATCATGTCTAATGTTCTGGCACTGTCCTTTGCAAACAGTCCAGTGTGTGTGTGTGCCACCTACACACATGCATGCTTGCATAAACACACTTTTTCTCCTGCTGGTCCTAGTCAGAACAGATCCCCATTCTCCCCTCTACTGAGCAGTTAAACTTGGCCCTGCTGGAAGGCTCCCTGTGCTGGGCTGGGCTATGTTACACTGACATACACACACACAGCTTTTCCAAAAGACAGAATTACCCTGGGAGCCTAACTTCACCAGTCAGCTTAAAATTTGACTGCTCATCTGTAACAGAATCTCACTAGTTGGTTTTCACAAAAGAACAAGAACAGCTACTGCTGCTTTTTTTAATTGCTTCCATCAAGCCTAATGGGATGTTGGAGCTGAATGAGTGTAAATATACAGAGGCGGGTGTGGGAATGTGTCCCAGGTTGCACCCACCACATTCTTCTGGTCTTCTCTGCAAGAAGATATCATCACTACAGTAACAATCCTGAGCCATCCCACAGGTTTTGGGATGGATGGAGCCCATATCCTCCCTTCCCCACCTGCCCCAGTCAACCAGAGATAAGTTGTGGGAAGCTGACTCTGCGCCCAGCCCGTTCCTCTGATCTGTGCATGCAGCTGCCTCCACAAACAGAATTAAAGCCACATGAGAAACATCCAGCAGGAAAAAATAAATCTCTGACATGGAAGAGATTTCACTGACAACAGGAGCCCCAAGGATCATGGGGATGCAGAGTTACTGGTGTCAGGAGCAGACCCATGCTTGTGGGGAGGGACATCTTCTGCCATCCTAGGCTGGGTGTGATGGCACATCCAGCACCAAGTGCACAGGCGCTCTCCACAAATATGTGCAGCCATCTATCCTGGGAAGAAAAACACTGCTACTGGCACTGGGCAGAAACAGGCTTTCATAGGAAATCACCTCAATTGCTCTTGAGAGGAAAAGCTATGACTCTGAGAGGAAATTTTCCATTTTTTATTAGCTACGTTGTAAGTTGTTTTGCAGTTGAATTCCATGGAAAGAAGGAAGAGTGTGTGTTTAGGTTTTATCAGCATTTTTTTCCTGAATTTCTATTAGTTCTGCAAAAAGATAAAAACTCAAATGTCCTGAAAGTATCTCTTGTGGGAAGTCATGGATGTTGTAATCACTCTTTTAGCTCTCATTTGTCCAAGAGGTGTGAATCAAAATTACCCATGTCACAGGGGAGTCCCAAATGAACCTTTATCTAAATCTCATCATGGAAGAGATTAGCAGATCCACTGCTTTACTTGCACATCTCTGCTGTAGCAGGAAGGGAGCAGAGCCTGCCCTGCACTTAATGTGCCATCTGTTCTGTAAGAAATGCTTAAGTGACCTAAACAGGGACAAGACTATGGTCAGTTCTGGGACCCTCTGTGCTGTATTTGCCCTATCATTTCCATAGGTATGCCTTCTTTAAAATTAGTAGGAATAGCCAAGTTATGGCCCAGAAGGGAGTCCAGGTGCTGCAGGCTCAGGGACACTGAGCTCAACACTGGCTGCTTCACTGGAGCTGTTACTGCACTCCAGTCATGCATGAACAAGTTGATTTAAGTGTATATATTTGGTTCTGTCCCACCCTTAATATATTATGTCTTTTTCCAAGCTCTGAGCTGTTTGTATGGCACCTGGCACAGCTTAGCTGAAGCTGCTGCTTAGAGGGGCTGAGGGCTGACACCATTTATGTAACACTGAAATAATTTGGGTAGAAGTACACCAATGGAAACCTCTGCAAGTTCATGTGCCCCTTTTGCACAGCACAAATTTCATTACCCAGGTGAATAATAGGAGGAAAGGGAGGGCTAAGTTCTGAACACCAGGACATAGATAAGCAAGTTTGTCTATATTAGAAGGGGGTAAGCTGGCTTAGAATAGGTACTTTACAAAACTTTGAATCTCCTCCAAAGCTCTTGTATTTTTGGGTCCAAGCAGATAAAGCAGTGCAATCCTTCAAGTGCTCTTGGTGTTGACACACACTGCTGAGCTCTGTGTATGCCAAGATAAAGAGGCAGCCTCCAGTAGTCCATTATTCAGTGCTAGACAACTTGATTATGATGGAAACAAACTACTCTTTTGCAATATTGACATTGTGATCTATGGCAACAAGTTCTAAAAGGCCTGTCACATTTTGAACTACTGCTACAGCTGTAATTAATGTTTTTACCTTATTTCAAAATACCTGATATGTCTTCTTTGGAAAAAGGTTCATGCTGAGTGCAATTCTGTAAGAGCAATTTTCATCTGCTCTGGACTTCGGTCTTGATATCATCATCTTTCAAAGCTGGCCTGAGCCTGGCTCTGGGAACAAATTGTAAGGAAATTCCTATTAAAACATTGTCTTGCAGTGATAAGAGCTGCTCTGAATCAGGACTAACTCTTGCCTTCAGTAGAAATAGGTGTGTGCAAGGAAAATTTCATCATTCCTCTGAAACACAGGACTCCAGGCAGACTCTTACTTAATGTTCCAGTTTCTGAGGAATTCTGTGGCAAGCCTGGGAGCTTTGCTGACCTGCCTTGCCCCAGGAGTCACTGGTGCCAGAAGTGTGGTCCTACCCCAGCACTCTGCTTTTCTCCCTTGCCTCTGAGCTGCAGGGTCTCAGCCCAGTCCCTGCCTTCTGCTGGCCTGAGCACCCACTGGCAAACCCAGCAGAGAGCTCTTCACTCAGCTCAGTGTGAGTGATGAGAGTCCAGAGATGGCAAAAAGAAGGACTCAAAAGCACATGGCTGGCAAGGATGGAGCTAGGGAGACTTCCCCCTTTCCAGGGCAGCTTGAGGACTGAGTGGTCCAAGTTCAACCCAAGTCCAAAGCCTCCTGGATCTGTAGGCGCTTCACTTGGTTTCAGGCATTTAGGGTTCAGGGCTATGGTTTGCCTGCTGCCCATTTGTAACCACAGTGAAGACACTGCCCTAACTCACTTGGCTGCTCTGAGGATGATGAAGAATTTAGGTGTAAAGAGCCATGTAAGCCTTGTGGAGAGAAATACTTGCTCTGGAGTTAGCTTGAATTTTGAACAAGTGCTTCCTATATCTGCAGGGCTTAGTCCTGCAGTGTTACCCTGAAAGATGCAGCAGACAGCCTGGAGCAGCCCCATGAGCTCAAGCACTGCACAGGTGTAAGCAATTACTGCTAACAAATCTACCAGGCAAAGAGAGAGGCGTGTTTGAGCCACGACAATGTTGTATCCCAAAGCAGGACCTGATCAGAGCAGTAATTATTTGCTGTCTGTCTGTCTGTCTGTCTAGTATCACCCTGGCACCCCAGTCTGTGTGTTGAGATAATTTTTATTGTTTCTGCTACCAGCTGGTACTGAAAACAATATTCTCACCTTCATTGCCTGGACTAAAAAAAAGCACCAGCTAGAAGAAAAGTCATAGATAGAGAGATGGAGCTATGTTTTCTGACTCTGCAGCCAGTGATTTGGGAACAGTTCAAAAGCATTAGGGGGATCCTGCCTGGTCCTGTGCTGACACCTGAAGTCTAATTAACCTTGGCAGTAGTTCTGAAGGAAGAGTGAGCGTCACTGCAGCAGGTGCTCGGCTGTTACATCCCACCTGGGTCTGGAGGGTTCAGGGGGCTGCTCCCACCCAGGAAAGCCCCAACAGCTCAGCCCCAGCTGAGCTACTGCCCGTTATTTTCATGGGGATGGCCCAGCTCCAACCCTTTGTGGAATTGTTTTCCATGTGGATGGAACACACCACAGCTCCAATGTGAGTGAACACGGTAACATCAACACAGCCTTCTCCCCAAGCTAAACATATTACAGCATCAGCAAATTACAGGGCACTGTAAATTAGACTCCCTCTTGTGCAGACTCTGCTTGCTGGGCCAAGGCCACATCCCTCCCTGAAGGAAGGCAGCAGCCGAGGGTTTCATTCCTCCTCACGTCCCCTGCTCTGTGCACAGGGCTGCCTGGGCATGGTCACATTGCTGCTCATGCTCCCAGAGCATCCATCCCACGCATACTTCCCAAAGGATGCTTTTGTCATGCTACAATATGACAGTGACCAGTAAATCTCAACAAAAGTGACTACCCGTAGGTCTGGGTCAGTTTAGGCATTTTTACTCATTGGCAGGGAAAAGCACATAGGAAGGGACTGGCTTCCCCTTTTTGTCCCGAGTTTCTGGGGACCTGAAGTCAGGAAAGGTTCAGAGAAGACTTCAGAGCACCTGTGTTGAAATCCAGGAGTCAGGTAAACAAGCAGACCTGGCTTTCTGACAGATGTGTTTTGGCCTATGTGTTTTTACCAGACCTTTTCCAGAGAACGCAGTGTGGAGAAATGTTATTGTGGGTCTGAGAAAACAATAATTAAAAGGAACCGTTGAGCTCTTTTCCCTGAAAAAACAACAAATGCAGCCCACACTCTCCCATCCCCCTAGCGCAGCTGGCAGCCTTGCTCTCAGGGCCGGCCCGGGGCTCCCAGCTCGGGCTGGTGGGACACAGCTCTGCCAGCCCCGGGCTCAGGCTGTGCCATGCACATCTCAGGGCAGCCACCCCTCCGGGAGCTGCGCTGAACGACAACAGCCGCGAAAGAGGAGCAGACACAGGTAAATGATTATTTACAGCTGCTGCCTGGGCAGCGTTGCACAAGGGGAGGGTGGAGCGCGTTCCACCGCCCCTCCCCGGCTGTGGGCAGAAAAGCCGATCGCCGCCGTGATGTTCCTCCTCCCCCAAGACGGAGTTAATACTGTTTACCTTGTAATAAGAATGCTATTTCTTGCTTTTTTTTCCCTTGGCTGAGCTTGTTTTAGGTCTCCCCGGCTGCTGTCCTGCTGGGGCAGCTGGCTCCAAGGGCAGCCAG
>NW_005054309.1:1331611-1344216 GCF_000277835.1 Geospiza fortis | reverse complement strand
AAACTAAAAGTCAAAGCCCTTGGCTGCAGTGGGAGGTGAATCCGTGGCAGGGGAGAACACTGGTGCAGCACTCAGCAGCTTTCACATAGCTGGGACTTTTCTAGGAGCTTAGGAAGTAAGAAAGCTTGGCACGAGCTAGTTCATGTTGTTCTTCCCTCGCTTTCCCTTTTTTTTTTCCCACTAAAACCCATCTGCAAACTATAGGACATTGGCAAAGGCTGTCTTTGTACCCCTCAGTCCTGGGGATCCTCTGCCCTGATGTGAAAAAACAGTTTTTTATGTCAGTCACTTCCTTCAGCTTCCTGGACAAAAGACAGGTGTGGAATTTTATGATGGGGTAGGTGAAGTACAAAAACACCATGGTAAGAATGTAGACTTGTGCAATGTCCCAGAGTGTGCCACCCAGTCTGGCTGTACCAGCCAGCAACAGCCTGGGATGGTCAGATGGACTTCCCTGGTGATGAAAACATTTTCCCAAACAGTCCTTCTCCTAGCAGGAGGGACAGCCTGCACAACTACAGTGAATTAGGACACAATGGAAGCAGAGCCATTCTAGAGCAAGGCAAAAATATGGGAAACATCAAAATTCATGTTTCTGACATGAAACCTGCTCCTGGGCCTGGCTGATGAACCAGATCAGAGTGGAGGGCGGTTTCTGTGCCTCAAGGCAAACCCAGGAGATGTGTTATCCAGGTGAGTTGCCCAGGGCTTGGCCCCCAGCCCAGGCAGGACCCACCAGCTGAAGGCTCCTTGTGTCCCCTGTGGCAGAACAGCAGGAGCACCCACAGGCTCCATAGCTCAAGGGGCTCCTGGTATGCACAGCAGGTCCCTGTAGGAAATGTAGACCCTAGGAACACCAAGTCCCTGATGCAGTATGCTAGGAATCCAGGCAGGGCTTTTCTGGAAAAGCTGTAGGAGTTGGGATGTTTTCCAATCAAGCACGAGGCTCAACAAAGGAGTGTTTTTCCCTTTCTGCTCAGTGATGCAGATGCCTGAGCACAGGACTTCAGGAGCTGCAGAAAGGGTCAAAAGCAACATGCTATAGAAGAACAAGCTCCTTGTCACAGGCTGGACTTCTAGAAGCAGGGAAACAGCTACAAGGCAAATTGAAGAAGCAGTGGGAGTGGAGGAATGAAGAGTGTAATGAAGGGGGACAGGGAGGAACCCTTGCAATACTGTTTGTGTTGCAATCCAAAGGCCAGTTTGGAAAGCTCAGCTCAGTTGGATGCAAAGCCCTGGCTGAAACACGTGGTTGATGTGAGTCTGTGGCTCCTCCGCTCAGTGTCACACCAGCCATCTCCTCTGCCAGCTGGTGGCTGCTAAGGTCATGGGCAAAAAATATTGTGGGCGAGTAATCCTGATGGGATACACACTAGCCGTCAGGCTTTGGGCACTTGTGAGGTGTGACATTGCAGGATTTATTGAAGATGTCCCCACCCATTGCAGGGGCATGGACAAGGTGACAAGGAAAGGTCCCTTCCAATCCAGGCTGTTCTGTGATTTGACTGCAGCGCTGACACTGTGCAAAGAGCTGAGCACAAAGTAACTTTTCAGGTAGACTTAGGTGTAAGACCCTGGAAGATGCTGCTACCATTGGCAGCTTTTAGCTGTCCTTTGTGAAAAGACTGAGACAATTTCACATCACTGTCACTTCACTGGCCGCCCCAAAGTTACTCCAGATGTCTCCATGCTCAGGACAAAGGCTCAGGCTCTGTCAGTCTGGTTACTCATCTAGATTTGTAGATCTGCTGCTGTTTTGAGCAGCTTCAGAAGGTTAGTGACATTTCTGGGCTTTTCTCTCGAGAAGAAGTCCTTCATTAACTTCTTTCCCTCATTAATGCCATTATTTCTGCTTCTGCCTTATATTAAAAAGATTCTGAGCTTGTATAAGTGTTTCACAAACAGCTGTCAACAGCTGTCACTAGGTTGCCTTGCTATTTCTGTGATCTTAATTGTCAGTTTTCACTGCTTTAATACTCTTTAGCTATGTTTTCAGAGCAATACAGAAAACAAAGCCAAATTTATTACAAGAAGCTCATGTGCAAATCAGAAACTGAATCTGAAAAAGGCATTGGGCATGGATTATTTCTTAAAATTATTGAGCTGGAGAAGCCAAGAAATCCAACAGGCTGATGCTATTCCAAAAACATCTTGAGGTCTCTTACTCCTTCGAAATATCTAAGCAATATAAATGAGCATGTAATTCCCACTGACAGTGAAGTTCTCTGCATAGTGTACAGAGCTCTGGCACTATGTGAATAATAAATATGACATGGAAGAAGGTGCCAAAAAGCAGTCAAAGTTCCCATTGTCTGCAGAGACAAATGCCATCATTTCATTGCAAGATGGCTTTAGCAGCAGGAAGGCCAGTCACGTGCAAATACTGAAATCCAGTGAGAAACTCCCCCAGCTTTCAACCCATGCAACTGCTTTTCTATGCAAACTACAGCAAAGATGGCCAAAGGGTTGTAGGAAACATGGCCAAGTAGAATTGCATGATCATGGCAGAAAGGGAGAGGAAATGAAAGTCTGGCTTTGAATTTTGTCCAGTTAAAATATAGCAAACAAACAAACAAGGTAGCCTCTGGCTCCTGCCTCTGTGCCAGCCTCACGCAGATCTGCATCTCCTGCAGTGGTCTATTTTTGCCAGCTGCTGAGAAGTCTTACTGACCATTTTAGAGGTGGAATTGCTTTCCTCTTTTCTTCTGCCCAGGAAACCTCAGAGTAGAAGTTGCAAGAGTCCTTGGAGAGGGAGAGAACATGAAAACATGGGAAAAAATTAATCTCAATGGAAATCCTTGACTAATTGACAGGTTGGAATAAGAATGACCATAGATCCCAAACTATGCCAGGCAACCAGCCTGCTCCAGGCACTGCAAGCTCACTCAGCCAGCCACATGCCTGGCTGTTTTGCTCTGCCAGCTTTACAAGGCCTAATTAGCTTTGTTCCTATTGTTTGTAATCACAAAAGCAAACAGCCCTTGGAGAGTGAGGGACTAGAGGAGGCAGCTCCTTGACAGAGCTTAAGAAAATGTTTTAAATACAGTTTGCCTCTCATCACAAGTACTTAAAAATATAAAAGGGATGAACTCAAAACCCTGAACAGAAAAAGGTTTCCAGGGCAGGCAGAAGCAGGGGGATAGAGCCTTGATATCCTGGGGAGCTATCAGTGCAGGTTGTAAGACCCCATACCCAACAGGAACCATTCTCTACCAGGCCTGCAAGAAAGGTTGTACTGTCACAATAGAAGCACAGTACACTCCTTGAAGGGCCTTAGAGTGAGATGAAGGAGTCACACAAGGATCAGCAGAACTCTCCCTGCTCTGAAGGCAGAGCACCTCTCCTGGGAACACCCTGGCTCCGAGTCCCATCCCTTCCCCATTCCCGCAGCTCCCACTCCCCTGCCAGGGACAGTCTGCCTTGCCCCTGCCCCTTCCTGCTCCACCCAGGGTGCAGCCTGCCTTGCCGAGGAGCAGAGCAGACCTTCTGGTTCCTGGGCTGCAATCGGAGCAATTACTGGGTGAGTTTCTGCCAGAGGCCACAACTGCCTGACTCACTGCAGAAGATCTGTCCCCACCTAAGTCTGCTGTAGATACACACAGCTAAACAAGCTCCATCCTGGCAGGCAGGCTCCCAAAAGCCCAAGTCCCACTCTTCACTTCCATGTGCACTGTTCCAAGTTCTGTTCTAAAACAAGAAATGAAGTAATAGTCTGATTTTCCTTAAAAAAGTCCATTTATTGAAATTGTTTAAACACTTTTTACAAGTTCCCAGTACAAGCATCTGCTCCCTGGCTCAGGGTTAATGCAAATACAAAAGCACAGACTTCAGCAGCTCTTTAATGTGACCTGAGCTGCCACCTCCCAAGACAAGAGGTCTCCCAAGGCAGCTGCTGTGCACAGGCAATTCCCCATGGAGAAGGGGAAGCCACATGGCCCAGCTCCAAGTATAGGCCAACAGCAACTCGAGCCTGAAGCAAATGCTCTGCTTGGTTTCTTTTAGTAACTTTATGCTGCAAGAGTCGGGTACAGAGGTACAAGGCTTGTACAGACCACCAACGTGGTACATAGCTCAGCCAGAGGCTCTCCCTGTCTATGGAAGGAAATCAAGAGATCTGATGCCTCTGAACATATACACAATTATAAAGCCTGTTCAGAAGCACCAGTTTCCTTCTGGAGCTTTGGAGAAGTGGCACTATCCCTGTAGGAATCACAAGACTTAACTCCCAGTGTCAGCCAACACCAAGTGGCTGAGTGGGTGTTTCAGGGGAAGGGGTGGGAACCTTTGATGAACAGCATTATTATTTTTTTAGGTATGATTTAATATATAAGGATGGCTATATCTTTAAAATGTTTGTTTCTTCCTCTTTGGTGAACTTGGATTACAAGCAAATGCCATAACCTTTGGGTCAGTTTTCTTGGAATTTGCCTTCATATCATCACTGGAAGTGTTTACAAGAAAGACAGGATGGAATGGCAGTGTGTGAGGTATCCTTGGGGAAACATCAGGGAGTGGCAGTGCATTCAGTTTGGTTTAACACAGCTAGCTGCAACAGGCAAACAGAGATTGGGAAACTAAGCCCAAATGAGAAAGCCTTGAGGAAAGAGGAGAGTGTAAAAGGTGACCTGTAACAGACACAGAGATAAAGCTTCAAGCTCAGCTGCCAGGGTGGGAACATGGAGAAACAATCACTGGCAGCACTCGGTGTCTAAGGAACAGCCACAGCCTCACCATAGACACATAGTGAAAACAGAAGGCAATCCTTTTCCTTGAGCTCTTCCCTGGCACCAGGGAAACCTGCAGATGCTTTGGGAGTCTGGTAACTTCTGTGGTCTCTACCTTACACTGCATCTTCCATTAGCCAACAGCATGTGCACAGACAGTGTGGATTTCCACTGAAGCCACAGCAATTTGTTTCTGACCCTTTGTCTGCATGGAAAGGAGGGTGCTGAAGATTATGCCAATAAGACAGTACAAGAGCATTTTACATCTCCAAACATTCTTACATGTAAAGCCTTTTCCCCAAAATTATGTTTCCCCTTAAGCTATTGGTTTCATCATTCTGTATATTATATATGTTCCTTTAATTTCTACACACACCACACTGGGCTCTAACTTAATGGGATATGGGACTGAATTGTTACCATCTATTTAAAAAAAAATAAAAACAACCAACTAAAAAAAGCACCAACATCCGTCTATAAAAACAGTATCATTTTCCCTTTTACTCCCAAATACTAAACTTAACCCAAGCTTGGAGGTTTCATCTTTCCAGTGGCAATACCTATGAATCTAGGCTAGCCTTCCTCCACGGGCTGGGAGAGAAAGGAGAAGTTACGTCCAGTAGCAAAGAGGATTACAAAAATATACACATTTTTGGGAGAAGAGGAAGGCAGAACCTAGAGCCTGGACTCTGCTCAGGACAGTGGCATTGTAGTGTCCTCTCCAAAATGCTTTCACTACCAGTGCTGGCGGCTCCTCTTCTTTGTTTCATTATACATAATCCTTCCCTGTGGAGGAGGCATTTTTTGGGTAGCCTCGGGTGGGGGGATATGAAGTTTCTCTCCGTGGACAGGAGCAGCAGAGGAAGGATCCCCCCAGTATGGCCAGAGATGAAGCTGCCCAGCCGATAAAGAGAGCTGACCCAAACTCAAATCTGGAGAAGAAAGAAGGGAGAAAGTGAGAATCACTGTAATCCAGAGGTATTACTTGTAGTTATACATTCACACATAGCAGGAGAAAGCAGAAACTGGGATGGATGTGGCTTCCTGCAAGGCAGCAGCTTGGAGCAGTCAGGCTTTGTTGATCTTCAAAGCTCAGAGCTGGGTTTCTCCAGTATTTTGAGTCACCCCCAATAGCTGCAGGCCAAGCTCTGTGCAAACCAGCCCTTTAGCATGTAGTGGGGCAAAAATCACAGAAGTCCCAGCTGTGAGGTCTCTGGCAGTGATGTTACCTTAAAGCCAAGATCTAAGAGCCACATGGAGAACGAGATCCGGTCCCATCTCTTTCTGCACAGCCTGAAGCCTGCCCAGCTAGTTCAGAAACTTCCTTTCTTTGTTTTGAGTGACTGCTACCCAAACCTAAGCCCTGTGAGCACTTGTCATGCTAAACTATAGTGTGTTACACCAAATGGGTCAGTACCTGGTGTTGACGGGGGTGAAAGGATCATAAAAGGCTCGAGCCACTCTGTTGCCATACCAGGATGTGGCCACCAGCGCTGCCAGACCTGCACACAAACAGAACATCATGTCAAGGCTTAAGAAAAAAGAATCAGCAAAATCACTGCAAAAATACGGATGCAGTAGAATCAGCATCTGGAGTAAAGCTGAGCTGCTACTACCCTGGAAGTTCTGAGCTGTTCCATTTAGTGCTGGTTGGGACAGAAGTTAAGAACAGATTTGAGGCTTCCCACAGTTACACTGCAGCAAAGGCAAGACTGCTCTGCTGACAGCCTTTTCTCGCTGAAGCAGGGTCAAAATCAGCTCTGCCAAGAGATATGGAAAGCATGAAGTCCATATGGAGATTGCAATGCCAGTGCTAAGGTGCCTCAGGTAGCCTGAACCAAAGTCCTCTAAGGAGTTCCCAGACCAAAATGCTCTTGGAGCAACACATCAAGCCCTCCCACATCCCGCACAGGATATGTGGCGCCTAGGAAACAGCACATTCAACACTCAGCACATCTTATGTTACCAACCTGAAATGATGAAGATCACCCCACCGAAGACAGCCATCCTCATCTTCTTCACCTGGTCATCTTCCATGCACTTCATGCATTTCATGCCTGTCACAGCAACAAACATTCCAACGAGCCCCAGGAGTATTGAAGCCACCATCAAAGCCCTTGTGGCCTGCAGACTGCCTGGAAGACAATAGGATTTGAGTTATCCACAAAGTAAACTCAAGATACAAATCAAAATTCAGATTACTGGGCTCAACAATCTTCTATCTAAGTATTCCTGCTCCCTAATACACAGGATACAGCCAAGCAAGACATTCCTTCTCAGCTTTAGTCTCAAGGCTGCCATGCATCGGGATCAGAGGGCTCTCTGCCTCTTCTAAAATGCATGGCAAACAAGGGTATGCAGCGGCCTTTTGCAGGAAATGACCTGGGAATTGCCCCCAGACATCTTTTGTTCCTTGATCATTTGAATCCCAATTGGAAGGACATATCTGTTTATCAAAAGAAGTATTCAGATTTAGGCTCTACCTTGACAAAGTACTTAAGCACATGTTTTAATATGAATAGTGACATACATATGAATAGTGCCACAGCAGACAGAGAGGCCCATTTGCTGTTCAACACTTCCAAAACCTGTCTTTTATACAAATAACTCAGTGCTGATTTAGATGTTTTTATGCTACATTCTCACTTTGAGTCCCAGAGGGTACAAAAATACAATGGCAAAAGAAATAGGACTTTCCCAGACAATTGAAAAATACCTTGTTTTCTTTTCTACATAAAATATTTAGCTTAATTGACTCAAAGATACTTAAATGCTTTAAGAGCTTCTTGTGCTTTTGAAGAGTTGGAACATGGGGTGATGCCTCTCATAGTGAGTTCTCAGCAGACAGACTTGATGTACCTCGGGATTTGGTTTTTATATGGAGTCATCTGAAGGCATGAAGACACACTAATCCTACTAATGGGAGCTTCTGAACTTAGATTTTCTTGATACAAAAAAAAAAGTAGTAATGTAAATTAAGTCATTACTAAAAAAACCCCTCAGGTGACAAAACACCTGACTAGCAGTGAAATAAGAGCCTGAGCTTCATTGTCTGGCAAATCAGGTTTTTTTGAACAGAATGAATTTTCATACACAGCCCTGTAAAGCCCTGAGAACAAACAGGGCTAGTTAATACAATGAATAAGCTCCAAGGAGCATGCTGTTACCAAGGCACAGGTGTCCCCTGACACAGAATCTCAGATCTGAAGCTCATCCCTCAAAACACCCTGACTGCATCCTGGTAGAGCTCTGCAAAGCATTTCAGGCTTGGACTGCAAGATTTAAGCCTTCAACAGAGCACCTGCACACTCACTCAGGGCTGGCATGGTGAGCCCATCTGAGTCCCTGCCCCAACAATGGGCTCTGTGGCCCAGTCTGAAACTCAGAGCTCAGACCTGGCCAGGAGGAGAGCAAAGCCACACAGCCATCCTCTGCAGCTTCTTTACTACACTTTGTCCCACAGAGCTGCTGGTGCAGGAAAACTCCTGTGACCCATACCAACACCAAGCTCTAATTTGCTCTAAAACAGATCTGGATCTGCCCCTTTACACACAACCCTACTGTTCTGTAAACACATTATGAAACCAGTTACAAACAACACAACAAAAAGACCATCAGAGCAACAGGAAGGAACACACTTTCATAAGATGACTGTTGGCTTTCTTGGGAAAATTCCTCAATCAGCTTGGCTAATATCATCTCTCACTTCCTTCAAAGGGGAAGGTGACACACCTCTGCACCACCCATGTGTTAATCAAAGCCCATCTGCTGCATGTACAGAAACCCATTAACAAAGCCAGTTGTCACTTTAGCATAAATCACCACTGCACTATCCAAACTCGTTTTTAATTGATTTATCTCTAGTGTCAGAGATTACACTCCAAAAGTAATTTCTACCTTACAAAAGCGATGCCAGTGTTCAGAAAGGCTTCAGCTGACAGGCAACCAATTCAGCTGCCATACATTTAAGGCTAAATTGTGCCCTACAGCAGAAGCTCTGGAGAGGCCCATGGCTGAGTACCAGTTTGTACTAGGCATGGGAAACTTATGTTCTGCAGAGGTACCAAACCTGTTTTATCAAGACTACAGGAAGTTTGGCTCAGTCTTGCTGCAGAAGAAATTACTTTATAGAAGAGGGTTTTGAAAGAGTTCTTTCATGAAGCTCAAAATAGGCAATGCTATCTCTAAAAACCAGAAAAACAGTTATAAGGGTGGAAAAAAACATTTCACCTTCACACACAGTGCCAAGGGACAAACACAGGAAAATGCTGGAAAAGGTTTCTATGACCTCTAAAAACCCAACTATGAAATGCACCAAAATCTCAATATGTATAAGTATTAACTGGATGCATGCCACAACAGCTTTGCCGAAGCAGCTGAACAAAATACAGCATTGTGAGCATTCCCCAGGGCTGCCCACTCTCAGCAGACGCTGCTGGGACAACTCCTGGTGCCCTCACCCCCTCCTCATGCATGGCTCACAAAGGGACAGAAACATGGAAGAAGCTTGCAGTGGGACAGTAGAACAGGTTCTGCCCTTGCAGAACATTCTGTTCCTTTGTCCCAAGAAGCAGCAATGTGACATGGCTGTGTTAGCCAACCATCCTCCACCTGCCCTGTGCTCCCAGCACAGCCTGGGAGGCAGGGCTTTTGTCCTCCGACCACTTTTGCAATGTGTGCAGTGCACTGGCCACAGTTAATCATCATACAAGCTACCAGTTAGTAACTACACATTAACAGACATGCTGTCAATGGAAGCTGCACATCCAGGGGCTGGGAAAGCTACTTTAATAATAGTTCTGTTGTTCACACAGGCCTTTCCAGATGCTTTAAAAATCCAAAATTATACAAGTACAATATCGTCTCAACCTGCTAAACAGGACAGGCTGCTGACAGCAAGTAGAAGTAATCCACAGCAATTTAACTTTACAACTTCTACCATATTAGAGGGAAAACAGGATTTCCCCCACACTCCTTGTTGCTGCAACTGTCTCACCAACAGGAACAGGCAGGAAAACCCAAGCAGTCTTGGGAGCTCTTGGGCAAAAAACAGTCCTGCACAAGGTGAGACAAAGTGGCCTGGCACCAAACAAGAGCTGTCAGATGGCAACAGTATTTTGTCAATACAAACCAGTATTCACTCTGAAGCCAAGCCTTTTGATTGCTGGTTAGCAATGAGAGACATGGTCTGAAAACCCTGTAGCAACAAAGCAGCAAGAACTGAAAAACAGAGGCTTAAAATGCCTCATGACAATCAATAACTAATGTGCATTCTACAGGGCATAAATAAACCCCAAACTCCACAAGCATGCAGCTGCAGCTCACACCTGTTTCACAGAATAAACCCCACATCTTTAAAAAAAAATACTAACAAACCATTCAGAATTATTGTTAGTGGTTTTGGACACAAACAACCTTATTCAGTTTATCTGAGTCCTAAGTAATATGCTTTCCTTCCACAACTATCATTAACTGAGACAGAAGTAATTGCTGGTAACTGCTTAGCTATATAAAAAAATACTTCAGTACTTCACCTGCAGATGTTTGAAGGTTTTCTCTATCATCCCATTTCCTTATTCAATCTGTTTATGTCATTTATATTACAGAAAAGCTGTTGGGAAAGTGCCATGGGATTTTTGTAATGCCTGTTTGTAAGGCAAAATTGCGGTAATAGCTTTGTGTGCAGATTATTCTCTGATATGGATGCTCATCAACTGCCTTAATTTAAAACAAGGACTTTTCCTTCCCTTCCCATGGGCCTTCATCCAACTAACTGATGACAAAATACAGGTGAGACAGATGCTGTGCAGCTCCCTCTAGTCCTTATGAGGTAAGTTCCCCAGGAGTTTCAAGCACCCCTGCAGTACAGGAAGCATGTTCCACTGTCCACCTCTGAGAGAAGCCAGCAGCCTTCAAAGCCTTCCCACCGGAGTTTCATGAAAGCTGGATTCCCTGGAAGGAGGGAGAGCTGAGATCCTGCAGGTCTGCCCTGCCAGCATGTGAAAGTTACTTTTGTGCAGTAGACAGGGGACTGAAGATCTAAGCACACTTCAGAGGTGGCCAGCAAACATCTCACACTTTGAAGTTGTTGTCAAAAGCTGCTAATGTCTTGGAGGCTTTCAACCCCGTTACCAGACCCTGCAAAGGCCCACTTTGCATACCCAGCAGCAGATTCTAGTCTGGACACTTTCAAAGCACCTCCGTAGAAGTCTGAAAGACCATACCGAGGTATCCAGGCAGGACAAGGACTCTGGGTCCTGGTTTTTACAAAATGGGAAGGTTGGGAACTCCCTACTGCATGTCCAGTGCACAAGAGGCAAGTTCAGTAGGTAACAGTGGCCTTGTACTCTGCATATCTCAAAGCAAGTAAGGTTCGATGCCCTCCTACCCTCACTGACAAATAAAGATTGGTTGTAAGACAAGCATGATACCACCATTTCCAGATTCCTGGTCAGAGGAGATCTGGGCAGCCTGTTTTCCCACGAAGCCTGGAAATTCCCTTACCAAGAGATTTAGTAACACATAGTAACACCAGCTACTGAAAGCTGCTTAGAAGCTGCCTGTAGAGCAATAAAGCCAGTGTATTGCGACAGACTGCCATCCATCCCCTCCTGCAGACACACCAGGGCCCTGCACAGGAACAGCCTCGGTGGCATTCCAAGTAACCCTCTACCTTCTCAAAGCCAGCACAAGAGACTGTTTTATCACTCAATCACAATTTTTCATCAGGAAGGAACAAGGATTGAGAAACACAGTAGCAAATTAACCCTTAACCCACATAAAAGCACAGACATCAACAGGTTCTACCTGCTTAATCAAGATCTAAAGATGGAGAATTGGACACATGTCCCTCATGCTTTGTCCCTCCCTGGGCCACCATCCCAAGTCCCCTACCACCAGAACTGAGCAGCAGTAACCTGAGCATGAACCGTTCCTTCCCCCCACCCATTGGAACAGGCTCAGCCAGGGTGGTAAAGGTGTAGGAGGGAAGATTTCACATTTCAGCCATGTTGCTTGACCCAGAGGGCATTCAAAACCTTGTTTATTTTCTGGGCTAGGGCACAAAGGCTCATTGTGGATGTACTAGGTTTGGTGATGAAGTGATAGATGAGTCTCAGCTTGTCTCAAACACAGAACCTCTCCCAGCAAAATCAAACAGGTCGATGAGTATCTTCAGCTAAAACAGCCTAGACAGGATTCAGAACAACATCTGTCCTGAACAGGAGAATGTGGTTAGGTGGGGCTGGAAACTTTCAGAGACAGCTACCAGGAGCCCTACTCCCTCATGTCTGGGACCATCCCCCTGAGACCCCGAGGAGCACAAAGCTGAGCTAAGCTCCATGGACCATGCTGGAGGGCCACAAGAACAATGCTGAGGCTGTGCAACAAAGCCTCGTTGCAAGGGTGGCATTTGTTGCCTCTATGTCTGCGTGTGGCCACGCACTGCTTTTCACGTAAGCCAGCAAAACGCAGCCTTTCTGTTGCCTGAATAGGAGCAGTGACATAAGCCCTCAGCTGAACACAGCTGCGGGAGAAGTGCCAGCACGGGTGCACTCCAGCAGTGTGCCCACACGGGAAGCTGGAGGCCCCTCGGCTGGCTAATGGTGCTTATCAGCTTGTGCCAACCCCATCTCTGCCTTGCAGCCAAACACTGACACACCCAGAGGAATGGCAACAGCTACCAGATGTTCCAAAACTTGCTGGCAAAGCCTTCCAGCATTCCCACAAACACGAGTTACTGCAGGTGCAAGAAGGCTCAGTCCTTTCTACAGGGACAAAGTAATTACAGATCTGAGCCTCTCCCATCGGTGGCTCTGACATGTGGCTCAGAGCACCTGGGGCAGATGAAGCCCCGGCAGGAAAGCGTGGCCAGGCAGAAGT
>NW_005054309.1:1329258-1331582 GCF_000277835.1 Geospiza fortis | reverse complement strand
AGGGAGCTCTCCACTGCCCCTGTCCCAGTGTGTGGCTGTTGATTTGGTATAAACAGTTTGGGGTGTTTTTTTGGTTTTTTTTTTTTTGGCACCTCCACCCAAACCAGAACTGCTGGTCCCGACCCAGGCCTATGCGACCGCAAGACCTTGAAGGGACACCAGGAGGTGAAACGAAAGATAAAGTGTATGTCCCCAGGCATGATCTGCCTAAAAGTGGGAAAGGCACAGCCTAAGCAAGCTGAGGGAGCACAAGAATGAGGAGCCCTTTTGCCAGCCCTCACTGATTTCCGTGAGGATAACACACCCTATGATCTCCCTGTTATTTGAGAATTCTCAGGCATACCGTCCTGCAGAGCTCGGCGAGAACAGAAAAGGCCACCACAAGCTCAGCCTCGGTCCCTGTCACTCCCTCCCCCCGAAGAGAAGAGGCCGCATTGTTGGCCGGACAAAGGTGAGGGGAGCAGCTCGTTTCACCGCTCGGCCATGAATGGCCAGGTCAGGAGGGCCTGGGGCAGGTTTTTGGGGAGCCTGTTCAAGGCAGGCTCCATTTACAGCACAATGGGCTGCACGCAGCCCCCGAGGCAAGGTTACCTTTCGCAAGCCATCCGGGGGGGGATGGAGATTCCTCAGCCACTGCTGGCATCTTCGCCCCCCACCCCCAGTGAGAGATAAGAGGATTGAAGCTGAGCTGACACATAATTAGCAGCCCGAGCAGTCCGGACGGCGCGCCCAGCCCTGCCCCGATCAGCACAGCCCCGCACCCTGCCAGTGCCGAGTGGGTGCGAAGCGCTCCCGATGGGCGCCACCCGCACCTCCTGCGGAGCTCTGGGGCAGGGAACAGCCGGGACAGACGTGGGCTGGCCGCGAAGGTGGCTCCGGCTTCACCGCCTGACACACGGGAAGGGCTGGTGGCAATCGGACTCGGGGACACTCCCCGCCGACATCGGTTTACGTGAAACTGCCTGCTCATTCTTTTGGGAAAGAGAAGGTGACCAAGGTGGCAATTATTATTTTATTAATTAGGGAGGGATGAGGGTGTTCCAGGACTCGCGATGACACGAGGTATTGAGAAAGTAGTACATTTGTTTTAACCCCTTTAGGTATCACCCTAAATCATCTGCCCCAGCGCTCTAGAAATAGCCCTCTCTGAGGCTCCAGCTCGGCTTGAGCACCCGAATGATCCCCAGCCAGCCAGGCTGGTGCCCCCGTGCCACCCCAGCCAGCCAGGCTGCAGCTCCTGCCTGCACGACATGGCTTCGCCGTCCCAGGACAAGATAAGAGACGCACAGATTATCTTGGCATACCGGCCTGCCTAAAAACTCCAGGCAGTGCTACCTGGGCAGGAGGCCAGCTCACCTGCCAGCCCTCAGCTTAAAAGCCCCGCGGGAGCAGCAGCGACTTTCTCAGAGAACAAAAGACCAAAACAGCCAAAGGCAAACAGGAACCGTGCTCCAAGAGCCCACTCCGGCCACGCTGCTGAGCGCTGCTGCCCAGCGACGGCAGCCCAGTCCCTGGGCTGGACCTCCACAGCCAGAAGCTCTTGTTCGCAAACACGGCGCTTTCCGGAACGCACGTACAGAATCTCACCCTTCCTCCCTCCGGGGCACTTTTGGGGGGGACTGGCAGCGGGCAGGGGGATGCGGGGCAGCTCCGGCGCCTGCCCGAGCACTGCCCCTGGAGCGGCCCCACTTCCATCCCGGGGAGGCGGCACTGCCGGGGGTGCCCCAAAGGACAGTCACCGGGGAGTGACCCTCAGCTCCGGGGGACAGACCTAGCGGGGAGCCCCAAGAGAGACGTATCCGACCTCCGACAGGGTGAGGAGTCATGAAAGAGACGGGGGACCCCGAGCCCTGCGCCTTCAACCCTGAAGGGACAGGCTGAGTAAATTCAACGGGACAGAGACCGTGAGACCCGACAGCAGCGGCATCCCCAACGCGACAGGCACCCGGGTGGGGGCGAGGGGACGACGGCTGAGATGGGACATTGGACGTGCAATAGGACTGGCAAACCCAGTCCAAATAGTTCAGCCTGAACTTCGACGCGACCGACACGGCCGCGGGGTAATGACCCTGCGGGACTGGTCCCCTCCGCCCCGACCGAAGCAAGAGGCGCTGGGGCGGCGGGCACGGCCCCGACGGGACGGACACCCCGACACCCTCACCACCTTCCCAGCCCCAACTTACCTTCCAGCTTGAGCAGCGAGTCGTACACCTTGCACTGGATCTGCCCCGTGCTCTGCATGGCGCACGACATCCACAGCCCCTCGTAGAGCGCCTGGGCCGTGACGATGTTGTCCCCCGCGTAGGATGCCATCTTCCACTGGG
>NW_005054309.1:1324475-1328955 GCF_000277835.1 Geospiza fortis | reverse complement strand
CCCGACGCCCTCCCGCTCGCCCGGGCGCGGCCGGGAGTGACCCTCCCTCAGGGGAGTGACCCTCCCTCAGCACTGCTGACCCCCCGCACCGCACCGCACCGCACCGCGCGGCCCCGGGCGCGGCCGGCAGTGACCCTCCCTCAGGGGAGTGACTCTCCCTGAGGGGAATGACCCCTCTCTCAGCGCTGCTGACCCCCCGCACCACTCCGTGGGGGCCGCGCGGCCCCGGGTGCGGCCGGGAGTGACCCTCCCTGAGGGGAATGACCCCTCTCTCAGCGCCGCTGACCCCCCTGCACCGCGCTGCCCCTCCCTACGGAGGAATCATCCCTTCTGTCCCCCACGGGGGGCTGCGTTGGCACCCCTGCATGTTTTGGCACCTCGAAAGGGTGCCCTGGTTGTGCCCTGGTCTGCCCTCCTCGAGCTGGGGGTGCTGAGAGCGCGAACCCCCACTCGCCTTCCTTGGGGCTGGCGGCCCGCTGCTGCCCTTCACCCTCTGGAGCTGTAAACCTGGCTCTCCGCGTCTCCCTCCGTCCCTCCCGGAGCCAGCACAGCGGGCAGGGGAGTGGAGACAGGGCTTGCCAGTGCCACCTGTCCTGCGTGTGTGACCCCTGTCCCCAGCCCCGCTCAGTGCCGCCAGGCAAGGCTGGGGACATTTCCCCCCCAGCAGATTCGCTGCCTGGCTCCTGGACATGCAGCATACGTGGGATAACCAGCCACAGAGGAGGCAGTAGAGCAGCCATGGGAATTATGAGCACACTGATTTTGAAGGGCTTTCAGAGAGGCAGCTGTGCAAACACTCATCATCCACGAACAAATCCAAACTTTTGAACCTACCATTTTAATAAGGACAGTACACCTCTGCATTACTGGGAGAAATTTCTCTTCAGTGATTTGCTAAGGTTTATTGAACCAGAGGATTACAGACCAGGAAGGAGTGTGCTCTGTCTTGGGTGTGTGTTTGTCCAGTTACTCTAGTTTCCCTTTCTCCTGCACGAATATTTGAATATTGACGCATCATAGCAGGCAAAGTGAGGATATGATGTCTCCTTCAGAGGGCACAGCATGGGCTGGGTGGTGCTGCCCGCCCTCACTGCAGGCTGGATGGAGGGGTCCTTCAACCTGGACCTGCTGTGATCCCAAACTCCAAGATAAGCAGGTGATAATTCCTGATAAAGGTCCTGCTGGAGGTAGGGATGGGGTTGCATTGTTTTGACACCGTGTTTTGCTGCATTCTGATGACTTAGGAGATTTTGCTGGAGCTGCTTCCTGAGATTTGCAAACAGACAAACAAACAGACTCGTGATTACCTGACCAGTGCTGTGCAATGCCAGGGGGGTCAAAGGGGAGAAAAGCCACTGCAATCTTGCTCCACTGGCCAGAGACAAAGCAAGGCTGGTTTGCTCTGAAAATACTTGTGGCTGCGGGTCTCCAGTGTCCAGGCAGCAGTGCTGGTGTGATGAAATCCACCCCAGTTGCCTGGTAGCAAACTTTTCCAGTTATGCCTTTTTTCACTTTTGAAGGATTAGGGAACTGTGATTTTGCATGTGAATAAATGATGTTTTCCTGTGTTGCTGTGGACCACAGTTTTATACTTCTGGGAGTGGAGAAGAATAAAGCAGCAAAGTTTTCTTTGGCAATGCAGAGATAACAAAGTAGCTGCATTTATCTGTGTATTCATGAAGAACTCTGATACAGGGAGCAGGGAAACCAGCATGTTGGAACGGATTCCTGTGAGGAACAATTCCTTGCCTGGTAAAGAGGCAGGGCAGAAACTCATGTAGACCTGAGGAGTGTGGAGTTAGGAGTGTCTGGATTTGATAGTTGACATCTGTGGGGTCATTTCAGTCCAACAGTGTCCATCTGCAAAGGAATGTGCAGGGCTCCTGGTGCTTCAGAGCACTGAACTGACTCACCCCTTTCCTGCCATCCCTCCTCCTGCCAGCCCCTACCCCGACAGACTGGGCAGCTCCTCACTGACTCCTGCCGTGCAAGGTCAGCTCTGGACAGGGTTAAAAGTTACCAAGACACTTTTAGAAGGTTTAGATCCTTTGTCTACAGGCTCTGAGCAGCCAGGATGGGGAACAGAAGGAGGGATGGGAAGGTCTTGGACTTTATACTGAACCTTCTAGGAAAGTACAGGGAGGAGTCCTGGGTACCAATGATCTGATTGCGCTGGTACTGGGAGGCACATCAAGACTGATCTTGGGGAAATGCATGCAGCCAGCATGTGATGCATGTTGTAGCACCCTGACCATGCTGCTAGCTCTTGGATGGACTGAAATTCATGGCCACTGTGTCCTTGGGAATTTTTGGCTTAGGATTTATATTAGAATTCATCCTCGTGGCACTCAGGGGACAGTTTGTGCCAAAACTGTCTGTAGTGTGAGTCTGATTGCTTGCTCATACCATAGGGACAGCATTTGTGCTCAGGGTCTTCCCCTTCCAGAAGGACATGGAACTTAGACTGGAGACAGCAATATTCTGTGAGGATTACTGTGGGATTGCAGCCTGGAGATGGATGCTGTGCTCCTGAGGGGCTGTGCAGCCATCCCGTTGCTGCTCTGTCCCTGATGGTGCTGCACTGGGCAGTGCTGCTGGGTGACAGAGTGGCCTTGGCTCACACAAAGCCCATGAAAGGCAATAAGGACACACATCCACGTGCTCTCAGACCTCCTGCAGCCCTCACAGGCTGCAGCACAAGTTGCCAGTGCTTCTTTGACCACTGAACATCCCTGACAATCTGTACACAGAGTTCACACAGTCCCCTCATGCACAGCACCAGCTTCGTGAACACCAAATTTGTATTTTGCTTTCTAGGGACAATTTGAGGTTGATACTTTTTATTCATGTTTCATGAAAGATTTCAAAACCCAGAAACTATTTCTGTGGAATCATCACAAGGAATTTACATAGCAAGATAAACACTGAAACTCCACTTTTCCCCTTCATCACTCATCAATGTTCTCAGTACTCTGGAATTTGCAGTGGATTTTACAGTATCCCTAAGAGCATCTAGTCTCCTCTTCTGAACTTCCTTTCTTTGAGTCATGAAATATCTGATTTCTTTCTGGGATGATTTTCTGTTCTGCCTCAATGGGCAAAATAAAACCTCTTTTTACTCTTAATCACTGTCTTTCCTCCTCTGAGTGCAGTTCTTTTGCTTTGTTTGTTTTTTGGTTTTGGGGTGTTTTTTTCCATTGGAACTCCCAAAGAGTTTTCACTCTATTTTCACCTAGTTTTTATACCTGACTTTTGGGAAATACCATTCCTTCAGATCATTATTCTCAGCTGAAAGACCTGGGTTTATCCAAGATGTTGCAATCTCCTCTGTATTCTTTAGGCTAAAGGTACTCCCCAAGTGACAGTCCTCAGTGATTGGCCTGCTCTTAAGCAAACATGCAAGTTGAATTTTTGTCCTTTACAATAGCATGACCGAGTGAGAAGAGGCGTGTGTACAGACAGTCCCTGAAATCAAACTGGGATCTTTCTGTCTGCAGGTAGAGAGCCTCCTCTAATTGTTCAGAGAGATTGCCCTCGTGTGCCACAGCCCTGGCCAAATGCTCAACACCTTGGTCATGTCACTCCCTTGGGGGGTGTGAGTCAGAGAGCAGCCTCAGTGCTGTACTCAGCACAGATCTCAGCTCTGTGGGTAGTAAACGATACCTGTTTCCTTTTCTGGCAAAAACAAGCTTCAACACTTGCCAGGACTTGCAGGTGAGCAGCCTGGTTTCCTCTTCTCTCAGACATTTTTCGGGGAAGGTCTCGCTGTGTGTGCCTGTGTTTGGGAAGTGGGCTCACATGTGGTTCTCTGCCCTTGCATACCCTCACGCTTGCCCCCAGACTCCCCTGAATTCATCCTTGAGCTAAAACTCATGTATAAGGGTAAACATCTGATTGTAAGTTATTAGTATGGGCAGGTGCACAGAGCAGCAGGTGTACAGAGCAGGCACAGCTGCATTACTCTGATTTCAGGTTGAAGGCACAAGCTTCATAACTGGACCAGAAAATGGGAATGGCCAGACAGCAGCACTCCAGCCTGTGTTTCTGGTGGCAGCTGGTTGTAGAGCCAGGAAATAATGCAAGAACAGTGACCCTTCTCCAAAATGCGTTATAGCATGCCTTGATCCATGTCTGAATAAATCTTGAGCTGGTGTCAGTACTTTTAACTTTAATTTTGTTCAGTCGATTTTCCCTCCATAAATTCAGCTGATTGTTTTTTTAAACTTCTGGCACTGGCAGCATTCTACAGGAAGGAGTTTTGCAGATTTACTCAGTACTTCACAGGAAAGAGCAACACCTTGTTTCTTTTGAACTCTGTGACTTGCTGTTTCATTTGAAGTTCCCAAGGTTCTGGAGGAAAAGGGTGGACTGGCTGGACCACATGTGTTTAGCTCAGGTTTACATTGTCTAGAAAAACCTTAAAAAGACTTTGTTGTTTTCTGCAGGCTGCTTTTTCTTCTCTCTCTCCCACTTACTGCTC
>NW_005054309.1:1303564-1324457 GCF_000277835.1 Geospiza fortis | reverse complement strand
TGCTCTATTTTGCAGGCAGCGCCCAGATGTCTTTGTCCAGATGTCAGGAGGATCTAAGACCTCTGCAAATCTTCCCTGGGATTAGTCAGGATTGTGTCCAGCCTGGTCTGCAGTGAGAGGCAGACTGTGTTTGAGCATGGTGGCAGCTGAAGCAGCCAAAGATCACAGCTTTCAGGGCTGGAGAGGGCAACAGCACAAGAAAAGCTTAACTCTTCATATGCAGCTCACTCCTGCAGGGCTGCCATTCAGTACAAAGTTTTACAAAAGAGTTGTTGGAAAAGACTTCCTTCAAATGATTCCCGTTGCCCGTAAACCACAGGGCAGTGAATAGCACCAAAACCAGAGCTTTTACCTACACAGATGAATTGAAACCATCATTTCCAGGAGCAAAGCTCAGATTTCCTCTGTTATTGAAATTTGTGGTTGATGGGGGCAGCATCCATTGGAGGGACTGACAGGACTTATTTGATACTGATTACACACAGGGAATATTTCTGAAAATACGATTTAAAGTAGGCTGTAGTAATTATTCATTCTCAAATATTTGGGACAGAAAAAGCATAAACCAATCTATGTTTGGTCAGCAGACATGACCTGGAATTCCTAATCATCTGGAGATAAACCAAGCTAATAATCAACCCTCTTCTTGCAGTCATTCAAACATTCA
This sequence comes from Geospiza fortis, assembly GCF_000277835.1. NCBI lineage: Eukaryota > Metazoa > Chordata > Aves > Passeriformes > Thraupidae > Geospiza > Geospiza fortis. The sequence goes on along the minus strand of NW_005054309.1, from coordinate 1,323,790 downwards.
TATTTTCCCACCAGTTTTAATAAGGTTACAGTTTTGGGAGTAGTTTAATTCCACTCTTCACATGATGGATTTCATCTGGCTGTAGCTAAAATGTGTTTACATGTAACACACTGAAGTTGTGTGAGGCTGGCTGAACTCCTGACTTCTCCTCCAAACCTCTCTCTAGTGAGGGCTCTGAAAGGAATCGTGTCTCCTCCCTGGCTTCTCAGTTTTCACCTGTTACCTTTGTTTTTTCTTCTCTTCTGAACCAGCAACCAACAAATGACTACAGGGCCCGAGACTGTGCCTCAGAATGCCCCAAAAACACTGGAATCTTTCTCGTCTGTAAATAAGTGGTTTTGGCATGTGTAAAGCTGTACTTTGTGTGTCATTACCCACAGCTCTCAGATCTCAGGGCTTGCCTGTGCAAGGCAGTGAGTTGCCAAGGAATAAAGGTGGTCCTGCACTTGGCTGCTCGGGTGTTGTTTCCCAAAGCAATACTGGAAGCTGTGATAGAGATTCCAGGGCACGAAAACCAGCCCCTGGAGGCCAAGAGATTTGACCCGTATGGTAGGATTTATTTTGTTTTCAGTTTTTCTATTTTAGTATTGTTCTTTCACTGGACATTCTGTACCAGAGGCCAGATATAAAACAAAAGTCAGACACAATCAAATTCCTGGAAACAATAAGTTTCATAGTACTAGAGAGGTAATGGTAGGAAAAGCAGGGAGTTAAATCTTGTAGATAGAGAGTAGCTTTACATCATATCAACAAGAGATATAATTTTCAAAATGTATTAAACTAATGAGAATGTCATGTTGGGACAGATATGGTGAGGCATCTGGGGAAGAGGTTCAGCAGTGATGTGGTAGATGGAAAGTGTGCCCTGTCAGAAGGGTCAGCCACAAAGTGTGGCCACTTTCCCCACCATGTGCCACTAGGAACACGTGGAGCACAGCAGTTCCTGGTGCCACAGTCCCAGGGCAGGAGAGGGGAAACAAGGAGAGTAAGTGAGACCCAGGCTGACTGAGAGCAAGGCAGATCCATGTGTGTGTGAGTGTCATGCTCAGTGCATGAGCCATGAGAGATGTGCACCAAGGTCCTGACAAGATAAAAATCATCCCTGGTACCATCCATGGAAGAGCTTTCTAAGTGCATTTCCAGATGATGGGCTCTGTAAAGACCTAGTCCTTGCCATCTACCCATCCTGTTTTCTCTCATCATGTTCCTGATACTTCCAAGGTCTTGGTCAAGATCCTCCAAGATAATTTATAGCGAGAATCACGTTTCTACCCAAATCTCACCAAGTGTCCACCAGGAACTCACTGATGGATGGTGCCCATGCTCATTTATGAACTTGATACCCTAGTTATGAAATTAACTTCCTGAGACTGGCAAGAATCTGATCACCTTCAGAATCACCACTGAAAAATTTTCCTCTTTGGAATAACCTCAGGTTGTTTTTGCTGAAATCAGATCAAGGGAGGAAGGAGGCATTGGAATGGTATTACAAAGAGATGGGGAGGAGAAAAGATGCCTAATGACTACATCTGAAGTCCTCTGCAGGAACTGCTGTTCAGGCAGTCCTGAAGACAGAGTTACCTCTGTGAAGTCAGAGTTACCACCATTTACATTGCCCAACCGCTGACCAAGTGAGCCATCAAGATCAAGTACCTGTGAGTCTGGTTTTGGGGGCAACCTTCACACCAAGGAAAAGCCCAAGCTGTACTCAGCACTTTAGAAATTACTCAAAGATTCTCATCTCAGGGTATGGCTATGTCTCACATTTTTGTTCCTGGACCACAACCTCTGCCCTTTTCCTAAGCCCTTATGATATGTCAGATAATTAGTGCTGGGAAGATAAAGTGATCCAGTGTCCTTCCTAGAAAGGCTCTGCCATAAATTCTTGCCAGATTTCTAGATCAGACTGTTAGGGGCAATGCAAATATTTGGAAATGAAGTTTCACATCTTTTTCAGGTTGCTGAACTTAGTCTCTTTCACATGCTGCTAGGAATTCCTCTGGGGATCAATAAGACCAAACCTATTTGTGCTGTCCTTGGACATTGGAAAAATTCAAGATGCACAGATTACTGTGCTGTAGGAAATCTCATGACAGGCTAGAAACAGTTAACAACTGCTCAGCATCCTCAGAGGCATGCTGGCCCTGTACAACCATCTTCTGACAAGCAGTTGTCTCTGGAAACGGAGAGGAGCAGAAGAATGGGATTTGTAAGTATTGACCGTCAATGTGGTCAGTCCTCCTTAAGACACCAAATCAGAGACAGGTATTTCTGAAGCACTCAGTAGCCCCTGCCATGACAAACGTGGCTGGATTTTTCAGTGGGGAGCAGAGTTAAACACTTAGAGAGTATTTAAATGTGGCCGGTTAAATTCTAGTGCCTGCAAGGAAATGAAACTCTTGAAAAGCCTTGGCTAAATGCAAGACCCATCTGCACCGAAAGCAGAACTGTGTGTTGGCAGAGGAGGAGGGAAGGAGTTTCTTCCCCGGACTTTCCAACACACCCTTTATCGCTAGGGAGAGCACATTGGAAACCCAAGGTCATATTTCAATGCCTGGAGGGAGTTTAAAACCCCAGTTATCTGGCTGGAGGTCAGGGGCTGGGGGTGTTTCTCTCACAGCTGTGTCCCTGCTGGTGAAACTCTCCCTTAAACCCGATGTACACAGAGGCTTTGCCGATGGGCGTTTCGGGAGCGCTCCGTGAGCACACGCCCTGCGCTGTTGACAAAGAAGGTGCAAATGAAGCTTTAAGCCTGAAGAGAGGGGAGGGATGATCTCTTTTGGGAGAGCGTGGGTGAGGAACAACACATCTTAAAGAACAGAAACTGGGCCCTTCATGAACCGGGACCACCAGGGCAGAATAGGGGCAGGTAAAAGAAAGAGGGAAAGGACATGCTGTGCTTTCTTTTTTTAGTGCACAGAGAGACTCCGATGTGGAGGAGAGACAGGACAGTGAGTGTGTCGGTACGGACAGGTGGCAGGCAAGTGCGCAGACACTGATTTTAAGAGAGTCACAGCCCCAGAGCTCTGCAGGGAAACTCCTTGCAGATCCTGCACCCAAACCTGGCCCCCACTCATCTAACCCGATCTCAAAACTCTCCTGCGTTCACGGTCTGTGAATCACAGCAGCAACTGTTCTCTCTGAGCCTCAGCTCTTGTCCTCTTGGGCTTTTTATAGCAGACCAAACATCCTGTTACCAAACTGTGCATTTCTAACCCCCTAGTTACTTTCATCCCTTTCTCGATGAGTCTCCTAGAGGGTCTTTCGTCACTCTGATAAGCAGGTTGGTGAGTATCAGCGAGAGGCACAGAGGTCTGAAGCGGATGTTTCTTGTGAAGTGAGTCACAGGGGGGGCTGGATTCCAGCCAGGAGAGCCCTGCAGGGCCAGGCTCACCTACGGCCCCTCCCCTGCGCTAAGGTGTCCCTGAGGAGCAGGGACACGACACAGAGCCCTTCCACCGCGGCTGCTTTCTCCTATGCTTTTCTCTGGACTCTGAGGAGTGCTAAATGCCCGCGCTGCTCTCCCTCCCCTTCCTGCACGATTGCTAGCAGTGGCACAGAGGTTGTGCTTCACTTGCGTTTAATCACCCTGGTATCAGCGCACGGGAAAGTTCAGGCTCATGCTGGGAAAGGCACGCTTGGGTGAGGATGACTCCGCAGGGACGTGGCAGGGCATCAACAGCCCTCGGGGTGCCTGGGGACGAGGGCTGTGCACTGGAACTTGTGACATGCCGAGAAAAGGTGTGTCTGATCCACTACCCGGCTCCTCTGCCAAAACACACCTGCGTGCAGCTGGTATGCAGCGAGGGCAGCGCGTATTCTCCGGCAGCTCCCAGGAAAGCCGAGTGGTCACACACGTTCTCACCGACAGGGATCTCACCACGCCCAGGCAGGGAGTCCTGCCCCGGCGCTAAAGAGGAGCGGGACTCCTCGCTCTCCGTCTAAAGGCACTTAGTCAGGGCCTGGTTTTCCCCAGCTCTGAAGTGGGGTTAGTAATACATCATTGAGATGATGTGTTTCTCAGGTGTGGGATTTCATAGGCAGCCATAAAACTAAATTTATTGTACTGAGGAGAAGATGGTACTTTGAGAACCTGTAGACTGTAATGAAATGCTTGTTTTAGCATTTATTGCTTTGTAGTGACTAAAAAAGCTGTTTTAAAGGAGTGTGTGCAAGCATCGTATCTGTGTGTGTAATATACAGACACTCACACACACGTGTACAAACACAATTTTACTTACCAATCCTTTAAGCTCTCATCTACCAGAACATGCCTTTGCTTTCCTGTTTTCCTTTAATCTTATATACTGCCTGCTTGAAAAATCATAGGCTGCTCAGAAGTCTTACTATTTTCCTTGGGGTTACTGAGCTAAAGCCAAGCTAAATCCCAAGGTTTTGTGGCTGTATGAGCATGGCTGAAGAGGTACATTACACACTGCTCTGTAATTTATTTGTGTGCACATCTCACATCCCAGGAGCACTGCTCTGGAGCTGAACACACTTAGAGGCCATGGATGGGGGTGTGTGAAGCAGGAAAATGGAGGTGATACAACCAGGAGGGAGGAGTAGGAAGGGTTGGGCAGACAAGCTCATGGAGCAGAAGGGCTCTTAGGGAAACCCCTTCCAAAGCTCTCCATCACCTCTGACTCCTGAGCCCTTCCTGCTGGACAAGCCCCTGGCCCTGAGCGCAAGTCACGTCACAGGCTGCTTGCCTGTTTGCAGAGAGGTCTGTATTCCATGCATGAACGCACAGCATCACCACTTCCTTCTTGCTCCAGGCCCTCTGCTACACTGTGTATTAGACGCTGAGGAAGTAAAGGCAGAACACCACCCTTCTGTGCTCACGGGACTGCAACCTCAGGGGGATGTTGCTGCAAAAATGGTTTTGTCAGTAGACTGGTGACAACCACTTCCCAAGACTGGCGGTCGTTTCTCTTTCTCTAACACGAATAGCTTGGCTTTAAGGGAGAGCACAGACCACCTTGTGTTAATGAGTAATAAAAGCAATCGACCCATGGTGCATTTGTCCCTGAGCTGGGACTGAGTGTAGTCAAGGTGATAAAACTCCTACATTAGCAAAGTTTTGCTGCATTGATAGCACACAGAGTGAGAGCCCAACAAGGCCAAGCTCTGACAATCAAATATTAGGATACCCTAATGCTTTTGTTGGTGTCAAAGCACAGTTAGCATATGTAGTACAGCCTACAAATTCACTGGAAAGTTACCCTGCGTCATGTCAGCCAAGTTTTGGGCTATACAAAGGCATCTTGGGAGGTTATTTTGGGAGAGCTGTTTTCTGAAGCTGAGGGGACATCTGTCATGCAAGTTAGGAAAGCAGACCATGATGAGAAACTGCTACAGACTTTGCTTCAAGAAGATGCTGACTTGTTCTAAATAAAGAATATTAAACATGTACATTGCCATTTTCTACTAAATAAAGAATATTGTATTCTTTCTAGTAACTACAACACATTCTATGGCTGTGTTTGAAGACACAGACCTAAAGAAGGACTGGTCTCTCCACCAGGTGAAAAGCCACGAACCATCTTCATTGTGTTTTGCACACTCTGGAGCAGCCTCACACCAGGGAAAACTGGAGGATCCTGACCTGCTCTGCTGTCCAGGCCAGGATGCTCCAGAGCCCCAAGCTAGATGCAAATGGCTGGAGCCACTTCCTGCCCCCAGTGACTCATGGCCAGGGAAGCCCTGGCATCCTGTTCCAGGAAGGGTCACTCACCTGTCCTGCCCTGCAGGGAAGGTGAACACAGGGATGTGGAAGGAGCTGGGACAGCAACACATTGCTGGGCATGCGGAAAATAAACAAGACATCACCAGGACTGCAATAACAGCTGGGGGGAGATGGAGGGAAGCACAGACAGCACTGGTGCCTCACATGCTGCCTCCCCACCTTGGTGGAGTTTGCCTCTTGGTCTGACATCCATGGGCATTTCATGGGCTGGGCTGGAAGAACAATTTGCCCATCACACAAGCTTAGAAACACCTCTCTGGCTATTATCAGGGGAGATTTTCACTTCCTCCCTCTGTCATGTTTGTATAGAGACACTTCCACCACACACCAAATAAGAGAAAATGTCCCCTTTCTTTCCACTGGACTTATCCTCTCTGAAAGTGGCTTGCATTTGGGTACAGGACAGAAGGAGAAGGCAATGGCTATAATACATTTCATATGGCTATAATACATTTCCTGGTTAATCCAGGCTCTCTTACTGTCAAACTCTGGTCTTGACACTGCTAAGGACTTAATGCTGATTGTGGGAAGGCTGTCTCAGATTTTTCAGGCCTTTTCTAGCTCACCACACTGCTTTTTCTGAGTTACCATTAATAACAACTGACTAGGACGCTTTTTAGAAATGGGTGCAGACAGAGGTCAATGAACTCAGAACAAGACAAGTATAGGAAGATGATGTGTGTTTTCAGTACCTGTCTCAGACAAAAGTAATCTATACACATATATGTGCTAATGAGAGTCATGATCCTTTATGGGACCTGTGTGGCCACTGCTATGTCCCCAAAGGTCAGGACTGTTGAAAACACAAAGCTACCTTTGTCACAGAAAGCCATGAAGTGAAAATCATGAAGGTTTCTTTGACTTATCCAGACATTTGGATACCAGAAAACTCAGCAGAAAGCATCATATCCACATAACCACATCAAGACCTGCATCTGGGAAAGAAGGAAGAAGAAAAGTTCCTCACTTGTCAGCTTTTACAAATGGAATTAGGAAACAGAAAGCTGAAGAAGCAGAGCCTCCTGCATACCCTGGCTTTATGACCTGGGACTTTTGTTCTCCACTTAAGCCTCCCAAAGCATGTGCTGACAACCTATTCCACAGGGTGATCTCTGAGGAGTGGAGTGAGCCTGGCATCGAAGGTAAAAGTTGTGATCTCTGTTGGCAAAACTGCCTCATGAGGTTATGATTGGAATTATACGGGTTATCTATTGTAAGAATAAACTTCTCATTGCTGTGGTATTTGAAGGGAAATCCCGGAGAGGCAGAAGCTTTGAGCAGTGCTGTAAAGGCGCCGCTTGGCTCCATCTGGAGGTGACAGCTCAGATGACAGACACCGCCGGCTTGGGCAAGCAGCTGGAAGCAAAGCTGAACGCAGAGAAGGAGTCTGCTCCTCTGCCCTGTGTCGAATATTTGCCCATTCAAGGCAGGTCTTCAGCCTGCTACTGCTTCTCTTTATATTCAAAAATAATGATCATTGAGGATGCGATGTTTTCTGTGCTTTTGTACCTTTGGGGTGGGAGCAATTTCTAGTCGCACTCCCCTTTGGTTTTCCTGAAAGGTTCTCTGGAGCCCTGATGGCTTTATCAGCACTGCACGAGAGGAGACATTGAGAAGCCTCTTACAGAGGCCCCAGCCTTCTGCCCCTGGCAGCCTGTGTGACCCCGGCTCACCTGCGGAGTCCAGCGGGAGAACAGAAGTTTGCAGTCAGAGTAAGCAAGCAGGGAAATTCCAACCAACTGAAATCCTCCAGACTGGCACTAGTCTGAAAACTTCAAGATTTCCACATGGGAGTTGTACTCATGCCATGAACAAATCGAGGCCTAGGGCATGAGAGGTATCGAGGTTCTACTTAAATTCAGAATGTAGAGTTCTGTATGTGGGATGGGGGTGGATGTTGGCTCTGAAGCCTCATGACTGCTGCCTTTTCCTTTTCCTTCCTGGTGACATTTCTGCATTGAACTAGGTCATTACTGCACCAGAGACCAACAGGGTAACGATCAAGGGGCCTGGGATCTACACCAAGACACTTAATAATTGCTCCCTGCTAAGGCATAAACCATTGAACAGGAATAAATGTGTGTGTGCACACAAGAGCTCCTCTCTGCGTCCCTCAGCAAGGCTCAAGACTTTTGCCCTGGAGAACAAGTTTTGATTCTTTTTTCTAATCCCTATTTTGACAAAACCTGCCATGATACCTGCCTCACCTGGCAGCCAGGGCTGCAGTTACCTGCACGTCCCTTCTGCACAGCCCCATTTCTCTTCAGTCAGGCATGACAGGAGCTGCAGCGGGGCAGGGCGGATTGGCTGCAGCAGCTCCCGTGGGCACTCTCACACTCCTCCTGACCCCTGGCAGTGAGCACTGCCCCTGCAGACATCACTACCACATGGCATCTGCACAAGAGAGGAGGTCCTGCTCTTCATGGTCACTGCTGGGCATCTGGCACACTGACACTCTGTCTCTACCCTGGCTTTGGGAACAAGGCTGGGCACCATTGTTCGCACTGCCCTGGATGTGCTGAGCACCTGCTGGCATGAAGTTTTTCCTGCAATATGTGGGATTCTTTTGTGCTTTTTTCTCTGCTGCATTTTTGATAATATCTACCTGGACAGACTGCTGGATGGTGAATGCTGATGACTCCCTGGAGGTAAGACTGGGGTGAGGAGAGTCTGATCACCAACACCAATGTGTGCTAGAGAGAACTTGTTCCTGGTGTCATTGCTCCACTCCACTCTCATGTTCTTTCTCCCTGTTGTGCTGGATGAAAGTGGATGAGAATGAAAATAATTACTGTGGCAAGAGCAGGAGAAAAGTGGTATTTTGTGAAATTCTCTTTGCCAGACTTTTTTATCCAGACTGTGCTCTTACTTAGTAAGTTCAGAAAAGATCTACAGGCTCTGGTTTTACATGTGCATGAACTTGAGAAGAGTTATCCTGTATCTCCAGCCTCATGGATATTTTGAAGATGTCTCTAGTTCTGTAGTTCAGCCTTCTTGGTGGAAACATCCAGCATGTACAACTGTGCTCTTCAAGTCTTTTTCTGGCCAGCCATTGAGCTACAGGGCTACCAGAAATTTAAGGGGAGCATGGGGACTCAATATCTCCTGGAACTCATGTGGACAGTAGCACTCTCATATTAGCGAAAGGCATTGGCAAAAGGTAATTGCAAACAAGGGAGCAGATTGCTGCTTACAGGCAAGGTGTGCCCCAAAGACTCCAGGTCCAAAATCACCACTGTTTCTCCAGCACTCAGTACTGTGAATTTGTAATTTTCTTCCCAGCACAGCCATTCATTTCTGTACATTTAAGCTGCAGGTCCACAGTGTAGGAATCTGCTCTCTGGCAAAATGGATCATTTAGGCAGTGAAGGTGAAACACCTTCCAGGACAGAAAGTTTGGCTGAATTTATGAGGAGGAAACTTTCTATCTGCTATCCAGCATATGAAACCATGAGCTTCTCTGCACTCAGTGGTTGCAATGCAGCATTTAGCTGCTGCACATGAAGGGGTGAATTATCCAAGGAAAGAAGGATAAAACTAATTACCAGAAAAACTTTTTTCTCTATGCTACAAGAAATCCTGACACTCTGACTATCAGAAACCCTGAAAGGTGGATGTAAGTGCCTTGGTGATGATCCAGTGCAGTGCAGCTCCTGGTGGTCAGCATGTCTGCTCAGTGAGCCTCTTTTCAGGACAAATAGAGTGCACCCAGTGATGCTGGATGGGATCTGACTCTTCATTTGGGAGATATTTCAGCTTCCTGTCAGGAAGTACTCAGATGAAGGTATCAGTATACTCAGAAGAGCCAAGGGAGTCCAGTTGTGGGGAAAACCAGATGAGAGAAGCCCAGCTCCTGAACAGAGTGAGTCCAGTAAAGGGCTGGTCCGTTACCCTGAGGCTGTGTAACCTTGTCTTCCTGGGCAAAGGCACCTGCGATGGGCTGTCCGAAGTGCTCCATTAACACCCAGTTTGGTCATTAGCAACCACTATTCTCACATTCCGGCTCTGAGTGTGAATACTAAATAATGGAGGAAAGCGCCCCCAGCCTTAATACCTGACCACTGATCTTAATGACTCTAATGACTCACTGCCTCTCTAAATAGGGAATGTCCATGGCCAGAAAGGCTAGAGTGCTCAGTGACTCCTGTTTTCAGCTGGGAAAAGGGTAAGTTAGGCAACTTTGGCTCCAGGAGAAGGGAACTCCATCCTTCAGCAGCTGCTGGATCGTGGCTGGTTGCTTGGCTTTGACCCTGGCCCCCCGCAGCTGGGGAAGATGAAGCCCTCACTGTGGTCCCATTGGAGAGGAACATCCCAGGAAGAAGAGGCTGGGGAGTGCCAGGAGCAGCCACCTCCAGAGAGGCTGCAGGGGCCCTGACTCAGCTCTCATAGCCCCTCACCTCCCTTGAGAAACAACAGTTTACAGAAAGTTGTTTAAGTTAGTGACTCCCTGTAAAGCATCAAGACAGGGCTGGGTCAATTTTTGCGGTAGTTTGTAGTGGAAAAAGCCCATAATCTGCTTCTCAAGGAGTGCTGTATTGTGTAGACAGACCCTCCCTGTTGCAGGTGGATTATAAATGCCACCACTACTGTTAAATGCTGCCTGTTTTACACTCAAGCCGGGCTTGTAATCATTGTCTGCTGGCACCTTCTCAGAGTGCGGTAAAACACTGTGACTAACATCGCTTACGTGTTTGTCTTCTCCGCTTTCCCCAGAAGGAGAAGCGTGTGCTTGTTCTGTAATTTTCCTTTTTTTCTGTATGAGAATTATTTTAATATTAATTATACATTATGAATAGGATATAATTATATGTATTACAGTCATTATGCAGTTCATGTTTTACATGCATACTTGTGTTAGGGAAAGCAGGTCGTGTTTTGTAATCTGAACGGGGAATGAGGAGCATGGCTGTGATTTTGGCTGCTCTGGGAGTCCTCAGCTGGGCCCAGGGAAGCTGGAGCACATCTGCTGTAGGGGGAGAGAGGTGATGGGGAATTAGTGCTACCAACATGGTGCAGGAGTCCAGTCATGGGATGGGGAAATCCATGTCCCCACATGATGCCCCATGCCCTGACCCTTGTCCCCTTTACAACAGCGAGTTCGTGTGTGCCTGAAGGTCTGCGCTGTCAGCGCAAGGGAAGATGCTCAAGGGTGGCTTAGGAGCAGATTGACAACCAGAAGGATCAACAGTGAACAAAGTAGAGGGGAGCAAGTGTTGGCCCTTGGCAGCAGAATCCAGACTAATTCAGCAGCAGCTCAGGGCAGCCACAGGTCCCCACAGTGACACCTGTTCCTATCCCTCCTACACTGAGCAATAGGACAATTATCCCTGGCTGCACACAGGCTGTGTGGAGATGGGCTGGCTCCTGCTTTGCCCATGCTGGCTGTAGCAGGAGTAGTGACAACTGAAACATCCCAAGAAACAAAAAATACTAAACAAGTTTTTGTTAGTCTGGGAAGAGGGTTATTTCACAAGTTAGACCATAACTGTTGTGCTTAAGACCTCTGTTTTGCTTGGAGGGTGACAAAGCCTGGAATCCTGTTAGTCTCCTTATAAATAATTTAGATGTAGATGGTGCTTGTAAGATTTAAAAAACAGTAATAATATCAGCAAGTGAGGAAGTAAGTGACATTATTAGCTGAATACAGAGTAGTATAAATTAGCCTATGGTGGTTTGGGAGGAAAGAGAAATTATATAAACACAAGTGGAATAAAATGTAATTTAATAAAAATATGCTAATTTCAAGCACAGCCTGAACAGTGGTGAGTTAAGACAAAAGAGGGCCTACAACTGCATTAAGAGGGCCACAGTAAAAATACATTGAATGTAAACATGGCAAATTGTTTTACGAGACTCTGTTCTCTTGAAAAGCACAGAATCAATGAAATTAGTTTTTTCCATCACTGCTTCTCATTTTTCATCATATTTTTCATTAAATATGCCCTGAAATTCTCAGAAATGTTAAGCACTTCTCATCGTCATGAAACAAAACATGTAGATTATTTTCATTCAAATATAAATAGCATCTCTTCTGCCAGTCTGAAGTAGCGAGTCATTTTTCCTCCCCTTTGATCCAGACAGCAGTATCACAGAGGAGGTGCACAGCTTGGCTCAGACATTGTGTTGTGGTGAAAATATTAGACTTGGCTACAGACCTCAGTACATCCTGAATAAGACTTTATTATGTGTCCGAGATATGTTATTATCTGCTTTGTGATTTACACAGTGCAAGAAAAATGAATTTATTGCATCATCCAAGCAAGCCTGGTCCCCTTCCCCTGCGTGAAGCTCATTTGCTGGAAGAGTTTCTCTTTCCATTAACTGCAGTGGGTGTTGCTGGCAGAAGTGGGCGGGCTGGAGTCCAAAGCTGCGCCGACATTAACTCTGCTCCTCCTATGAGCAATTCCAGGAATATTTTAAAGGTGCTTGTTGCCATATTTGCATTGGTAATGGAAATGCCTGCCGTATTAAAGTGATTTATGGAAGGCTGGGCTGGGAATGGTATCTACGGCTCGAGGACAGACGATTAACCATGATGCTGCTGCCTGGCCTGCCCCAGTCTGCATGTCTCAGTGATGACTGTGGCTTGGGCACGCGTGGTTCCACAGCTGGCAGCACAGCAGGGGCCCCAGGGCCGGGATCAGCCCCCCCAGGGCCGGGATCAGCACTGGCTGCTCCTGGTTCTCCAGCCAGTGTTTACAGCTGAGTCATCTGGGGGCAGCCCTCTCTGGGTGTCTGCAGAGGGGCTCACATCCAGACTCCTCTGCACTCCTCTGCCACTCTCTCAGCAGCTCCTCCTCCATCAGGAGGATGGTGTAAGGAAGGGGAGCACAGGCAGCAAAATCTCAGGTTGTCTGGTCCATAGCCCTGCCCAGCTCAGCCCAGACAAGAGTTTGGCAATGGGTGAGCAAACCTGCTCTTAGATCTTTCTGGTCAGCCACCCCCCAGCTCCTCCCAGAAATTTCCTTAAAAATTTTTATCCTGACTAGTAGGCAAGGGTTTTTTCCTAATGTCTAGTCTGAATTCGTTTGCTCTAATGTAAAAACATTAGTAGGGACATAGAAAACATTGTCCTTTTCCTCCATAATTCTACTTTTTATCTTCAAGCTAAACACTCTGGTTTATCATCATTGTAACTGGACCAGGATTTCTGTTGAAGTGCTAAGACAACCACCTGCTGCATTGGTGGATATTTTAACCTATGGTCTTTTTTGTCCTCTCAATCCACAGGTGAGTACAAAATGCCGTGGCCTGTGGTGGGAATGTGTCACAAACGTTTTTGATGGGATCCAAACTTGTGATGAGTACGACTCCATCTACGCCGAGCATTCTGGTATGTAAGAGTCAGAGATGTTTCTGCAAGTGGTGGGGACACTTGAGTGTAGACTAAGAGTATCTGTTCTACTCAGTGGCAGATAATTAGAGGCATGTTTCTTTTCTCAGTCTGGTATTACTCCCAGGAGAAGCTGAAAAAAGGTGAACACCAGAAAAAAAATGTTCCTGTGGGATCTGACTCCATTACCTGCCCATGTTTCCATTCCTTGTGTACTAGAATGACCTGCTTTTGTCCTGCAGTGAAACTGGTGCTGACCCGAGCCATGATGATAACAGCAGACCTCCTGTCAGGATTTGGATTTCTCTTCCTGGTCCTGGGACTGGACTGTGTGAAATTCCTTCCCGATGAGCCGCTCATCAAGCTGCGCATATGCCTGGTGGCTGGGGTTATGTTGCTCCTTGCAGGTATTTCCCCACAGTGTTCCCATTCTGCAGGACACCCTTTAGCAAAGTGGAGAAGCATTAAAAGCCTTCTTTTATTTTGGTTGGTGATTTTCTATAGTGGGAAATTTGATTAAATAAAGAAATGATTTGATTTATTTGTGCAATGCAGCTTCTTCTGTTCACCACCTGCCTCAAACAGCATGTAGTTATCTGCTTTCAGTTCATGTTTTGACCAGGTGAGTTGGCTTTGAGTTGACTGACTTCCATTTATTGCTGTTTCACTGTGGAGCAGTTGAGGTTGTTGATACAGCAGAGACCTTGCTGTGGGTCTCTAGACCAATTGCTGAAAGACTAGAAAGTCCTGGCATCCTGGTTTGGTTCCTGGCTCTGCCACAGATTGTGTGACCTTGGGCAAGTCACTTAGCCCAAAATCTCTGCAGCTGATCTCTAATAAAAGGATAATAACATGTCTGTCCCTTCGAGGTGATAAATATCCAGCTGGCTGAGGTGCTTTGCTCTTACAGCCAGTGGGAGAATTTTAAACAGAAAAACAACTAGGTACCAAATAATATAATTTGACTTTATGCCAATATAAAGCAGCTACCTCTTCTTCAGTCTAAGCACATTTAATAACTCACCCCAGGCACTGGAAGCACATGTAAAACACATTGAGAGGCTCTTTTAAGCATCTTCCAATTAACTTCTCGAAGTTTGTCTGAAAAGCATCATCAAAGTTCTAAAAATCAAAACAAATCAGAAAATTGAATTCTGGAGACAACTTTACAAGCAGCTGAGAGGAGAGGAGCTTCCTGTCTTTTGCTGCAGAAACCTGAGTGCTGCCAGTGTGCTGGAAATGTATGTGAGTGCCAAGCATGGACAGGGGCCAAAGCCTGCTGTCCCAGGAAGGTCTTCCCACCCTGCAGCTATACTTTAGGTCTGATCCCCCACAGTTCTGAGCGTGGCCCCTCTCTGCAGGTCTCCCTGGCATCACGGGCTCTGTCTGGTACGCCGTGGATGTCTACGTGGAGCGCTCCTCTCTGCTCTTCCACAACATCTTCCTGGGCATCCAGTACAAGTTTGGTTGGTCCTGCTGGCTTGGCATGGCAGGGTCACTCGGCTGCTTCTTGTCCGGGTCCCTGCTCACCTGCTGCATGTATCTCTTCAGAGGTGAGGAAGCACGGCTGAGGCGCAGCTCAGGGACAGAGCCATTGCTCAGGGTGTGCTACAGGTGCACAGGGTGGGGAAAGTCCTTTGGCATGGTTGGTCATCTCCAGGGGTGATATTTTCAGCTGTAAAATGGGAATAGTCTTAGGCAGCTCTAGGAAGCACATCAAGGTCTTCATGGGGGAGCTGGGGTGTAAGGATGACATAAAGCATGTTGTTATTATGTCACACCTTGGAGTGCTGCTTTCCCTGAATAATGAAACTTTGCAGCTGAAAGTCACCAAGCACTCATTAGCAGTTCCTATTTCTCTCCCTGTGCCTCACAGAGACCAGTTCTGGAAGATTCCATTCTGCCTACTCCTTGAGGAAAGGCTATTCCTCAGCTGCCACCGTCGTAACAAACGTGCATTTGCCATCCTCGCAGACAGCCACCTCCAAAATGTATGCGGTGGACACAAGGGTGTGAGGAGGAGGTAAGTGCTCCAGAAAGAGCTCTGCTTTAATTTGTGCTGGATTGCACAGAGACTCAAGCTCTTGTGGTTGTGATACAGATGCAGTTGAATTTCAAGGATCTACTGTATGCTACAATGTTTGCATTACGAGAGCTTCAAAATACCTTTCCTTCAAGAAAGTAAACTCTGAGAAGATCCTGCTTTCTGGAATCCTCTTGACTTAAGTGCTGAGGTCACTTGTATATGCACAGACTGAAATAACCAACACAAACTCTTTTCAGCATTTGTCTCAACGTTATTGGTGGAAGAGAGATAAATCAGCCACTCCTGAATCAAAGCACAGTGTTCTGCATGAAGACCCACAAACTGGAAGATGGATCTGTTCCATGTCTGGCAATGTGTCAACAGAGTGTACAAGGGAGAAAATCCTGCCAAAGGGAGGGACTGACTGCCTGACCAACATCTGGACCCTGTGCCCTCAGCAGGGGGGTCTGCCCCTCTTACAGGCAGCTGGGGAGCTTTTCAAGAGATAAGAGCTGTGTTAAATGTCTGACCCTTTCTTTGGTCCATGAGTCTGCACTGAGAAATGATTGTAAATGCAGGTGCATTCTTGCCTGAAAAATACAGTCCTTCTCAGTCAGTGTTAAAAGGTACACTACTAAACTCAATGAAATCTGGAAATTGCCAGCTTCATTCTGCTTAATAAAAATATTTCTTGGACAAAGTGAGTGAAGATCCAAAATCTGAACTTGTGCATTACAATGTATCTATATTAACTAGAAGCTAGGATAAATGATACTAAAATCTATTGTCCCTTTCCATCAAAAGGTATTTAAGCCTAGTTCAGGACTGCTGTCCCTGGCTGCAATCCAGGCTGCCATAGGCTGGATGAGGTTAGGGCATCAGCCAGGTCTTCACTAGGGTGGGGGAGGAAAACACCTGTGTGGCTTAACATGTTCTCTAAGGATGGATGTGAACATTTTTCATTCCTTTAATAGAAAGAGGAGCTGAGACAGACTTTTCTTAGGGTTGATAGGAACTGTCTAAATCCCGTCCTTTCTGACCGTGGGCACCACACCATATAATGGCCACTGAGGTCTGACAAAAGTCTCCCAGCACAGAGATTTATCTGCTTAGGGGCAGTGGAGAAACAAAGCTGGAGTCTCAGTGGGGTGTGCACAGCTGTGCATGCTGAAGCACTACCAGAGCGAGGCTTCCTCTGTGGGCTGCTTGATGGGGAGGCTGGATTTCCTTCTCCCAGACAGCATGAAGTGAAACTTTATGTTATGTGCGCCAGAGAGAGATGGGCTGGCTGAAGTTGGAGTGAGCTGTATCCCAAGGAGCACTTCTGATAACTCCTATGATGGAAGATGAAGGGCTGAGTCCTCTGATGGGTTCCCCTGGAAGCATCACCTTGTGCTGCAGCACAGAGCTGACCAGCAAGGCCAAAACATAACCCAGCCCTGACATGGCTCCAAGCTGAGAAGCACCCAGGGCCTGGAATAGACAGGACAACAGCAGGTCCATATGGCTCTGCTGCAGGGCCAGGCACCTCCACAGGGCTCAGGGCACAGCACAGCCATCTCAGCAGAGCCCAGGCACCTCCACAGGGCTCAGGGCACAGCACAACCATCTCAGCAGAGCCCTGGTGGCAGCTCTGCTGCCCAGGCAGGGGACGCTCATGCCTGCAGAGTTTGTGCCTGCAGAGTTCGTGCTGCTTGGGCTGGCAGACGTTTATGTCAGCCAAACTGGGAGCAGGTTACTGCCAACAGATGAGCTATATCAAACAGATGTAAACACAGTAGGAGGGGTGATGGAGGCTTTTTTTACAAGGTCCTGAGAGACAACGAGTACAAGAGTTATGAGCAATGTGATGAATTCACAGATTGTACCAAGAATGCACAAAGAGATCTGGAGGTGACAGGAATTTTTGTCTGTTATTGCAGGAAACTGCATTTAGAGCTTGGCAGTTGTTTGTTTTTTTATTTTTTTTAACTTTTTTACAGCCCCATCAGAAATGTGTTTTCTGTGGGTCTTTGGGGCAGGAAAGCTGACACTGCTGATTCTCTCTGCCAGAGCAGGGAAACTCTGCGAACATTTTTGGGTCTGCTTCCTGGGCTGTGTCTCTGCTGCCTTGCTCCCTCAGAGACACAGTGGGAAGGAGATGGAGGGTGAACACACCCCAGAGGCAGAGCTGCGCTCAGTGACTGCTCCACTGCCCACATCCCCGCTCCTGCCCAGAGAGGCAAACACTCCCTCAGCCTCCCCGAGGGAGGAGAGGTGCTGCAGGCAGCCTCAGCCCAGCTCACCCAGCTCAGAGATGCTCCTGGGGAGAAGGTACCCAGCAAAAACATCAACTCTGAATCAAAAACTCCCCAGACTATGCAACCAGCACATTATCCCTCCCCACAAACACTCAGGGATGCCTGCCAGCCTCTTGCTGCTGTTTTCCATAGCTTTTTCTAAGCACAAAGGTTATTTCTTGCTGTGAAGATTTATTTCTTGTTTAGCAGAGAAGAAGTGCAGGTGTAATTACAAATCTCAGATCACTGATTTCTCCTGTTCAGTGATAGAGGAGAATTCTTGGCCTTTATCTTAAATGGTCTTCGGTTTGTTTCAAGGAGGTGGGAGCTGTTTTGTGACTTGCGTGGGTCACACCAAGCAGTGGCTCAGTGGGCACTGAATGTCTATGCCCTGATCAGGGGTGAATATTAAAGATTAGTTTCTTTGGTCCCTCCAGCCCTGTGTTCCTCCTTGGGGTACGCAAATAGAGCACAAATACTACCTTGACTCATCCTCCTCAAATACACTTCACATGCAAAGAATTCATGTACAAATATTCTTTGTATAACAAGAATATTGCATCAACACTTGTGAGCCTCTCATCTTCAGTATCTGTATAGAATAAGAGTTAATTCCTTAATCATACTTCTATTCTAGCCAAACTCTGTGGTAGGTTTTGAGGACCCATCTCCTGCACAAGAGGACCAGGAAAAGGTCACAGCAGCTCTTAGTTTTGCTAGGTTAATGTTTTGTAACCACTCCAGTACTGCATTGCTTCATTATTCAAATTCTGCTGACAGTCTAGCTGATGTTTTGATCAGCTGTTAATATTTAATTGTTAATTTCTGTTTGATTTAATACTGACACTGGTTTCATGACTGCAGGATTCACTCCTCATTAGCTCATTATCAGGTCACAATGCAGATCTATTCTAGCTTAATTATATATTCATTAGCAAGAAACCTCCCAGAAAGTAAACACAACTTATTTATTCTTTCAAAATCACAACCAGTCCCTAAGGCTAAAGATGTATCAGGTGAGCTCAGCTATTAAGGTATTTCCTTAATACCTACCTGCATTCCATTCAGCAGCAGCTCACTAGCAATGACAATAGACTGATTTTCCCCTCCTGATGGCCATTGATGGCTTACCAAGGCTTTTTGCTCAATTGCAATTTCCAGCTGAGCTGAGGCCCAACATTTCATCCATCAGTTCCAACAGATTTTTAGGTTTCTCCATATTTTCACTAACTCACAAGGGGCATTTTTCTATGTTTGGGCACCTCTGTTTTCATTTCCCAGGACACAGGGAGAGTCAGGGATTTAGCTGAGAGCTGGGAGTAGCACTTTTCCTGCCTGTGTGCCTGCCCCAGGGTGCTTCCTTGGACTGGGACTCCCCGTTGTCTTCTCCCCTGACATCTCCATACACTCTGCCAGGGCTGGCTGCAGGTTATGGAAAACAGTAAAGTGCTTAGGTAAGATCTTTGCTAAGTTGATTCCATGCCTTACAGATAACTATTGATTTCCCATTTTAATACAGGTAAGTGAGGGAGATAAAAAAATGACACCTGCAATGGCTGTCCTTTTCTGCCTGCGGCATCTCATCCTCCCCCTGCGCAGCTCAGCCTTGCTCATGAAGGCTTTTAACATCTCCAGCTGTAATTAGTGCTCACTCTTACTGTAACCTTGTGAACTAGGCTATCTCCTACTGCAGCTGCATCAGTGTTTCCCAGGATATGGATTTCCTGCCTTTTCACAGACATTGCCATGTGATTTTGGTGTGAATTCAGTGGATCTGAACAATTATTTCCAGCAGACAGGAGCAGCAGTGCAGAACTGTGTTTTCCTTACACGCTGTAACATCAGTGGGATACAATAAACACAATTGCCTCTGAGTGTTGTCTCTCCCTAACCCGCATCCAGGTTTTGCTCAGGAGCTGTTTTGTTTTGCTCAGGACCTGCTTTGACTCCTGTGGAGGGAATCACTGCTTTCCTGCAAGGACACACAAAAGGCAGCAGCACAAATGGGACCAGCCCCTGGGCATGGGGGATTGATTTTGGAGGCTGCCTGGACCTTTGCTGGTAGCCACAGAGCTCAGACCCCAGTGCACACCTGCAGCAATTCATCTTCAGCAGCTGAAGACTTTGTCTCAGCATAGACACATCTACTTAGAGTCATTTCCTAAACTTTCCAGGAGAAAAAAGTAAAATTCCACCAAGAATGCAAGGTTTTCTCTCTCAGCTGGGGCTGGACTCCCACAGTTTGTTCTTCTGCATCTGTTAAGTATTGTGGGCAAGTGATTAATGACTGAAATGCTCTGTCCAACCGCCGCTACGGCAGCGAGAACTATTTTCTCCCTGTAGCTGCTGGGTTCCTGCTGTAAAATGCCTTTGAGCAAGGAAGAAAAGAGCCAGAATTGTGCCATCTAGTGACCCAAAGAGAGCGGGCATCTGTCCCCAGCCCTGTATTCATCCTCCCTACACAGAGGTTTTTAGCCCATAATGCAGAATTTTGGATGACAATTAAAAAAAAATAAAATTAATGAGCATGTAAATTATTTTCCCATATTTCATGTCCAACCCTCCTGGCATTCCAAACTGATGCCCTGTTATGGCTCAGCTACCTCTGGTTTTGCTCTATTTTGCCTTAGAGCCACTTTATGGTTTTATTATTCAGCTCTTAATCTGCAGATGTGAAAGCCCAGCCGTGTGCCTCGCCACATTCCCTCTGTCCTTTGCTTGGTCACCAAGCAATTGGCTCCTCTGCACCACTCCCATGTCCCCTCACAAGTCTTGCTGGTGACAAGTTCCCCCAGAAACACATCTGCCTTCTAGTGTTTGCTGCTTTTTTCTAGAGCTG
>NW_005054309.1:1296384-1303526 GCF_000277835.1 Geospiza fortis | reverse complement strand
AGCAGCAGCCAGAGAGTCACAGCAGGACAAGTGCTTTTCCAAGGTGAACCCTCTTCCTAAGGTGATGAATTATAAGGAAATGGTTCTTCTCTCTTTGCAATTCTGGAAACATCAGCCAAACTGCTTTAACTGCCCTCATTAAGAGCTGAGTACTTATAAAAATATCAATTACCCAGCAAAATCTCTGCTTGTGTAAGAATGGGAACACAGGTCTGGAGAAACTTTGTCTGTTCTGCTGGAGAACACAGGAATGAGGTGGCAAGCGGGGACAAGCAGCTTCCATAGGGAATAATAGGTTGGTGGGGCCACCCAAAACGCTTTTGTAGAAGGAAGAAACTCATCCTCTTCTCCATTCCAGTGGTCAGGAAGGCAAGGACCAGGACCCTGAGCCCCTTCTCAGGGTACTTCCCTTCCTTACCCCAAGCCAGCAGCAATATTAGTTTATGTCCTCCCCACAGCAGCTCTACATGAGCTCTTTTGTGCAGATACCTCCTGGCTTTCAGCTGTTTCTGGAAGCTCCTGTGGTGTTGCACAGGTACCACACAGCACACAGGCGCTGGTGACTCCAGATGGAGCCTGATTTTGGGACAGCCACTGGCTTACTTTACTGTGAGCCACTTGTTGCAATTCTGATGGAAAAATTTGATTCCTTTGTGCATAATTAAAGCACCTCAAACATGAAACTGAACACACTTGAATGCACACAAGCAGCAGGGGAACAAACCCCTTCCCTTGAGTGTTTTGTGTGCTGAAAGTCTTGCTTGCCCTCTGTTGGGTGGCTGGGGAAGGATTTACACCTCGGGAATCACTGGTCCTGGAGAAAGAGGGATGCAGAGGGATTGGAGGCATTGAAACCTGAGCAGTCCTTGCTTGTTAGCCTCTCCAGCCATCTGATTAGAAGGTGACATTCAGTGAAATTAAAGGCAGCAATTTATTTAGAGCCAAGCCATTAATAAGCAGGAGGCAGTAATGTTTTATGCAGCAGATAATGCAGACAACCTGTGGAGTTCTCTGCCATGAAGGGGTCACTGAAGCTAACAGTGTGTAGGTGGGAATCAAGTGACAGCTGATTTAATGCCCACTAACAGCCTATGCAAGCTGCAGTGACAAACATAATCAAATCTCATGCTTCAGGGCATAAATTGAAGGGGTTGAGTGGTGGAAGCAGTTATGTACATGAAAGATCTGATCCTGAGAGGTGCTGATTACCTGCAATTCTTACTAAGTTCAGCCAGCAAAAGGACACTCAGAAGTTGCTTGATTTCTCCTCTGGCTGAGTCTGTACTTGCTAATTTTCCTTATTAATAAACCCAGTAATATTTTAGCCTGCTGGCACAAACATTCATTTGGCTACAAGTGACATTTATTTCCTTTCACACAAGTGTCAAACATTAAAGCTGCTTCTAAAATAAGATTTTAGAGAGATAATTTGCAGTGGTTTTGGCAAATAATTTTTTCTCAAAATAAGTTGCAATTCTTTATCTAACAAATGTACTTACATAGAATCATTACGAGAATATGATAACCTTTAGAGCATTTATCTTCCCAGTTTCCTTCCTGAGCACAGGAACTGGTGCTAACCTCACTCTACAGGTGGGGAGGTGCTCCACGAGGCAGGCTGTGGGCTCCCATTAATCTTTTGGGATTCTAATCCCAGATGGACCCAGCAGCCCAAATTGGGCTCATGGCTCCATGGGAGCACAGAGCATGGGACCAGGGCTGATATTGCCTTCTGCAGCAGGAGAGGTCTGACTGCACCCCCAGCCCTTGCCACTGAGAGAGCAGAGGCACAGAGGTCAGGCAGGCTGAATTCAGCCTTCAGTGGTCTGCCCTGCCCACAACAAACAAAGGGGAATCTTTGCTTTCATCTGGAATCCAGCTAAGGGGAAAGTTCAGCATCTTTCTTCAATAATTTGAGAACTAGTTAGGCTAACGCCTCCAAGGAATGACTTTGGTTGAGATGATCCTGCTTGGGCACAAGGCAGTATGGATGACTTCTTAAAGTATTTTTCCATCCTGTATGCAGTGACCACCTCAAAGAAAATGGCATTCTTTATCCTAATAGATTTCTGTAGCTAAGTACTAAGTACCTAAGCCCCTAATTCATGTCTGTGGGGAACTTCCACATGGGTCTTGGGCCATTCAAAGCCTTCTGGTCTGCAATGCTAGGGCAAGAGTAGCTCAGGACAGTCATAATGGAATTAATAACAGCTCAAATGAGCAAAATCACTTTTTTTTTAAGGCTCTGTAACCAGCTCCTGCCAGTGCTACTCCTCCATAATCCCCGTCTCTTGTTTTCTCTTCTCTGGCCATAAATTTGCTGCCTTTTGCACTAGACAAATCTGATATGCTGTGCTAAATATTTTAAATGTGGCAAACGATCCTTCATCACAGAGTGGCATGATTGCATTGCAATGTATTAGAACAACATGACTTTGCCAGAGGGTGTTTCTTGGCACAGTACCGAGTGAAGGAAGCAGCCCAAGCCTGAGAAGCAACTACCAAGTCATTTATCAACATTTGGTCCTAAAATACATGGGGTTGCACCAGCTCAAGCAGCCTTAGAGAGATAAATCTAGAGGCTGAGCCAGAAACCCCAAATGCAGTCAAGCCTTTGAGGAAGCTTCTTGAAATCCAGAGATTTCAAAATGTCAAGCTCAACTCCTGTGACAGATTCAACACATACTTTTGGCATTTATTCTGTAGGATTTAGTCTCGTCTTTCAGGTTCAGATAAAATTTGTGCTGCTTTTCAGACTCTCAGCCGACCTGTGGAAAAGGCTGATTTGATCTCACACTCCTTTGGCACGATGGAAGATCTCTGATGAACCAAGTAGGACCCCTGAAAGCCAACATGTGGTGTCTAGAGCTTGTTTTCCTTCATGACATCCTCATAAGATGGAGGCAATTCAGTTCCCCCGAGGCTGAAGCATGGAGCAGGAGAAGAGGAAATCTCTGCAGTCCTGCAGGAGCTCAGGGATCCAGAGAATGGGCACGAAGGTGCTTCAGTAGCTGGGGAAAAAGCAAAGTCACAACTGCACAGCAGACAGGTGTGAAGGGCAAGTGTGGGAGTGAGAGGGGTGAGCCCAGGAGGAGCTGCCAAACCACTTGGAAACAAGAAAGGCACGGATGTAATTTTTGAAGGATGGCATCACAAAGTCTTTCACCACAAACTCCAGATACAAGAAGTTGGGACAGAGGAATTTGGGTGGGTTTGGGTGGCTCCTCCCTGTGGAGACACTGTCTATGACCACCCAGAAAGCAGGTAATATGTCCTCTGGGAAGGGCTTAGCCTAATGACAGGATTAGCACTATTTTTTTTGGAGGGATGTTGTCTGGCTCAGCCTGCTGATGCTGCTGGCCATACTCCAGATCAGTTCTGGTTGCTACACAATCATTATAGCCCAGTCCTCAAAATCTGGGTGCTCCTGGGGAACGTTGAGGGTGGCTGCCACAATGAACAGCACCTACCAGGACAATCTTTTTACAGACCAGGGTGTGTTAGCCAGTTGAGCTGTACTGGGGTGGCTCAAGTTAGACCAGTACAGTTCTGCCTGAGTGAGAAATGAAGGACACACGCTGGAAAGGGCTGCCTGACCCCAGAGCCTGTGGCTGCCCCAATGTCTTGGGCCACTGAGTGGCCTGGCACCGAGGAGAAAGTCCCACACACCTCCAGTGTTTGCCTGGCCAAGCCCCAGCTAGGCACCTTTGGGACACATGGACACACAGGGACAGCACCAAGGTATGGCTCAGTGAAAAGTGGATGTGTCTTCAGCCCGCCATGTCCATGGTCTGGACATGTCCCCAAGATGCCAGAGCTGGGCACCCCACCGTTCACCAGCAATACAGCCCCAGGCTGCCTCCCAGCTCCCGAGCCTGACTGCTTTTTACTGGGTTACGGATGGGCCACAGGAAGGCCACCAGGGCCAGCAGGACCTTGCAGCAGGGACAGGACTAACCACAAAAGGCATCGGAGCTGCTGAGGGCAAAGACAGCCATGGTGCGTCGGGGCAGGCAGCTCCGGCGCTTCAGCCAGCACTGCAGGCAGCAGCAGATCCCGCAGGACAGGAGCAGGGCCAGGAAAAACAACACCAGGAACCTGGGGCAGAGGCAGCAGGGGAGGAACAGCACTGTCACCATCTGCGGGCAGCACCGACAGATGGCTGCATGTCTTCAAATTAACATATTCATTAACATCTTTTGCAAATAGCCCTTAAATGTTGTGTTTCCCCACCAGCACACCGGACATGATCAAAGTCCCCAGAAACCAATGTCTCACTCCTGAGTGCTCTGCAGCCAGTGCTGGCTGGAAATTCAAACATTTCTCCCTGACACAATCCATCATTTTTTCCCTGCTCAGTTGTCAGCGTACAGTGAGGAGGATATGGATAAATGATTTCCATTAGTTTGTAAAGACAGAACAAAGGGACAGCCCAGGAGCAATGCTCTCTAGCTATCAGTCTCTCTTAATGCCTTTCTCTCCATATATCCATCAAAGAATATTACTTGCCAGTTTTTCTCCTTAAAGCAGATCTGAGACTTACCACACATACCAGCTGCTAAAGTTTTCATCGCTCTGTCCAACACACCTAAAAAGGGAAGAATGAAAAGGACTCCCAGTCCAGCGTGAGGGGGCTGCTGTACCCACCCCAGCACATCTACCAACACAAAGACAAGCACCATCAGTAAGTAGAAGACTGAGAAGTTTTCTTCCATGAAGGGAGCCCATTAAAAATTTCTCTGTGTGGATGGGAGCAATGCGGATGATGCAAGAAGCAGAGTGCCACTTGTTTCCCTTTCAACACTGGCACCCACCAGCAGCATTTTTGCTGAAAACCCAAAGGGTTGCCAGCCTCTATTTCCTCTTTTGGAAAAAACAACCAACCCTAAATGTCCTTTTCCTGGAAGTCCTCTGCTGTGCTGGTGTGCCAGGCAGGAGCACAGCACCCCTGAAAGAGCCTGGGGTGCGGGCAGCCCTGGGTGAGAATGAAGCCACACTCACCTCTCGCCAAGCTCACAGTCCGACCCGGAGTCTGCTGTCTGAAAACACACATGTAAATCAGACAGGGCAGGTGTGTTTTGTTTTTTACAATTTACCAGTACAATTACTGTTCTTAGAGTGGAAAGTTGGAGAGGAAGAGCAAAAGGAGTGCTGATCCTGCAGGGTTGAAACCAGACCTCTCCTTAGGGATCTGCCTCTGTGGGGCTTTGCTTGGAGCCAGCCCAAATCGAAACCAGCAGAGAACCTCACCAAGAGCACAATAAATTCAATAGCTTGCAGATGAAAGCTAGGCCAAGGAGAAAGCATTCCTTTTGATGTGAAAGAGGGAAAGGCAAGAGCAGGGAAACACTGGCTGGAGTCTGAGACCTGCTTGCTTTGCTATTCAGAAATACCTGCTGAAAATGCCCATAACCAAATTCTTGTTCTGAGGCTCCTTTTTTGGGGGGGGAGCTAATTGTGAATGCAGCAGTAAATTGGAGCTGTTTTGACCAGAAGTGTTCTCTACCCAGCATTTTCCTGTTTTCAGATAGTAGTGGTGCATCATTCCCAGAGTCAGGTTTCAGGTATTGCAAATATGCGAACCTGAAACTTGTTTTTCAGGTATATTTTCTATTCTCAGCTTAAGTCAGTTTATTTTTGCAAGCCTTGTTGATCTTAGCCTCAGTTTCATATTATCTGTGCAAAAAGTAACCAGAGCAGTTCATCAGTATAATTGAATCCAAATTAATAGATTCTTTTGGCTGACTGGTGTTAGGTGTGTTATTACAGTTGTCCAATGTTGCTACAAAAAATTCAGATCAGGTATGGAGTTGTGGTAACACTGGAAAGCAGAATGAACAAGATAGAGGAATTTAGATTTGTTTCTCAGAAAAAAAAACCTATGAGAATGTAATTTGTAAATAATTACTTTGGATTTCCCTCTGCATATATCCAAAACATTTAGAGATTTTTGACTTTGAGTCAAACTGGAAGGCTCTGTTCTGAACTAGAAATTTGTATCAAATATGCATAACTGAAAATTCTCTTTTAAAATCTCTAATCTCTAACAGGTTCTTTTTGTTATGCAAAGCTCAAGCCACTGTAAACAGTAAGAAATACCCCCTCAGATCTCTAGAATGTGTCTGATCCTGTGCACACTGCCTTTCAGTCCCTAGTTTCACCAGAGGTTTTTGGGTATAGTAAGTCTTTCATATAAAGCATTATCTGTGAAATTTCATGAGTGGCTGAAATCCAAATGAGGAATAGAGAAAAAGACAGAAGCTTCAACTCTTCCAGATGTGTCCTTTTAAAACTGAGCTAATTTGCCATGTCACACATGCACCCTGATGCAGAATATTTTAATTCTTTTGGGGTTTTTTTGCATTTCAACTGATTATTAAATAACAAGTCAAAAGCAGATAGCTGATTGCTGTGATTACATGTATCCTGAGTATTCTTCATGGGTGAATGACAACCTCTGGCCTCTCTTTTATCATCCTTCAAACCAGCTCAGCAGAGCCACCTCAGTGTGGTTAAACTGCAGCAAAGTGCATCTGCTCTGAGGCAGGAATCTGTCACAGCAGCCAAACACCCACCCGTGCTGCTGAAGCCCCAAGCTCTTCCATCTCAATAGCCACAGACAGAATAAAGGACAAAGGCAGTAGTGTTTTCTCTGCATTAATTGGAATTTTTGTGAGCATTAAATCTTCCCCAAATTCATTAGGTCCTCAAAAAAATCCTTCACAAAATCATAATAAAAAAAAGAAAGCTGATTACTAAATTCTATAAAAGTTGGAATCTTCCCCCCACCAAAAATCAGCCTGGTCCCAGTGAAGGGTTTGGTTACCTGGAAGAAGGTTAAACACAGAACTGCAGTTCCTGCTGTGATCCATGAAGTTAAACACAAAGCTCCAGGTCTCCACATCATTAATGTGAGAAACATTGGAAGAGCTTTGTTTGCAGCAGTGTTTTACCCTCTGTGATTTGTTGCTTTTAAAACTTCTCTGCACATGGTGCCTGCAGCCAGAGAACACGTTACCCAATGGCTTCCTGCGCCTCAGAAATTACCGCTAGCCAG
Organism: Geospiza fortis; assembly: GCF_000277835.1. NCBI lineage: Eukaryota > Metazoa > Chordata > Aves > Passeriformes > Thraupidae > Geospiza > Geospiza fortis. The sequence continues at coordinate 1,296,469 of NW_005054309.1, read as the reverse complement.
GGAGCAAATTTGGGTTTGCAGGGACACAAACAGCTACCAGAAGTTAAAGGAACACTGGTTTAAGGTCAGCACCTTGCAGTTGTTT
>NW_005054309.1:1272196-1296359 GCF_000277835.1 Geospiza fortis | reverse complement strand
GTTCCATATTAACCCACGGCTGCATTTAACAGGACCTGCTACAAACAGTCTCTGGTGTCTGTGCAGTGGGGCCACACTTTCATGGCATGCTGCCTTCAGATGGAGTATTGGCATTACAGAGTGAGCTCTAACCATGTCCTGTGCACTGTGCCTACCACCGCAAACCTGCACCAAGGATGAAGGAAACCCTTCCCAGCCTGAGACACCCACCACCAGCACCAGTACTGCTGTTATGCAGCTGTCAGGGTTTGCCAGGAAAATGCAGCTTAAAAAACCCCAGACATCCCCAATGCTTCTTACAAAGGACACAAAATTTCACTGCACATTCAATTCCTATAGAGCCATCCAGGTGATGTGGTTAAACAGGGGTAGAAGATGGTTTGCACCATAGCTCTGATCCCCTTGGAAGGGACAATCCCAGTTTGTTCAGCAGTCAGTAATAGGTTGTCACTGAAGTTTACAGCCCGTGGCTGAAATGCACCATTAACTGTGGTTCTTCCAGATTTTAACACAAAGGGTGTTGCCATGAATATGTTTAGCTGTCCCTCCAGAGTTAAGCATTATGTTGGGATGCCATTACTTCTGTAATGATTGACAAAGCCGAGCTGCTCTTGAGATGTACCCCTGTGGCTTTGCTTCAGCTGAAAGGTCAAGAAGTCTAACCAGCTGTGATATACATGCACAACACGGGTTTGTTATTTAATGTTCAAGTTTTGCATAAACCCAGCCCAAGCCCTGGTGTTCTCTCATGTTTACTTTCAGCTCAGCACTAATGAAAGGCGAGTCCCTGAAATGATGCTCGCTGAGAAAGCATCTCTCATCATGGTGCTAAGTGCATGTGCTACACAAAATAAATGGTCTGAACATCCTGTCCTGCTTCAGACCAATCCTTTTCAGTGCTGCTCAACAGTAAATTGCCAAACCAATTTCTTAGCTGTTTTCTTAAAGTAAAAGCTCCTGCAGTATAAAAATGTGCACGGCCTTGCTGGGAACTGTGCGACTCTTACAACCTTACAGGCTTCAATGAGGTCATCCATCACTGAACTAATTTCGGTTTTCTTCCTCTCACAATTACTTCCCTCGTGTCAGCATCCAGGGTACTTTCAATTTAGAGCCACCAAATGGATCAACCCTGGTATTTCAGGGGGCAGGTACCTCAATGAGCTCCTGGTACTGAAAAATAACACAAGACCTCTGTTCTGGATCTATTTCCAGAAGAAAAGGGAAATAATTGAATTCTATCACTGCTCAGCTCCTGGTCTTGAGGCAAACTTTGATGTTTTCTGCTGGTTGGACCCATACAGGGATTCCGAGGGATGATGGCAATTTGTGAAGCCTGTCTTGCACTCTCTGTAATGATGTCAAAAGGAGACAGAGTTAGCTTAAAGGGGGTCCATGAATAGCTCAGTCTTTTGCTTCAGGAGTGATTCCAATACTGAAAAGTATCACTGCTTCAGCAGGAAAACTCTCCCTGTCCATGATCAGCTGAGCAGCTCATAAAGAGTCTCAGTGCTTGCTCTAAGACAGTCAGGACTGGACACCAAAAACTCAGAGAGGTTTTGCACTGAAATTCTGGTGGGCTGGCACCCTCCTGCTGCTCCCTGCCTGCTGGGGCACTGCTGCCTTTGGGTTTTGCAAAACTGAGACCCATCTTTGGGATAGCTCCGTGTCTGAGGGCTAGCTCCAGTCTGAGGGATTTCTCCAGGGATTTTTTCATCCCCCCACGAGGAGATACATTTGTACACACACATGAAGATAACCTCTGCTCACTCCTCCTCCACTTACGGATGAAAAGTTTGGTATCTCTTTCCCCCTCAATTCTATTCACCTGATTGGTGGACTTGGGAGGCTGCTCCCTGATGGATGGTAACTCATGGCCATCAGATTAACGTGCTGTTATTTCCTCATCGCCTTATGTGGTTGCTAGGTGACAAATGCATCTCCCAGGCAGCAACAGGAGCTACCAAAACATAGGGCAATTTCTGACTGCCCATTATGGCTTTCCTTAAAGTGCCTGCTCCTTCCAGTGGGAAGAGGGACAGCTCTAGGATCACTCAGAGGGTGACTTCCAGAGCTGCCACAGAAACCACCTCCACTGGGGGCAGGGTTTCATGAAAGGTGTGAAAGGGAATGCAAGATGGGGAGTCAGGAGGAATTTGGGAGGAGCTGATTCACCTCATTGAGTCTGAGAGGGCCAGGGTTGTGTCAGGGGTCTGAATTTCAGGAGATGGACTCCAAATTGTATTTGTGTGCACTGGAACCAATGGCCCGTGTTTCATTGGGTGTCATACAATTTCAGATATGCTTTTAGATTAAGCCAAAATTTCAGGGAACAACCTGGGGATTTTTGGATCTTGGTAAGAGTGGGAGGCAATTCACTGGCAAACAGAAGCCCCCATACAACACCTTGCAGCCTGTAAGCACAGCTAGCAGCTTAAACTTGTTTCAAGCTTTTCCTAGGCTGCCTTCAGAGCATTTGGTGGTTGCTGGGGATGACTTTTGGGAGAGCTATCACCTTGCTAGGTTCTGACCAGCCTCCCAGAACAGTGCAGAATAAAACTGTCAAATACTCAGAAAGAGAAGAAGGAGACTGGCAGCAGGAGAGGTGGGACATGGAACAGAATGGAGAACACACAGAGATGTGGAAAAGATACAAGGAAATCAGGACAGTCCTGCTCTCTGCATTAAGGTCAACTGACAAGGGTTAGGCCTGTGCTCACTTTTTTATGCTGCAGTGTTTTCACATCACCACCACAATCAATTCTTGCTCCAGTTCAAGGCCACTGGGATCTCTCCTCTCCTCTCCCTTCTTGACTGCACCACCACGACCACCTCAGTCTTCGCTTCTACAGCAACATCCTTGGCATCAAGGCTCTGTCAGGCTGCCTCCTGGCCTGGCCTGGGATCCCTGATCCTTCCTGGCCTGGTCTGGGATGACTCAGCAGGCAAATTCAGTTTATTTAGCCCAGGAGAAGACCAGAGCAATGGGGAGGACTGAGCATTTCCTCTCTGCAACGGGAGAATGAAAGCAGCTTTGGTCTCATCCTCTGTGAATGGGAGCCACAAGGAGCTGCTCGTTCCCTACACACACACTGAGATGATAAATCCAGCACTGGGGAGAGCTTTTTAAGCAAATGGCCAGTGCTGGCACAGGAACAAATGAGAACAAACCAACCATGAATAAATTGAGGCTGGAAAAGCCGAGAAGGTTCACCCCATCCAGAGCAGCAAGGTTGAGCAGCAGCTTGTCCGTGGGAGGAGTGTGGGCATGAAACCAAACAGCTCCTGGGACACAAGTCAGTGAGCTCCCACACGACGTGCAACCACTTCAACAGGACTTGCTGACCCAGGGAGCCCTTTCCCCACCCCACAGAACCACCCCAGTGGGTCCTCAGACCCTCAAACCCCTCCATGTGCACGAGAGTCAGCCAAGGTGGCCCTGGGCTGGAGTAACTGAGGGAGGATGAACATTTTAAACCAAGGCCTGGAGGAGCTGGCAGGGCCTGTTGTCTTTCAAAAGGATTATACCCAGTTGCTGGTCCCTGATGAATGCAGCCCTTTGTGAGCCTGTGAGGGGGATGTGCTGCAGGGGAAGGAGAGACTCTGCACAAGGGTTGAAATGTTGAATGCCAACAAGGATGACTTTGTTCTGCTGCATCCTCCCCAGGAACAGGGCTTCAGAGGTCACCCCTCAGATCTGAGGCAACTGCAGCTACCTCCTCACGTTGGATGGTCCAGAGAGCCTTTTTGTTTGCCTTGGTGTGTCAGCAGGGAAAATCCAGCAGAGAATGGGGTCAGTGAAGGCTCCTGCCTGGCAGGAGGATAAAGAAAAAGGAATCTCCTCTAGGTTATGCATACCAGATTTCTCCTATATGTGCATGCATATCCCCTGCTGAGAACTGCAGAAAACTGAACTCAATACACAGGTGTTCATATATTCAGGGAAGTCAAAACTTTAAAACTATCTCAAGTCCCAACATTGAGGTTTTGTGAGAAATTGTTGTGATTTGTCCAAAAACTACTGTTCCAACCTTATAATGAACACCTGAAATAAGTACTGTAACAACTGAAATATTAAGCTTATCTGAAAGGACTGAGGCAGGAGCTTTCTCGCTCTGGAATTCTTGCACTTTGGGAATGTATATTTCCAGCAAACATTGTGTGTGTGCTGATGACTTTGGTGCTGCTTCTGCTCCCACCATTCAATACAGAAATCAGTGTGCAGTGATTTCCTGAGAGCTGTGTTGTGGTGGGGCAGGGTGAAGCTGAAAGTTTAGAGAAGTGGCTATTTCCTTTCCTCTTCCAAGCTGAGTTTTGTCTTTAAAACTCAAGCTGGATCCTAAAAAAATAAAAGGTGCCAAAATAACAGGATTTGGGTAACCCTAGCTGTTGTTTTGTTGTATGAGAATTCAGAGCTCAGAATAACATTTTAAGATCTACTGCACCTGAATGACAGTGGGGCTTCTCTTATTTCAAGCTTGGACATTAGGGCATGAGATAATTCTTAGCTTTATCACTGACTTCCCAAATACCCATGAAATTCTGTGTGTTACAGCCCTACTAGAAAAAGAGTTTAAGAGATCTTTCATCTCAATCTCTCCAGATACCACTGTACCTCACATAGAGCATGTCAGAAATCAGTTCAAAGGGCTGAATAATCCTCAATAGTTAAGAAACACAAAAGCAGAATTAAGCTTAAAGCTGACAGAATTAAAAGCAGCTTGAAAAAAGAGAAAGATGAAGTATACTAGAAATACAAAGTTATCATCAGCAGAAATTTTTCTCTTTTCATTTTCTAATATGAAATTGAAGCTGATCACAACTACTTGAACTCTGAAGCCTGCTGCTGTTTCTTTGTACTCCAACAGGTCCTCTTACTTTTAATCAGTTAAAATTGTACTTGGATTTAATAATTAAAAATTATAGTTAGACTTTAGTACTTTTTCATAATATCTCTCTTTTTTTGTTGTTATTCGGTTGCCAGGGGCTAAGAAATTACAGTGAAAAAATTAAAAGCCTTTAGTATTTTCATCCCTGTAATTTACTTAGCTGCTGGATGTAAAAAGACAACAAGAGAATAAATTGCTTGAAAGCAAATAGAGGCTTCATTTTCCTCTGCCTTTGAGTTACTGATATCACATTGGACACCACATGGGAGGTTTTGGCTGAGAAATTAGCATGAGACTATCTGGCACATCCTGAAACACATTTTCAAGGCAATTTTCCAGGCAGAACCGTTTAGCAATGAATGCAGAAATACAAATGAATGCTGGTCATTATCAGCTGGCACATGTGCTGCTCCAGCAGGAACCCCCGTGGTCTAGGGGCTTGTTCTGCAAGAGGGGTCATGTGGGCACAGGGACAGGGACATGTCCCCTGTGCCCCTGCAACAGCCCAGCTCCAGGCACCACAGGGGCACAGGGACAGGGACATGTCCCCTGTGCCCCTGCAACAGCCCAGCTCCAGGCACCACAGGGGCACCCTATGCTTGTCCTTAAGTGCAGGCACCTGCTGACATTTCAGCCCAAGATGATGAACCTTCCTCAGATGACCCAAATACCTTTACATTTGATTGCTTACCAGCCTCCCATGCACCTTGAATTCCTTCCAGGTGCCCTTTCTGGGTTTATTTTGAATTGTTGGGGCCTCAGGTTTGGTCTGTCCCCTGCCAAGCACCCCCACCCACCTGGGCTCCATGCAGGGAAGGGCAGTGATTTCAGATCCTCATTCCTTGCAGGCAGAGTCAGCTCAGAACAGGCTCTAGCCAAGCTCCTGTGTGCCCAGAATTAGTGAGGGCTGGTACCAGCACTTATGGATTCAAGAAACATGGGACCAGCAGGCTGCTCTCCAGCTTCCTCTTGTGACAGATAAAATGCCAAATGCTCTGCCTAGGAACAGAGAGCTGATGCTGGGGGTGAGATGCTCTGTACATACCCACCTCGTGCTCCCCAAGGATGTTGCACCAACATGTAAGGATGGGACAATGAGGCTCCTCTGGGTTTGCTTCCCCTCCCCATGAGCCCCAGAGCCCTGTACCATGGCCAGGCTGCCCTCTGGCCACCCAATTCAGAGCTCACCTCCTCTCCAGGCTGGTGCCAGGATGAGAAACAACGTCTGGAAGACCAGATGGAGAGCTTGCATCTTCCTCCCCACTCTGCAGGAGTTTTCTGCATGTATAAACAGAGAGAGATATGGGGGATGCTTCCAGGGCAGACAGGGACTGCAAATAAGACCACGCAATAGGAAGGCTTAGCTTAGCCCTTTCTCCCCCTCAACAGCTTTACTGTTTTACTTCATCTCCCACTTTTACATCTTCCCCAAGAATATATCTGAAAAACACACTCCTGTTTATAATTTCAACACAAACAGCCAGGCTCTTCACACTCCTTTCTTTTAACTCACCCTTTGATTTCCCCACCAACTCTTGTTTCTGCTCTCTTGATTTCCCTCTGGCCGAAAAAAATTGTCCTAGCAACATGAATCTTCCCAAGCTCATTTTCCCTCCTTAGAGACCTACTCAAATACACCAAAACCCCTTATCTTACTTAAAATCAGACTTTTATAACCTCTCCATCTCCCACAGGTCTTTGCAGCTCTGGGAGCAAAAGGTGCAAACAGTCAGAGCTGCCCTTGGAAAGGTGAGGATAATCCTGTAGGACTTCTTCAATAGCAAGGGAAAATGAATTCCCCCTCCTCACTTGCTCTAATGATAATCTCTGTCTTCTAGAGCAAACTCCAACTGGCCAACTCCTTCCTTGTATTTGTGGGGGTCCTTTTTGTGAGCAACAGCACTTAGATGTGCAGGATGCCATGGGATGCATAGATGTAGGGCTCCTGGTACATATGAGAGTCCAGATGCCAACTTTCCATCTTTCCAACTTCCACCTGGAGGCAATTAGAGGCAGATCTATTTTTTAAATCTCCCCATTCTTACAAGGTATTACTCCTGCATCACCTCTCCAACGTGCTACAGATATCAGTGAGCCTCTAATCCTAGGAGAGGATGAAAATATTTAGCTTCATTCCCAGCTGTGGTCCATGGACACACGGTTTGTGTGACAGAACAGACTTCCAGGGTCTCAGTGGGAGTGCTGAGCCTGGAACCCACAGTGCTGAGGTTCAGCTCTGTTGTGTGAAGTATAGCAGCTTCTATTCCTAAGAGGTGCCCCTGAGGAAGGTTTTCTAGGGGAACATCCTTACAGAAATGCCAGTACAAACACTGAAAATCCCAGCTCAGACACTCCCCTCATCTCCTGTGCACAGACCTCTTCCTCCTTGATGTTCTCATCCACGCTCCTGTGCTCTCCTTACTCTTGCAAGCCCTGATGTCAGGGACAGAGAGAATGGGCCTAATCCCATGAGATGCAGAGTTCCCAGAGCCTGCAGGCAGGGTGGATGGTCATGCTTGGGGTGAAACCTGGGCAGTCCAGTCCTGCCAGGCAGGACATTGCACCAAGGGCCCAACACCGTGCACAGTGGGCCCTGAGTGGAGCATGACCATCTGTGAATTTACTATTCCTTCTCAAATGCTAATTAGTTATTTACATAAAACTTTGGAACATTTTAATTAGTTGTGTTAATTTAGAATTCACAGAAGAGAGCTATAAAAGTCCATTATATGGGACGCTTATTCAAATGAAGCTTGAAATGGCACATGGTGATGTACTCACAAATCTCCTGCCAACACAGTGAGAAAAATGAGAGGGTGGCCAGGCTTTGAGTGAGACAGCAGGAGATTGGCATTTCTGATGCACTGGGTAAAGCTGAGAAGCTGGTCCTGGTTAGGGAGATGGTCCTTTCCCACTTGAGGTCTCAGTCTGACAGTTCCACATTCATATTGTCCCAATGTTGTTGCATTTGATATGTTCTCCTCCTCCTCCTCAGGGGAGGATTAACAGTTCTCTCTTTTCTATCTTTTCTATCTGTCAACTACTTTTTTTTTTTAACTTGTAGGAAGTCATGATTAGGTTTGAGCTGGTTTGGGATGATTCAAATCCAGCTAAAAATGGCTGACAGTTTATGGAGCCAAAGGACTCAGATAGATGGACATCAGTTCATCAGTCATATGTCCAAACCACACTCTTCCTTTAGGAGATTACGTGATGCAAACAAAAGCACCTCAAATACAGAGGTGCCAGGTCTAGATGCCAGGTGTAGAAGCACCCCTTGCTCTGCTTCAGCTCAGACTCTGGGACAGGCACCACAAGGCAGCAAAGCTCCCTCCTGCTCTGCACAGGCTGGGAGCACTCCCACACAGCATCACTCTGCCGTCCCACCTGTGGGTGCTGCACTGGCAAGGAAGGCAGTGTGCTGGGCCTGCCCCAGCTGGGCCTTTACTCTCAAGGCAAGTGGAAAAGGATTTCCTTCATCAAGTTCATCATTTTCACAGCACTAAACTCAATTAAAGCAAAGGTGCCTGTAAGTGGCTGGACTGATAACTCTGTAAATCTGGCCATCTCAGGTTGCTACAGAATCTAAATTACCCCATCACCATTAATCCCAAGATAGAAGAAATGTCCAAGCAGCTATATAAAGTGAGTCACTCTGCCCTAAGATTTCATCTGGCAGGGAAAACCATTTTCTGTATAAAATACAGCCCACTTTACCTCTTGAGGTTTAAGACTTGATTCAATAAATCTGGAATTACACTATGGAAAATCATCTTCCTTGATGGAAGGTAAGTACCAGTATCACATCCAATTGTGACAGAGCTGCTCTGTCTGAAGAGCTTGAGGACAGCATGGAGCAAGGGAAACACAGTGGTCTATCCAAAATGTTATAAACAGAATTCATGGGTGGTGACATTAAAAGTGAGAGGAAACAACAAGCTCTTGTGTGGTCCATGACAAAACACTTGTTTTCTTGGTGCTCACAAGATGTCTAGGAATACTTTTATGTCATTTTCTGAAAAACAACAGAACAGTAGGAGCATTGCACTAAAAAAGATCCACCCCACCAAAGTCAGTGTGCTAGCTGGGCCTCCTGTGCTCCTCTGGGGGCCCCTAGCCTGGTGTTTTGCAGACTGCTGGGCACACAATGCTAGAAAGGCCATGTTTGCCCAACAGAAGGAAGGTTTGGGCTGCATTGATTCCATGCACGTCTATTATTCTGCACAAACACTGGAAAATGTGATTGTGCATAGCAGGGAGAGATGACAGAGGAAGGACTGCCACGAGAGGCAAGAGGAGACTGCCAGGAGCAGTGAGCTGCTCGTTGGTCTGAGGGTGATGCTCACAGAATAAGAAGCAGAGGTAAGTCCTGCTGTAAAAGCTGCTAAGAAGGGGAGCGCAGAACATGTGGTGAAGTTCAGCTTTATGTTGTCTAGAAAAGCAGATGGAGCAACCTAAGGATGGACTAGCTCACCTGGAGATGAAATAACTAACCTGGAGGGTTGTACTTCCATCTCTAATGACTTCAGAGGAAAGGATCAGGTCACACCTCAAGACTGTGCAATCCCATGAAAGTAATTGGTTGATTCGATGGAGGCCAGCCTGAGATTGTTCAGTCTTTATCAAAGAAGATACTTTGAGAATCATTGCCATGATCAAGGCAAACTGGAAGTAATCTCTGGGCAAGAATTTGCTTGATAACAACAACAGAAGGGCGTGAAGCTGGAAGGCACGGTCAGCCAACTGGCAGACAGCTCATGGGTGTCAAATCCTTTAATCCAACCTTTTAAAACTCATCAGAAGATTTTATAGCAAGTGTATAAATACCCTGTGAAATCCAAGGCTGCTGGAAATTATTTAGGACAAGGGCCAAACATAATTCAGAAGAAAAATTGGACATTGCTATGGAAAATTTGAAGAACAATATTTTTTGGAAAGCTTTTCTGTTATGATGCATAAACTAGACTCACACTAACAGAGGTGCAGAAAAAACATAACTCATAATTACTCTCTTACTTTCCTCTGGCTGTAGTGGGAGCCAGGACACCAGAATTGTGCTCAGCAAAGCAATCCCCGTTTCCAGTTTGGAGCTCTTACTGTTTATTCAGAGCTCGCCCATTGACCCATCTTCCTGTCACAAACTGATTAAGTGCACATGTCAGAAGGATTGCCAGCAATCAACAGCAATCACTGGAAAAGAAAAGGGAGCTGGAGGGTATCAAGCAAGCAGCTTTTCACTAGTGACTTCATGGTGAAGGAGCTGGAAGTCATGGCAGGCCAGCGGCACATGTCAGGAGGAAAGATAGAAATAGCTGGGGAGATCAGCCAAGAAGAAGTGCCTGCAGTCTTGCCTTGACCTGGGTGTTGGTCCTTTTCCCCAGGTTCCTGCAGGCAGGCTCCCAGCATGGCCTTGGGATGGTAGGCACAGCATCACCTCGCTGTGCATGAGGTGCACCCCAAGCCTCACTCCTGCTGCCCCCACCCCCCAGAAATCTGGCTCACACTGGCCACCATGAAAGCCTACACGGAGAAACAGCTTGTAGGAGGCAGCACATGCTGCCTGTCCCTCTGAGTGGACAGAGCAGGCTCTGTCTCATCACCAAGAAATAAATAGGCTTAGTCTCAAAGTCTTCCATCTGCTGGATTGAAACTGTGGTTTTAATTAAACCAAGGAGGAAAAGGCAGAGGAGGAATGGCAAAACAGAGTTTGGGGTGTGAAGGTTGTGCTTTTCTTTTGTTTGTAAGTTCAGTATTTTGTGCATGAGAAGAGGTGGCCCAGCAAGGTGGCAACAGGTGCTGGAGTGAGTTTGTCCATAGCATCGGGGTGGGACATCATCTCCTGATGGGCTGACCTGTGCCTCAAGTGACAGCTTTGACATCTCCCAGCCTGGCCAGCACTTCCCAGGACTGCAGGCAGGGTGAAAAAAAAGACTTTTAAAAGGGGTAGATCTTTCCTCATCAGCTGGGAGGGGTGAGTAGATCTACTTTTCGCTTCATCAGAAAACAGTTTTTCAAAGCTTGTGTACCCAGTTGATGAAGAACTGCACTTGGCAGACAGAAAATGCACAACACATCCTGTAAACCTTTCCTAATAGGGCATCACAAATTAATCACTCTGATTGAGTTCTTAATATTTTTTTAGAGCATCATTTATCAGTTTGATTTAACATTACTTCAGTTGCTAAGGAACAATGATTGCCAACCTCCACCAAACAGGAATTTTGAACACTAGTGTCTGGTCATCTAATTGGAAAATATTACAAAACTCAAGCTGAGGTCTACCCTCTCCAGTCACACTGCACAGTGAGACATGGAAATGTTCTGTATTATATATAATGACACTGTTTATTAGTCAAGACTTGTAACTGTAGGAGAGAACAGCAAAATCACAAAAGGCTCAGTAGAAGAGACTTGCAAATTAGTCTCATTACTCTTGAAATTGAACTGCTTTCCATGCTCCTGGCAGAGATACCTCAAGGATACTGAGATTGCCTGTGTATTGCATTTCAGATCATGATCATTCTGCTTTACACAGTAATGTACTAAGTCTCCATCAGGCCAGTGATGGGAAGGGGGATGTTTACTTAGTGATGTGTGAAATGATGAATAAATCTTCAGGAATTATTTTGGGGGAGAGGGCAGTGAGGGAAGAGCTTTATTACATTCCTGGATCACCACCAACTGCAGAAATCCAGAAATTTTGCACATCTTTCAAATACTAAGCATCAAATGGGGGAAAAGAAAAAGGAAGGTTGAACTCTGGTTCAAATTTCTGCACTACCAAAAATGTTCCTTCATTTCAATTAATTCTTGACCTATTTTTAATGAAAAGAGCCTGCTGTGTCTTTCTGCCTCAGAAGACTGACATTGCCAGCAGGATGCTGCAGTCTCTGGTCCCAGCTCCCTGGGGAGTGATGGGGGCTTTCCTCAGGCTGGGGGGAGGCTCTGCTCCATGGGGCCATGGACTGCATCCCACACTGTCCAGAGCCCCTCTCCCCACTGCCATCCCTGCAGGGCACTCACAGGAGCAGCAACTGGAACCCTCAGAAGGAATCAAACCCTTCAGCTCCAGCCCAGGCCTGGCGCAGGCTGGGTCATTGCACTGGACCCACTGTGGGATCACAAAAAGGGACCTGAGCTGGCACTGAGAGGCACAGGGCAGAGAGACAGGTCAGTAATTTTTCTAGATGAATATTTTCAAAGAAAAAAGAGCAATGTTTTGAATAAGCTCCTGTGACATAAATAATAAATAAGCAATATAAACTGTATATACAGACTTATACACATACACGCATGCATTATGGAGAGCTCTTCTTTACTCATTAATTCCCTCAGGAGTTAGGAAATCACAGCCAAAAACAATCATTTGTATGCAGAGATAGACTGTACAGAGAGACAGAATTCTCTGTTCTTACCAAGACAATACTTTTTGGAAAAACCCCAACAAATTAATGCGAGCCATACTCAATAATTTTGTCGAAACAAACAGCAGAAGAGATATTTTCAAAAAGTAAGGAAATAAAAAAAAGGACTGATTTTTATATTTGTAATTTCATAAGCTTTGATTTTATAACACTGTTCTCAATACCTGAGCAATTCAACCCTTGTATGATACTTCTAAAAATCGAAGTGTTTATTTCCCTAGCATGAATCAGGGACAAGCACTCATCAGATAAAAAGGTAGAACTCCATACATTTGATTTTAAGAGTGTTTAGAACAATCTAGAGCAATCTTTGCACTTTTTTGATTCATTATCAAAGCCAAAAGGTTCCCAGTTCTCCCAGGGAAACTCATGTGCCTGACAAGTGGGCAGGTGAGCCCTGAGCTGCGGCTCTGCTTGTCCCTGCCTCTCCCTGCTCTCCCCAGCAGCCATGGTGGGCACAGCCAGGCCCACCTCTGTCCCAGCACTTCCACCTCAGGTTGCATCTTTAAACCACAAGGCACAAATCCTTGAGCAATGACATTCCACCTGATATTGCATAATCTGCTGAGCATATAAAAATTGGGAAGATTAGAATAGTGCCCACCACCAGAATGAGTTTGGTGATACTGACTGATTAAAAAAAAAAAAGGCTATTAAAAAAAGAAATTTTTCCCTGGACATTGGGAGGATGAGACGCTCCCTTAACACTTCATGGGACTTTCAATCAGTTTTCCCTGCTTTTTTCTGGCTTTTTGTAGCATCCCCCAACTTTATTTCTGATCTTGAACATTGAAGGTTTAATCAATCATTGCTCCTCCTGCTTCTGGAATCTAAGTGGTTCACTTGTATTTACTGAATGTCATTAGACCACGGTGATGAAGCAGCTCTGCTTGGATCTTTAATCCACTCCTTGTTATAAAAATCCCCATGAGATAGAGCTGTTTTCACCTGGAACCACTGGTATCAGTTCAAGCCCTGGACACTGCTTGGAGGGGAAAAGGATGTTTCACATTTCTCTTGGCTAATCTTAAGGTTAATAGAAAGAGGACAACAGATGCTTTGTGAATTACTGCTTTGCAAATTAAACCTTCTCTCTTTGTTGAAGACAAGGCTGGGATGTTCCTTATTTTGTTACAGAAACCAGCAGTAGTTGATTTGATCCATAGTACCACCACATTTTATCTACTGCACGCCTGGAAAGTTGTTTCAGGAGGAGTTGGCAGATGCTGCCAGCAATAACAAAAGCACAAGCCCTTTGGATATGTAACTGAAATGCAAAAGACTTGCTTAGCTGCTTCCAGAGGCACAAGCAGACCTGGCTACAGCGGGAGAGGCAAACTGGAGAGCTGCTCCCTGGAGGCTCGAGCAGCTCCCTCTCCTGCAGGCAGGAGGCCTGTGGGATTCACCAGCTCTGCAGCTGGGTGTCCATGCTCTGCTGTAGGCAAGTCTCCAGCAATCCACTCAGCCTGGTTTTTCACTGTACAGAACAAACCCCCGTGAGGACTTGTGGCGTGTTTTTTCAGAAACCCAGTTCCACAGAGCCACAGAATTTCACGGTGCCAAACACTCCCACGTTAGGGCTCATCAGGAGTTAACTAATGATAATATCTGTCATAAATACTTTTGGGAATGGCAAAACATCAGACTGCATTGCAGTTGTGCCTCATTCTTTGTAAATACACACTGAATATTTTTAACAAATAATTATTACACTTCAGACTCTCCCCTTCAAGATATTCCCCAGTGACAATTTTTGCTTCACATAGAAAGAAACTGCTTCTTCATTCAACAAATTAAATGTTTGCCAGAATGGCATATTAAGAATCATAGAATGGTTTGGGTTGGAAAAGACCTTAAAGATCATCCAGTTCCAACACGTCTGCCATGGGCAGGGACACCCTTCACTAGACCAGGTTGCTCAGAGCCCCATCAAACCTGGCCTTGAACCCTTCCAGGGATGGAGCATCCAAAACTTCTCTGGGCAACCTGTGCCAGCTTCTCATCACCCTCACAGTAAAGAATTTCTTCCTAACATTTAATCTAAAAGAAACCAAACTCTGCCCCTCTACTGCCAGGCAGGGTGTGGCTTTACCAGTGGGTGGAAGGGACCCAACAGTACATCAGGCAGGAACTGCCCTGAGCCTTCCCTGAATCCCCGACAAATAATCCCACAGCTGTTTTGCCTTGAACATCTGGAACACTTATTCCATTTGGGCAAGCCCTCAGTAAGTGTTACCTTACCTATATGTAAAAGAGCACTTAAACTTTTCCTTAATTTGCAGATTCCTATTAAAGGTTAAACAACAAGCAATTCTTCTTCGTTTAATTAAGATTTATACAGGTTCCCATGTGTAGATGAAGCAATGAAGTCCTAATGAGCAGAGAGTCTAATTATGATCATTCTGTAATTGAAATAGTGGTGTGCCTCAGAAGAAGACTGTTATTTTGCCAGATAATAGACTAATGAGCACCAAAGAAGTAGTAAAAAAGGTCTGTAAAAGACTCTTGGCAGTTCTTATGAGGACAGGCCAGCATGTGAACACCTCCATGTAGTATTCAAACATGTATAATGGAATATATAATGCAATACATCCAAAGATTTATATCAAAGTGTTGGAAGTGGCTGAAGGTCAAGGGCATACCAAAAGCAATGGAATTAATTATTAATGCAAGACAGAAGAAAATAAGCCAGAGACAGCTGCATGAAGTGATTTAGGAGATAGATTAAAAATGTAAAAAGGGAAGTCAGTGGGAGGCAACATTGGGAAAATGATCAACATCCACCACAATATTGGTCCCATCGGTTGAAACCAGCTCCCTCCACATTCTGATTGATGAAATACACCAGAGTCCGATATTTTTTCTTGCCTAAATGACCAGCTCTAATCATGAGCTCTACACATTGCTGCTTTCTTCATCATTCAGCTGGTCAGGAAAGAAAAGATAATTACAGAATGTTTGTTTAGTAATTGTCTGCTTCTATTTTGGAGTTTGCTTCTGGTGCTAACGAATGCGACTCCATTATGTCATTTATCATGTGAACAGTCAGGTTGAGGAACATTTTAAATCAGGAACTATTTTGGTTTGCATGAGAAATAACCTCACAGAACAACTGACAGCATGTGTGAGCAGAAAAATTCCATGTCTGAAAAGGATAGGTTAGGTGATTTCACCAGATAAAGAGCTTAAGGAAATATCTTTTCACCAGCAGAGCAGAGTGCTCATGGAGAATGGAAGAGTTGCAGCCCCATATTTTTCCTCACAAGGAAGTCCAGATTTGAAATTATTTACCTGACTTGCCAGGTAACATTTGTTTTCTATTACCTTTTCTCCTATTACCCTTCACAAAGGAGAACTTTCACTTCATTGGATGTGCTAAAAATTGTACTTTAAACCTGACTTATGTACAGGTAACATAGGTTGTAAGTATATCTCAGGTGTGGCAAGAGCAGAAAAGCAGAGCTAAAGGAAAGAACCAACCAGACATTACCCACAGATATATCTGGAAAGTAATGGGGACTCACAGCTTATTTATAAACAGCTCCCTCCCTGTTGTCATCTTATTTCAAAAGTTCCATACCTTCTTGGTGATTTCTCATGGGCAGCTCCTCACAGCACTAATGCCTTCTCCTTCACAGCACACCCAACAAACTCCAGCTCCCCTCTTCACCCAGCTAACCCACTCTTTTGTAGGCAAAAGGCTACTGGGAGCACACAGCCATGTGAGAACAAACTGGAAATTTCCTCCAAGGGTATTTTTCAACCTCAATTTGCTAGCTGATTTCACAGCTGTGGGTTGAGAAACCTGTCTGAAGTGACTGGCCAAATAAAAAACCCCATCCATTTAATAGGGTGTTCTCTCAGCAATAATGGAACAGGAGTTGTTTGACAATACTTTGGGTAATGTCTTGAAGACTGTAGATGGCTAATAATAGCAGTTCCTTTTTTTCCAGAAATATGAAAGTCACAGAAATGATGGTTTAGAGGGACCAAAACTATTTATAAACTGAAGAAGAATTCAGTGAAGAGTTTTGACTAAAAAGGAGTGGAGGGGAGAATTTTAATGTGCTTGAAATAGAAGTCAAAATCTTAAAGAAAAAAATGCAAATCTGAAGTATTTTAAGTGGTTTAAAAAAAAGTTGAGTGGCTCAAACATGAAAGGACACCTTTTGTTTCAGATCAGATGAAGATTTGATGTTTACCAGGATGAACAAGCTTGATTTGAAATGTCCTCTAAGTTCAGCCCTCTCAGGGTGGGCAGAGGACTCCAGTTCACCCAGGATCTTTCATCCATGCTACATACAGAGAAATGGTAATACAGAGAATGTTAACTGAAAAAAAAAATTAGAACTTCTCAGGAGCATGGACTTCCATCATAGGGTTTATTGTTCATTTCTTTTTGGCCAATTACTCTCTTCACAAACGTCTCTGGCACATTATGAAGACTAAGTGTAAAACCAGGGAGGTCGTTTCACTTGCAGCCTGCCGAGAACGTCTTTACATCGCTGGTTAACGACTTGTGAACTTCATTGTCAGATGCTGCTCTGCGCCTTTGCATCTCCCAGCTGATGGCTCCGTGCCATGAGCCGAGCAACTGCCGGGCTCCGAGGGCGCCTCTCGCCCTTGTGAAATTCGAGTTCATTCTTTTTCTGCTCCCCGCGCTTTCTCCCTGCAAATTTATGACTTGCTAACAAATGCGTTGCTCTTG
Source organism: Geospiza fortis (assembly GCF_000277835.1). Classification (NCBI taxonomy): domain Eukaryota; kingdom Metazoa; phylum Chordata; class Aves; order Passeriformes; family Thraupidae; genus Geospiza; species Geospiza fortis. The sequence goes on along the minus strand of NW_005054309.1, from coordinate 1,279,338 downwards.
ATTCCCTCCTCTTCAGTGATCTTTAAGATCTCTCATTTCATAAGGAAGAGGCAGGTGGGAGATCTGCTTCCAAAAAAAAAAGAAGTTTCCATAAGCATGGTTTGTGGAGTAAGGCTGCCTGTATATCCATCCAATTTCCATTGACTTAATTCTGTCTTTTTTTGTCAAGTTGCATAGCAATAATTTACTGCCCTAAACGAAGTGTTTTCCTCAAGATGCCCACATTCCTGTGAGAGCTGGAGGTTTTACCCACACATGCAGGCAGCAGCCTTTCATCATTCTCCATATAAATTGAATAGTTCCTCTGCTTGCCTTTACAGCTGTTCTCTGAACACCATCCACAAAACTAATGAAATATTCCTGTGGCTCACCCATTCCTTCAAAAACCTTTGTCCAGGCTTGTTTTATCCTGGGAGGCTAACAGTATTTGTTGCACCTTTGCAGTGGCACAGGGCTGCATTGAACTGATCTGGCACCTGGAAATCAATAGCAGTCAGGGTGGGAGGAATTACAGTCCCTAGTAATTGTGCAAATGCAAATTTATTACTCCAAAATCCTCTCTAATGTAAATCCAGTGAGGTCAATAGAGGTAGAGCAAAACTGGCCATTCTGCTTCATCTGTTATCCTCATTTTTATAAGGATGGATAGCAGCTATTAAGAGAAAGGAACTTTCAAACGCCTGGCAATACACTGACCTGGGAAAAGAGCTGCAAGGGTGCCAGAAATCATTCTCTGTGCAAATGGCTATTCTGCCTAACCAGAGCAATCAGCATTGCCAAAAACCTCCACCAGTGTGAACTGCTCCATCTCCATTAGCAGTGCTGATTAACAGGAGCAGAGGGTCCTGCCCTTTGGTTAAATCATGCCAGCCTGTTACAGAGGAATTCCTGATTTTGGCAAGTAACAGCATCTCCCTCTATCAAGGTCTTGCTAACCTGCAGCTGCCCTTTCCAGTGACTGTGTAAGGCTTTCTGCAATTTCTTGAGTTTGCTCCTAAAATCTTCTGTTGCTTGTGTAATCTTTTTATGAGCTACACAAAAGAATTGTTTTCCTTAAAAAATCCTTAACATATGCACAGATAAACTCAGAGTCTAAAGGTTAATGTTGCTTCATCACTGCTGAAGTGAAATCAAAGATTTAAAAAGTCATTCTGCAGAATGATCTTGCATTTTTAGGGGAAAATAAACTCTTATTGACTTTAATAATAAGATTTTGGAATATGCTAATGGATTTTTTTCATTTACCACACTTGATGCTCTCTTTTTTTCCTTAACCATTGCAGTTTATTATCAGACAGTCACCACAGAGAAGCTGGTTTTGTTCAGAAAAAAAGACTGTTGAAAAATTATTAAAGCACCAAAACACCTGTAAAAACCTATGTCAAGACAGGAGGAACTCTTACAAATAGGTAGGATAAAAATACACTGTATTGAGCCTTTTCTTGCTTTTATAAGATCTTTTAATTGGCTCCATTTACCCAGGAAAGACAATGTGTTAATTTAGTGCTTTTTCCCTTCTGCAGTGGTGTCAGCAAACCATCAGCCAGAGAAGCCAGGAGTTTGAAATCATCTCCAGAGACCACTCCCTGTAGAAATACCCATCAGTAGGGAATTGCCTCGATGCCAAGGCTGTGTTCAGCCTATCTAGCTTTATTAATCTGCTGACAGCCTGCCACTTCTCACTGGCATCACTGAGCAAGCCAGGTAAACTGCAGCCTAATTAATGGCCAGGCTTGAGGCTTTCTTCAAAGACTAACTGAGACAGATGCTGGTCTCTCCCAACAGAAATGCCAACCCAGCTTAAGTGTTCCTGCAACCTCCACAGTCAGGCAATTTACACAGATTTGGTGTGTTTGAATACACTGTGCAAAAGGATGTTCAGGTATCCTAAACACAAATGGTGTCCAACGTGTGTGTACTTGTGGGTCAGATTCCTGCTAAAAGCCAAAGCCTTCAGCAGGATGAGAAGGTATTCCTCTCCACCACTGCTTTGAAACAGCTTTAGTTTGTATGAAACACAGACTCATAGGACTGGAAATATCTCTGGCCTTAGGCTGTATCAAAACATGTGTGACAGAGATTTAAATGGACTTGGATGCAAGTCATGTAAGGTCAAGTTTCCATTTAAGAACCATTTGCATTAGCAGTCCTACCACTGTAGTAGCACAGGGGAAGAGACACTAATGATATTTAGCATATTAACGTGTACAAAAGCTATTTGCTACATCCTCAGGAATAAACACAGATGAACTCATAAAAAAGCTGTGCTTCCAATCCTCCTCATCGTGCAGGGCTCTTACAGAGGTTCACACAAAATGCCTCACTGGGCAGTGAGATCCAAGATTTGGTTTGGGCATAGCCAATACAGCAGAGAATACACAATCCCTGTCAGTCAGGCTCACCTGACATGTGCAGTTGTGACTCCTCGTGCATTTTGGTGAACGTGCAGTCCATACCTGTCTGAAGCCAAGCCTGCCTGCTCAGCCAGGCACAGGTTCCTTGCTGCAAAATGGTCTCAGCAGAAAACGTTCAGCTCCATGTGCGGGTAACATCAGCTCCCTTGACAGAAGCAGATGGGAGGTCCATGTGCTGCTATGTCAGAAATATCTGTCATTCTCCCATCTTCCCTGTGTCCTGTATCTTAGGTTATCAGGTGTGCTCCTCTCAATGCCAGTTAAAAGGCAGGTGTCAAACACAGAAGGCACGTTCATTTATAACTGCACAGACTATAATTATATGTAGTCTAGGGCTTATTTCCTGCACTAGGAAGGAGGAAAAATGGGTTAGGTGGGTGTGAGTAACAAGCAAGAACATGTCTTTTAGAGGTTATGAAACTACCTTGATCTCCCAGTATCAGAAATGCTGGCTAAGAACAAACAAATCAGAAAACTCTGTGCAGGCTGAGAGTTGGGACAAAAACAAGGGAATTGGGAACTGACATGGGAATAGTAACAAGTCTCTGATCGAGCCTGGGAACTTAGTATTGCAAGCAAAAGTGGAGGAGAAATATGAGGTCACCACTACAGCTTATTTGCAGAAAGATAAGTGCAATCTTGGGATTACCAGGTGAGATATTTCAGTGAGAAATGGGGACTTTAATTTCAGTGTATAAAGCATCAGTGAGACCTCCTCCCATTTAATACTCTAACTACTTTTGGTAACCCATATGAACTTTGAGATTAATTGACACCATAGCAGATGGAGGGAAGAGGTCTGAGGTGAACTGAGAGTCATTTAGGAAAGAAGATTGAAAAGCCAGTCCTCCATAGCTCAGTGAGAAAGGCAGACAGGAACCATCTCCATAAAAATTCCTGAGTAAGGAGAAGTGAGCAAAACAGTTACTGAAATGAGAGCCAGTGCTGGTGCCAGAACATGTGGGGAAGGGTTCCTGACCAGCAGAGACATGGACAGCCTAGGAGAACCTCACAGAGGTGTAACAGGCAAAACCACAAAATTGTTTAAAGTGGGAGCATGGTCCTTTCATGAAAAAGACCATAAACAACATTATTCCTGGCACAGCAGAGAACTGGGCTCTATGATCCAGGATCCTCCTGTGCTTGTAACTTCAAATTGCCTAACAGGAATAGAACAGCAGCAAAACAAAGCCTTTGGCCACTTGTTACTGGAGGTCTGTGGAATATTTTCACAGCGGTTGCAATGCCAGAAGCTCCAGTGTCCTGGCTCAACACCAACACATTCCTCTGCTAGTTAAGTCCCCCCCGTGGTTTCACTTAGTAATGCTACTCTTTGCTCCCTGTCCAAAAATTGTGGAACAATGCTGCCTTTTTGAGCTTAAAAATGTTTTCTATTTACTGAATTGCTCTTCAAAACATAGTATAATTCACTCTAGAGTGTAACTGTGTTGCATTTTAACCTGCACAGAAATAGCATGTGCAAGTGTGGAGAGAGGATGGGAGAAAAAATAGCAATATAAAAATATCCTTATGACAACACTGAGCCCAAGTGAGAAATATTACCCTTATTTTACAGTAGGAAATTTTTGATTCTTTTAATCCATAAACAAAAGGGTTTGAAACCTTTCCCATAAAAACATAATAAGCAGGTGTGGTTTGGGGCTTTGCTACCAGCTGTAGCTTTTAACCAGCCTCTGGAAATTTGGTCTTGAATCTTTTTTATGAGCCTTTCAATGAAGTCTAAAGTTGAATTCTGGTTTTTCATCAAGATCAGGGAAAATTAATGACCCTGGCCTAAACACCCTAATTTGCACTGGCAGGCTTGGCGTTTGGAACAGTTGAATTTCCCAGGGTGTGTGTGTTGGTGACTGATAACCTGCATTACCAGTATTGCAACAGTGCTGGATCCTCCCAAACAAGAATCATGACATGTCCTATCCCAGCTCTGTATCTATGGATGGCAGATAGTACGTAGAACAAGGAATCATTATTATTATTACTATTATTATTGTTATTTAATTCTTGTAACAATCACCAGACAGCTGAGCTACTCCCACAGCTGCATTGGGTATCATGAGTAAAATATGCAACCCTTTTGTTATTTCATCCATGAGAAAAGTGGACTGTCATATTTCAATAGATGATTTTAAGCATATATTTCTCAGTAAGTATGTTGGAAAATACAGCTCATAAAATGTGCCTTGCTATTCCAGTTTTGCCTATATTCAGTATTGCAGCCAAGTTATACAGACACCTAGAGTAGCTCCAGACAAGATGGGGTCCTGGAGCAGTGCAGGTCACATGGAGCAAAATATGCAGCAATCTGCCCTTAGAGTGGGGTAAATTAGTCTTCACAGAGCTCTGCCTTAACAAGTTGCTTTAATATTTGGATGGAATTGGGTTAGAGATGGCTTGAGTAGAGCTGATTCTAAGCACAAGCCAAGTAGGCAGATTTTCAAGGGCATTCACCACCAGGACACAGAAGCTGCTGAGATAAGAAACTTTCTGCCTAATTTTGCTGTGCCAGAACCCTGGGAAGGGAAGGAGAGAGAGGTACAGGAGGAAGAGATTTCCTGCTGGAGCTGCAGGAACAGCACTGGCTTCCACCACAGCCCCCTCCCAGCCCCTGGCACAGCCAGGCTGCAGCTCCTGCTCCTCGGGGTGGGGGGGAGCTTTAGGTGTGCCCACCTTGGAGAGGTGGTGGGGCTGCTGAGGGCAGGGATCCCGTCTCACAGCAGCCACGTGTGCAGCAGTGCCTCATGCAGCCCTGCAGAGGGATGGGGAGATGGGGGCTATCAGTGGCTCTGATGCCTTGGCTAGACTCTGCACCCCAGGACAGGTTTGTTGCAGAGGAGCTTCATGGGTTGGGGTGAAATTTGGTCTCCTAGATATCCTGGAATCACCTTCTGAGGATAACAACTGAGGTGTTGAACTCAGTCCAGGTGTTGTAGCCAGCAGTGCTAAGAAGTGCTGCAGCACTTTGAGCAGACAGGAGTTTCCTTAGCACTACAGGCTTGGTGTCCAGCCATTTCTCTCTGCTGTCAGCCTGCCAAGATGTGATAAAAGTACCAATAAGGGCAGGTTACTCACTGCCAGGATGGAAGAGACTCCAGGCCAACCTGAGAGGACAATGAGCTTTCCTGGGCAAGGGCACTCCTACAATAGGGGCTGCACTTAAAATTGCTGGCCACATTGTCCAGGAGCAGGTGCTGGCCCAAATCTCAGCAGAATTTTATTCCACTCCTCAGACTCCCTAACACTGCCCTTGCAATGTGTTTTAGGTGCCCACTCCTCCTCCATCAGCAACTTCAGCCTCATCAAGGCTGTTATCTGTGCCAGCAATAGAACAAAACCAGTGCCACTTCTCTGGGATGAGGTGGCATCAGAATGTCCAGGGAGCCCTGGGAGGAAATTACTAAGAAGGAATCCCAGCACACCAGAGAGGAGAATGGGGAAACTTTATTTTCCCAGGGAGCAGGCGGCCCGCAGAGCGTTCAGAGGCTGCGGCAGCGGCAGGGCTGTGTCCGAGGAATGCCCTTTAGGAATGTGAGGAAAAATCTGTTGGGAACAGGTTCTCCATACAGAGAAAGCTGCGCTGCATGTGGCTGCAGGAGCATTTTGGCCCCATAAGATACAGGTGACTTTTAGTTGGATCTTTGCAACATTTCTCATATCCTCATAAAAGAGTCTAAAGGAAACTTAGCAAAGACAAGAGCAGGTAGAAGGTGCCTGGAAATGAGGAAGCAAAGGGAAGGGATTCATAGTCTCTTTTCATTATAAAGGAAAGCCTCCCTCCCCAGTGAGTTCCCCAACTGTCTGTTCTGGGACTAATATTGATTAACATAGTCTGGAAAGATCTGGAAAATGGTTGACTAATGAGACACGAGACTTACTTATATAGAGAGAAATTCAGAATAGTAAAAAGGCAAACTAGCAGCTACAAGGCACAAAAGGATCTCACAATATTGACTGACTGGACAATAGCATGGCAGATGAAAATCACTGTCAGTGAATGTGAAAAACTGCAGATCAAACAAAAAAAAACCTCCAGCTCTGCATGTGATACAATGGCCTCTAAATTAACCACTACTCCTTTTGACAGTTTCTCTGAAAATGCCAGCTCAGCTTTCCTTTGTCAAAATGACAAAGAAAATGTTAGAACTTTTTAGGAAGGAAGAGGAAAAAGGACAGGTGGGCACGGTGGGATGGGAGCGAGCGATGGGGCCGGGCATGGGGGCGCGGAGCGGGCTGGGCGCGATGGGGCCGGGGACCCTCGGGGGACCCTGGGCGATCCCGCGGTGCGCGGGGACCGAGCCGAGCCGCGGGACCGCGGGTTTGTGTCCGCCGCTCCCGCGGGCGGGCTGGCGATGCCCCGGTCCCCGACATGCGGAGGGATTCGCTTCAATTCGCTCCCGTGGGCCGTGGAGATGTGGATATTGCTGGCTGGAGCGTTACACGCGCTGAGAAATGCAACTTTAATTTTCATCCGGATCGCAAATTCTTGAGCCTCTGATAGCTGCTCTCTGCTGTCAGACGGGTCTCTGAAATGGAAGTGGGGAGAGGAAGGCTTAAGCCGTAGCCGGGAAATAAAGTGAAAGAGACATGTGCAAGAAAACAGACTGGAAGCGATTCGATGCTGGCAGCAAGATGGCCTTTGCTGTGTTTGTTGGGGGCAGCTGCCCCCTTATGTGAAGCAGGTTTTTTTTTTTTTTTTGTTTTGGTTTTTTT
>NW_005054309.1:1269238-1272152 GCF_000277835.1 Geospiza fortis | reverse complement strand
ATGGTTTCCTAAAAAAGAAGGGGGAAAAGGAAACCATCAGTGCTTCACTACTTCAGGTGTCCCTTTTCTGTGCCAATGTCGCTTTCCCCTGTTACAGTGGCAGTGCTTGTTCCTCACCCTGGGCTGGTTTCTTGCAGTGTGCCTGTACAGTGTTTGGCACAACAGAATCCTGATCTTGGGGCCTTGGGATGTCACAGTAAACTGGATTATAAATGCCCTCTCACATGCACACTCTTTTCATCCTGACCTCTGCTTTGTGAATAGCTGGTTATAGTGCTTGGATAAAATTCTGGTTGGCTTTACAGATCTTTCTTATATAATGATGGATTTTGTTCCATGCATTCTGTTTTTTGTCCTAGGAAAAGCTTTTCACTTCTGGATTTGTGAGATTGCAGCGAGCTCCTTGTATTATAAAAACCCTTATCTCCTTTGTAATTAAAAAGTATTATTTTCCTGACACTCCATTTTTAACCGTGCCCCTCTCGGGCAAGCAGAAGTGTCACCCAGCATACGCTTCCAGGATTGTGAGGTGTTATTTATTAACTGTACTGTGGAGAGTCCATATCTCATAACTTAGAGGGTCATTTATAACAGGTTGCTTTTGGCAGCTCTGGAAGATTTACTTGCTGTCTTGTATTCCTTGCAGGAAAGTCATCCCTTGTTTTCATGGGCTCCAGCCCACAGGCTCTCGGGTGGGCAGGCTTGGTGCTGGAAAGGCTCCTGCTTTCTGTCTCCGTTGCCTGCCTGTGGTGAGCAGGAGAGGGCAAGCAGAGAGGATTAAACTCCAAAACCCAGATATTCTTCCCTGGAAGTAGGCATGGTGTTGTTGCTGCGATCACCTTGTCTGGAGGAGCAGCATCCTAAGGATGTAGGATAATGAGGGACATGGAGAGTAAGCCTGAAAGGACTTGGGGTGGTGGAAGCCTGCAGGGCACTGCAGTGACTGGAAATGTTGAGCTGGGAAGGTGGGAGCTGCTGCATGGAGCTGGAGGAAGGGGCTGTGGGGTAAGAGGTTGTGTTTCTGACTCCATGCCTCTGTGCAAGGCAGAGCTGCATCCACACAGCCCTGGGATTGCTTTCCATGTCCCTGCTTCTAGCTTGAGTTCAAAGTGTCTGCATTTGATAGGATGCTTGCTAATGTCTGTCCATGCCTCCCCAGAGTCCAGAAAGTCCTCTGATCCCTCCAGAGTGTGGAAGGAAAGCTTGTGTGTGAACACTTCTGGGCTCTCCCTTTCCAGACTCTGTTGGTCTGTGCAGGTATTCTGCATTTCAGCATAAGCCCTGCTCTGGGCTCCAGCAGCCTCATCCCCAGGGTCAGGTAGCACTACCCAAAAACACCTGGCACCACAAAGCACACACAGATAAGAGAGACTTAAGAGGAGTGGTGTAGCAGCCTGGATACTTGGAGGTGTGGGAAATGCCTCCCTGCTGGCCTCAGAGCTGTAATTTTAAGCTCTAAAATAAGCATTCAGGAAGAACGAGGCAGAAAGATTTTGTCCTAGCCTTATTCCTTCAAGACCTGCATGAACCAGATGCCAGCTCTAGGGGGGAAGAATTATATTCTTTATTCAGAATAAGAGTCCAAAATTTTGAGTTTTTATTCCTTCTTCTCACTTCTGCTTGGATTTCTCTGTTGGTTATTTTGGCAGGCACATGATTCATATTGCTTTCCCTGTGTGTCCTGGGTCCCCTCTCTTGTCAAGTGTCCTCCCATTTCAGCAAGACTGACTTGCAAAAACTTGCCATAAAGCCCTTGTGACTGGTGGTGTGGGAGAGCCCCAGCCTGGCTCTCAGAGTGCAGGTTGCATTAGCCCGGTGGACAATGAGGAAGATTATATCAGCACGTGAATGCATTCATGTCTTTTTTTCCCTTATCATACAGTAATGGGGAGTGCTTTGGGAATAAAAATAGAAATAGGGAAAAGCCTATATAAGCTGAAATCTGTGAACAGCGCCACGTTATCTGGGAACTAAAACACGTTCTACAGTGCAGCTCTGCTCGCCTCCTTCCTCCCCTGTCTTTCTCTGGACACAGCTCATGGATTTCAGTGCCCCCATGAGCAGAGCCTGTGTGCTCTGTGCTGCCGGGCTGCTGCAGCCTGGCTGGTGGCAGCGCTGTACCTGGAGGGGAGCTGCGGCATCTCTGGCTGGGCACAGCGGGACGGATGCAGAGGCAGAGCTGGCTCAGGTGTGCCATGCCCTTCTCCACACCCTGCAGGAGGCTCAGGGGCTGTGTGCAGGTGGGGCTCTGCCATCCACGGTTTGTGGCTGCTTTGTTCTGCTCCACCATCGGCAAAACGTGCGGCTGAGATTCCCTGCTAAACTGGAACAAAGCAGCTTCTTCTTTTGGGAGGTATTTTAGGATTTCTCCCTCCCCAGCAGTGATTTTGCCAGGCAGAGGGCTAATCTGACGTTTCTCAGCCTCAGTGCTGGTCTGCGTGAGGCTTTTGCACGCGACTGAGCCAGATGAGCTCAGAGAGAGGGCAGGGAGGGAACTGATTTGGGGAAATTGCTTCAATGGTGCCTGCCCTTCGGGGAATTTCAATCTTGGCCACTGTGTTTACTGTGTTCAGCCTCAGAGGTCCCAAAAAGACACATGCACAGAACATGATATTTATCATTTTGGAGTCTGATTTTACAGAAAATAAAGTACAGGAAAACAAGTGTACAAGTGCGTGTATTTTGTTACAGGGTTCTCTAAAAATAGTTGCTTGTAAAACAGTATTTTCACTACAAGTGAAGAATCATGTCTTTAGTCAGTTCTTTGTTAACCTAACAACTCTCAGTTTCATCAAATGGGAATATATCCCCAGGAATTCCTCTGACAAAGGTTTCCCCTGAGTCTGGATGATTATCCAATTACAATTTAAAGAAAATTACAGCAAGGATAATTGGCTAAAGATAGAAGTATCTG
>NW_005054309.1:1229816-1269228 GCF_000277835.1 Geospiza fortis | reverse complement strand
AGAAGGAGAGAGTGAGAAAATGAGAGCTTCACTTTCTCATATGAGTAAATGAGAATTATTTCAGTCCTTAACTTTTGCAGTGAGTGGATTCAAGGTCCCTGGTGTTTGGATCTCCCTCCCTCTTCCTCCCTCCTCTCCCTCCCTCTACTCTGTCTTCTTATGTGTTGACTTGATATTTAGATGAAAAAGTTACATTGATTCTTATGGAATCTTTTTACATTTACATGTGTTAACAAAATGAGGCTGTTAACTTAAATGCTCTATTTGCAGCAGAGAATAAGACATTTCCATGAATCCTGGGCTCACTCGGGGAAGTGGTAGGTGGCTCCTTCTCCTGGGAGCACTGGGAAGGTGCCAGAGAGCCATTAGCTTGGAAATCCCACTCAGTGGGGCCATCCGGAGCTCCCAGCCCTGCCTGGGTGCCCAGAGAAGGAGCCCAGTGCCGAGCCTGGAGTGCCCAGCGCTCCCAGCCCTGCTTGGGTGCCCAGAGAAGGAGCCCAGTGCTGTGCCTGGCAGGAGCCCGGCGTGCCCAGCGCTCCCAGCCCTGCCTGGGTGCCCAGAGAAGGAGCCCAGTGCCGAGCCCGGCGTGCCCAGCGCTCCCAGCCCGCGCCCATCGCTGGCAGCCCTGAGCTGCCATGGCACAGCTTCCACCTGGTTCTGCAGCATTTGAGGCTGCCCGCAAGCCCACTCGCTCTTTGTCATTGCTAACAGCTCGTTCGGGCCAGGCTGGGCAGGCTGTGCTGTTTAACCCTTGCAGCGCTGGCTGTGGTGGGGCTCAGGGGCTCTCTGGGCGCAGGTGGGAGCTCCTGGTGCAGCCTGGCAGTGCCAGGTCAGAGCATGGGGCTGGGCTCCCCTGGACAGCTTTGCTGAAACACAAAGCTGCAACGTGAATCATTCGCTTACACAAATACTTGAGGAGCCTCTTCAGCTTTTACTAAGCCAAGGTGTAATCAGAATTAGAAGAGGGCTATAAAAAAAAAATGTAAAGAAAAAAGAGTAGGTTTTAATACCTCTCTCTTTCTCTGGGAAAGCTGCTGGGTTTGCTTTTGTTTGTTTGTTTTCCTCGCAGTTTTCTTTAATCCCTTGCATTACTGAAATAAAAGTGTGGTGGAGTATCTTGCCTCTCTTAGGCCTGATGCTGTTTGTTTAGAGGGATGTGAGATTTTTCCAGTGTTCTGAGGAAGATTCTTAGGTATTTGATCAATTTCTGTGTAAAGGCTTGCAAACTGTGACTTAAATGTTTATCCTTAGTGCTGACAGGATGTTGTGGAGCTGTTTAACTGTATATTTGTAACAATTATGCTGCTTGGCAAGAAGGACATGTTTTCTTCTCAGAGGGAATTTTTGTTGGTTTTCTTTTTTTGGCCTTTTTCTGCCTGTGAGTTGTGGTTATAGCTGCCTTTCTTTGTCATTTTACTTTTTGTTTTAGATGTAAATAAAGAGCTAATTACAGTTAATCTCAGTGCAAAGGAATGAAATTTTAAAGCGTGAAAAATAACACCCATCTGTTGGATTTGCAGTAACGTTTTGGGGTTTGCCTTCTACTTGGAAGGATGCCAAAACTTATCTTGCTCAATTTAAAGTTTTTTTTGCAATATTTAAACTGGATTTTTAATAATTTATAAAAACAAACAGAAAGGGAAATAGCTTTTCAAATTATGTTTGGTTATGTTCTTTATGTGGTGGTTGATAAAATGTGAGCAGCTCTAACTGAAATGAGCCAAATTCTATAGGAATAGGTTGAAGACCTTCTGGAAAAGCAAAAGCATCCATTTTTCATAGAAGTGCATTGCATTTCTCTGTTTCTTGCTTGCTGGGGCTTAACTAACCAGCCCCGAAATTACTTGTTCCAAGGGACCTGTTCCTTAAGTAGCTACTATTTAAGATAGGCTCAGAACCCCAGTTTTTTGTGGTGGGTATGTGTTACTTTTAGCTCCATCAGCTCCACTGACTGTTGAGCTCAGGGAATTAATCTATACTTTGCACTCATATGTTATCTTTCATCTCAGCATCTCTAAGCACTTTAGAGATATTAAGATGCACTGCTGTGGTGTGAGATGGGGAGAGGCTGTTCTAAATGTGGCTGGGGAAACAGAGGCACAGATTTCAGCAGGCTCTACTAATGCACTCAGTTCAGGGGCCAGCCATTTATAAGTTCTCTAATGCCTGATTATCAGGGAGGCACTACAGTTTTCCATGTACTGCATTTGGTGATTGATGCCTGTATACAGATTTCATGTTTATTAGCCAGAAACTCATATTTCTACCCTAAACTAGAGACTGTTTTAAAATCTTCAACCTTAGGGACTTACAGGAGTCTAGTAAATGGCAGTGTAAGGAGTCCAAATTCCTAGTTATTTTTTCTCAGGTTAGTCCTGTTGCAAAAAGTAAAACCTCACCTCCCTCCCACCATAGTAACATCCAGAGCCCCACCTACATGAATTTATTAGCAATCTGTTGAGTCAAAGCTCTGAGATGTGTAAAAAAATACTTAATTTGTCAGTAAGAACCATGCAAATTCACTCTAATACAAATAATTGGGTTTGTTCTGTTGAGAAAGAGCCCCTCTCCCTTCAAGCACAGATACCTCCCAGCCCTTGGTTTTAGGAAGGGATCTGGGAGGAGGATGTTGCTGCCCAGCTGGCAAGCTGTGGAGGTCTTGAGGGCACCCAGCCTCTCTGAACGAACACAGTTGTGCTGCTGGATCCCAAAATGTGTTACTCCAGCAAATTGTGCTGGTTGCATTTGAGCTGATGTGTTGGGGTGACTGAAGGACAGAGCTCAGACTCCACTGGAATAACATCCCTGTGGACTGGGATGGGATTTCCCCCATATCCATTCTCCTGAAGAAATAGCCTCAGTGCATTTACCTCTCTCCTCCTTCCTTGTCCTCTCTCTCGTTGCTGTGTGGAATTTTGGGAGCCTGGTTAGCTCTGTCCCCTTGGGAGGTTTCTCACACACGGACTCCTGACCCCATGGAGAGGTGGAAACGCTTTTCTCCAGGCTGGCTGTGTCTTCCTTTTCTCCCATTGCACAGGGGAGCTGTACCTTGCATTTCAGCCCTGTTGAATAGTCCAGGAGGGTCATGTTTCCCCCTTAGAAATGTTTTTTTGCCCCCTTTTGTGTCAGGTGCAATGACTCTGTAGTTGCTGACATGAAGTGTCGAAGAGCAGGAGGGAAACTCAACCCAACTGTGTTGGTTTTTGCATGGCCCTGTCTTCCTGTGCTGTTGGTGGGAAGGAGGGGAGGGGTTGGGGGAAAAAACATGTTTTAAGGGCTTTCTTTTACTTCTCATTATCCTCTTCTGGCTCTGCTAGTAATAAATTCAGTTTGTACCTCTGAGCTGAGTCTGTTTTGCCCTTGGAGTGTTTTTTCCTGGTCCTCATCTAAACTCATGAACCCTTCATTAATTTCTTCTCTCCTCTGCCCAGCTGTGGCCCGGGAGGGGAGGGTGAGCGAGCAGCTTTTGTGTGTACCTGGCACTGGGCCACAGTCAAACCATGACACCAACTTCCCAAAGATACTCAGTGATTGCTTCCTCTCAGTGCAAAGATGGGAGCCAGCCCAGGGCTGGGGTCAGCACAGATTTGACAATATGAAGGCTTCTACTTCCTGGCATTGAAGGTGCTCAGAAATGAACATTTCAGAGGCTTTTCAGATTTTTGGCTCTTTGCAGCAGGACTTTAGTGCAGAGCAGCATTTCCTTGTGTCTCTGCACCTCGTAGCCTTTGGAAATGTCAGCAGTGCATGTATTGCCTTTTGTTTGTCATTCAGCTGGAGAAATGAATTCATTGCCCTTGTGAGATCAATCATATTCTCCCCAAATAATTAATATTGATGACTGTCACAGCATACTGCTGCCTGCAGCTCCACCTCAGCTTTCCCACTGTGTAGGTGCTGTGGGTCACAGAGCAGACTTTCTGACAGGAGGCTCCTGGACTTCAAATTCCAGGGTGCTGTTCTTTGAAGGTTGAATTTCAAGATGCACTGATGGGGCCAGTGCAGGCAGAGCCTGAGCAAGTTCCCTGTGATGGTGCAGCCAAATATTTGCAGAGGGAAATGTTAGAGACATGGGGAGCAAAAGGAATACACATCACAGGAGGGGAAGGATTGTCTCACTCTTGTTTCTCTTGTCCTCCTTTTTTTCTGTGTGTACACAGCTTTGTCTAGTCCCCTTTGCAGAATGCAACTATACTGTGCTGGCCAGAAAGGGACAGGTATGCAAAAGAAAGCTGCTCTGATAGTCTCCAGGAGGACCAGGTGGGTGGGTTGGGAATGTGGAGGGCTGGAAGTTGGGGGAGGCTGGTAGCTCCTGGGCTTTCTATTTTTATATTGCTTTAAATTGATTGATGTGTAAAGCACACTTGGAGCAGCCTATCTGAGCTGCAGGACAGGGATTGAAGCATCTTGATGTCTTATTCTTGTTTGCTTTTACTTGTAAGGTTAAATGGGATTAAATTAACATGATTAATATAAGTACCAGGTGTGGAAATGCTGTGTAGCCCAAACTTGAAAAAGAAAAACTCATCTGACTGGCTTTTACCCTTGAATATTTTGCTCATCCCAGGATATCCAGAGTCACTTGAGGGAATCATTCCTCAGGGAGAGCTGGGCTTCCCCGCTGGCAGCAGCACAGGCAGACCTGGTAGGCAGTGCTGGAGACATTGCAGCTGCCTGAGGAGTTTGTGGCACCACAGGAAAGCTGATTCCTGGGAAGGGAAGGGAGAGACAGTGATGTGCTCTGGAGCATGGTGGTGCTTGGAGGATTTTTGCCTGTTGTGTCCCTCTCTGGAGGAACAAGAAGGGGAAGGATGTTGTCTGAATATGGAGCCGCCACCCTGGGAATCTGGTGCTCAAGCACTTAGTGCTGTGAGGGGAGGAGATGAAGCGAAGGAGCAGGTGTGTAGCTGCCAGCGAGGGCTTGAACTTGAGAAAAGAAACTCTTGGAGTGTTTGTGACACTGAGATCCTATTGCAGGTGGTGCTGAGCAGGGCTGGGTGCAGCCCCTGGTGTGGCAGGGGAGGTGGGAGTGGGGCTGCAGGGCACTGGTTGGACCAGGCTGGGCTCGCAAGGAGACACCTCCTGGGAAAGCTGCTCTGGGTTTGAGAGTCCTGGGCCTGTCCTGAAGAAGGCATTCAGCCCATCTGAAAACCTGCTCAAATCTGCATTTTCTCTGGATTTGGAGACTTGTGCTGGGCTGGCTTGGGGCTGCTGCTGTGCAATCTGATGCACAGTGTGGATGTGCTGCTGTGTCCACTGGGGCAGTGGAACAGCCTCCCAGGGAGGCTAGTGGAGCTGCTTACATTGTAAAACCATTACAAAGGTCAGGAGGCAGAATGTATAAAATAAATGCTTCTTGTCAGATGTCTCCAAGTGTTCCATGACAGTTAATTGGAATTTTTCCAGTGAGGGGGGATCTCACTTTGGATCCCTTAGGTCTTCTCAGGTCTTTGGGCCACACTGATTGCAGATTTCCTTTTTTCTGTGCAAAGATTGGTTTCTCAGTTTATTTTGTGGTAGCACAATATTGTGTGTGTTTCTCAGAAGTCTCCCTTCACTGTAACATAGGTGTCCAAAATAGAAGCATTGTGTCTGCCTTCATGGAAGGTCTCAGCTCTCTTTGAACCACGGTTGGAAACTTTTCATTCCCTGGCTATTCACACATAAAAAACAGACTATCTTAGCTGGATACCTTTTGCTTGAGCACAGAAGTGCTCTTGTAGCTTAGTGTTTGAACTGCCCAGTGGCCAGCGTGGATCCATTTGTAATCCATGCTGTTTGATTTTATAGCTGTGGCTCTGCTTGCCCCTCTCCAGCCCACTCCACAGATCTCTAGGCAATAGTCCCAGCTGCCTATTTGACTTGTCTAGGTGTGCATATTTTGTAGAGGTGACGGAGAGCTCGTTTATTTTGGATGTATGAAATGTAGTGTGCTCTGCCTGCTAAATTGGTGGCAGAGTATGATCAGTGGCACCCTGGACTCCAGCAGAGCAGTGTGCAAAATCTGTGGTATTTCTGCTTTTCCAGGTCCTGAGAGGACCCCAGGAGAACTGCAAAGGGAAGCAGGGAATTGCAAATTTCTTCAGGTACATTTTCAAGCCCCTCCTCCACTTCTCTCCACATGCCTAGATTGCACTTCTTTCTTTTGTCAGGGTGAAAAAAACCTCCAAATTCTCATTGTTAGCATTAAGTCTGCTGAGCCAAAAGGATGCCAAGAGATGATACGTAAGTGCCAATAGCAAATCACAAATTCCCTGCCTGGAAATCTCACCTCCATGTCCCAAACATTGGCACTGGCAAATCTTGCACTACCAAGGAAGCTCCCAGGAATGACTCACTGTGAATGAAAGTCTCCACACTTTTTCCCAAGCCTCTGAGCTTGAGGGGAGGCTGCTGCCAGCTCTGCCCTGGGGAGCCCTTGGTGCTCCTGGAAGGGCGGCCTTGCTTCTGCAATTTGTGCTGCTCTGTTGAAGGAGAAATAGCTTGGGATCACCTCCCACGGCGACTCTGGAGCATCAGTGCTGAGCTTGTTCATCCCCATGTTGGGGATTTTGTAAAATGTCTTTATTAAAAAGCCATCAGGCTGCAGCCCTTGGCCTGGATGTGCAGGCAGGGAGCCAGGGAGGGGCCGTGGTGGGTGACAGGCAAATGGAGCCAGCTTGGATGCCTGGTGTCATGTCCTGAGCTGGCTGAGCCACTGGTTAAGAAGACTATTCCCAGATTTTCTTGTTGTGTGCTTGGTTTTGGTTTGGTATTTTTGTCCTCCAGGGTCCTCAGTAGCTCTGGCTGTGAAGCTGTGTGCCAGTGGCCAGGTCTGGCCAAGCAAGGCAGAAAATCCTTTGTGCTGGTGGCAGGAGACGCCTCTCGCCAGGGCAACTTTCCATCTGACTCCCACTAGTTTAATTCTTGTTCCCCTCTGCAAAAGCAGGTGTATAATATCTGCTGTGATTCTAGCTGGTGAAAAGCTTTCAGGCTGCCCAAATTTCAGCATTTCCTGTGGTTCTGATGACATAAATTACTTTTGTAATAGAAATATTTCAGAACAAATTCCTCTCAGCCTGCTGTGATGTCAGGCAGGCGATGGCCTGGTGAGTGCAGCCACCCTGGCCCAGGTGGGACTCCAGCCCTGATTTTGCAGGTCCCTGCCTTAGGTGTGTCACCAGTAGATGCAGTGACTGGGTCACACCTATGGCTCCTGTGATATCCCTGATTGCAGGGCTGGCTTCAGCTCTGCTTGATCCCTGCTGAAATGTGCCTGGCTGTTTGGGAGCTGCTGCTGAGACAAACTGGGCTCCCTGCCCTCAGGAGAGATGTGAATATTTTATTCAAGGACAGCACTGGGGCCTCTGGTCACTGTGCTGTGTTTGAAGTGATGAGTGTGGTGTGGCATGCACGAGAGTGCTGCCAGCTGCTCTGGGTGCTCATCATCAAACTGCTCTGGATTCCTCCCTGCTCTCTTCCTGGGAGCTGTCTGGGGATGAAAATTGTCATTTATGTGGTTATTCCTCCTGGGCAGTAAAGGCTGGACTTCCAAAAGCCATGGGCTGTCTCTCTGCCTAGGTGTCACATTCTGCTCCTCTGGAGGGCTGTCCCTGGCACTGACCAGTTCTGGGCAGGACAGAGTGGGACCATGGGCACCACAGCAAAGGGCAGTGCCAGGCAGTGCCCACGTGGCCTCTGGAGGAGATGCAGGGTCAGGGAGACACTGTGCAGGCTAAGTGGCACCAAGATGGTTTATGCTACAGTAATTCCTCCTTTTGTCTGACTTACTCCCGCACGTACTGAAAAGCAAAAGTGTTTCCTGGGGGGCTCAAGGGCCTTTTCCCATTTTCCATTAGTGTTTTTGCTGTTACTTTTCTGCAGCTGCTTTTTCAGGCTGCCCTTTGTCTGCCTTTTGGATTCTTTGAATTTACTTGAACTGTGCATCTATTTTTCCCCATAAGAAAACGCAGCAAACTCATCGAGCAGCCCTCTCCAGTGCTGCAGTGGGATGATGCAGGGACCCAGGGCTTGTGGGCGTGCTGTGATTGGGAGCAGAGAGCTGAGCCCCTTTCCTGAGCACCAGCTCTGCTCTGAGCCCATCAATGAACTTCCATCTCCAAGTCCTTGTGGCATAGAACCAAAGCATTTCCCAAGCTAGCCCACTCTGGATTTTGCCAACCTTCCCGTGTCTGTGTCCCATTTTTTGAAGCTCTCAAATGCTTTTGAGTTGGGACAGAATTACAGGGAGAAAATACTATGCAAAACGTGCTTTGGCTGAAATTATTTATTTCCTCTTTCAGAAACTGCTTTATTTTATGCTCCCTTTCAGTCAGAGCACTTAGTGGCAGGGTTCTGAAGGGCGCTTTTGTTCTGCAGGCCCTTGTGTGACTTCTCCGTGAAAAGCAGAAAACCTATCAGCTCTCCCTAGAGGCTTCTGGTTAGGAGGGACAAGGCATTTTTGCTGGAAAACGCAGCATTGTTCTGTAGAATTGGTACAGTGTCTTTGAGAATAGGTGTGCAGTAGTTACTTTGAATGCAGTTCTCTTTGTTAATTACTTGACATCTGTCTTTGGTTTTGTAATTGCTGGTAGAGTGCGTGGGCTTTGCAGAGTCCGTGCTGCTAAAGGCAGGAGGGAATGATGCCTTGCTGAGGTCTCTTTGGCAAGGGTGTTTTATTAAAAGATGTTTTAAATAAAAATATTCATGGGGTTTTTTTCTGACAGAAAAGCCACTTGTGACCAGTATAAAATGAAAAAAATCAGACTTTCCACCCCCTTTGATGTTAAGAGCATGAGACACTTCCATGACTGTGCTTCCCCCCACCCTACTTTTCTTTGCTCCTCAGTAGACAGAAGGTGAAAGTTTGAAGAAGAAGGTGCTCTGGAAGGAAAAGGGAACAATTTCTGATTTGAAACAAAGTGAACATTCCAAGTTAAGTTCCTTAAAAAAAAATCTAGCAAGGGCTGTGATGGATCATTTTCCCTAACTGCTCCATGAATTATTATTAAAATGTTAATTTATGGAGACATTAAGAGCACCTCAGAGTATATTGGTCTCGTGAGAAGTTCCTGGAGTGCTGAGGATGTACCAGAGCTCTCCAGCTGCCTCCTGGCTGCTCTGATTGCCTGCTTTCTAGCTGCAGTGTGATTTCTGAGCTGGTAAGCTCTCCTGCTCACTGATTTTATTCTCCTTTTATTTGCACTGGGTGGATGCAGCTGGGAGGAGCCTTCTGCTGCAGCCTGGGTTTGCACTCCCTGGCCTCTGGCTCCTTTGGTTGCAGCCACAGAAGCTGGTGTTTGGTGCAGTTGTACAGAATTGCACAAGAAGTTCATCAGACACCGCTGGAATTGCATCACAGGCAGGACAAATGGCAACGTGCTCTGTCCTGCCACGAAACGCAGAGGCAGGTTGCTGGGAAAGGTTGAGAAAACTCTTCTGTTCCTGGCAAGACCAGGGCGGGTTGTAGTCCTGTGGTTCTTCAGGGCATTGCAAAACCCACCCCTCTCTGCAACAGGATGCAATGTTCTTCTCCTGTGTCACCACAGGACTGCTGTGGGAAGAGCTTTTTATCTGGGGGGATATCACAGGTTTGGGGCTATTTGGAGTATTTTTGAGTAACCATGTGCCACAGGAACAGAGCTGGGCTGGCAAATTCTGGCATGGTCAGGGCATCCAGGAGGGTGTGATGCCTCCCCTTGACCAGCCCTTGACTCTGTGCCTGTCCCTTCCATGGTCCCTTGCGTTTGGGAGCAGCCAGGGCTGTGGTCATCTGTGTCCCTTCCCTGTAATGGAGAAATTGCTGTAATCTGACAGCCTCTGTGTCTGTCTATCTCCACTGATAAGATCTCTGGAAAACCTGGAATGAACCAGAAGTAAATCACTCTGTGTGTGAGGCTCCTGATTTTATATCTGGGTAGAGCAAGAAAAAAAAAGGATTTTCCTACTAGTAGGCAGAGCATGGAAATCTTGGATACCTTGCTCGTGGGAACCTGGTGGCTCTGTGAGACAGTTGAAAGGAGCATGTTCCTGTGAGCACAGCTAATGGATGTAAATATTAGCTCACTGCAGAGTTCATGTATCACCCAGTGAAATGTAGTAGTTTATTTTGGCCTCAGGCCACGCAAATGGCCTTGCTCAATACAAGGGAAACTCATCCAAAGTCCGTAGTGGCTCCTGCTTGCTTCAGGGCTGAATTCAGTCTGATTTGTGCAAAATGCAGGAGAGAGTGGCTGGAAAATAAGGGTGAGTTAGGACACGCTGTGCATTTAGCTAATGACAAATGGAGAGGGAACCATGAGGGATCTTGATTATGGGAATGATTCCCTGCCACTCTTTACACCCCCTCTCTTCAAGCGTCTCAATTACCAAAAGTTCCTTAATTCCTACCAGAAGTGCAGCATGTTGGATCTCTCTGTCCAATCTGATGGCATAAAAATGTTTTATCTTTCTTCAGCATTTCCAAGGGGTGGGAGTACTTAATATTGTTTCTTCCCTATGGAGTCTTAAGTAACATTGGGAGCTGGTTGTAGGTGGCAATAGAGAGAGGTTTGATAAGCAGCTGGCATTTCAATTTGGAAGAAGCGGTAGGGGATGATCAGCCCTCTCAGCTGGACCCCAGGGAAAAAAAACCCCTCACTTCCTTCCCTGCTTCTTGACCATTTTTGAAAGCCTGATGGCTTCAGAGGCAGTGTGCAGCCCTTTCCATGGACTGTGCAGGGAAGAACAGGCATGCTTCAGATTTCCTTTGTCTCTTTGAGATGAGCCCAGCAGAGGGAAGGCATCGCACAAAGGCTTTTCAGATGTAAGCCCTGAAAAGGAAGGATTCAATATCCGCTGCTGGGCTTTGAGTAGTGCAGTTCACGTGTCGCATTCTTGTTAATCTCTGCAATCTGTGCAATTTTAGGTGCTCTCTGCCTATGCTCAAAGCCCTTCTGTGTACTGCATATATTCTGGACAGGTTTTTGAGGGAGGTGTTTAAGGGAGCTCTGTGGCTTCTCCCCCCACACTTTTAACACACCCTGATGGAGCAGGTTTCTCTGTCATCTCATGAGCACATTCCTGACAGTATCACCATGCTCATTACTGCATCTGCCTGGCAGAACTGAGATGCTTTGATGAAGTTCAGCCTTTTAACCATCTCTTCTCCCTTTGTGATCTGACAGCACACAGGAATATCAAATGTGACCTTAACCCCTTTAATGAGAGCATCTAGTAGATGTCAGTTTTCATGACTACCAGCTTATAAATTGCATCCTGAAAAACCTAGAAACAGAGGGATATTTAATTCTAGCGAGTGAGCAGCTCTGAGAGCCGAATGCCAGATACTGGAGTGGGCAGCCAGTGAAACTCTGGCAGTGTACATTTATCTCAAATTACAGGAAATTGTGTTCTGTAGTGGGAATGGAAAAGTTTGGGATTGTTTTTTGCTTATCACTGCTGCTTAGAAAGGATAAGCCTTTGTTTAGATCCTTTCTGAAAAGTGTACAAACCTGGCGTTTGTTTACTCCTGCGAGTTCCAAGGAGGGTTTGACTGGGAAGGGCTGGTGAGGCCTTGTCTTGTCTCCACTGCCTGCAGGAGCAGGTTGAAGCAGGCTCTGGCAGCTGGCCCCTTTGCAGGTCCCTGGCAGCACACCTTGCCACTTGGGACTGCTCTGTGGTGTCCTGTCAGCGTCAGACACACATTCAGTGCAGGTGTGCCGCAGCCGCTGCGAGCGCTCTCTGCGCTTGTTCTTAGAGGTGACCAGGAGGAGGTCTTGGCAAAGCACCTTCTTTTGGGAGTCAGAGCTTGGGATTTGTAGCCTGCACACATCCATTTGACTCCTTGTGCTCCTGATACAGACCATTCTGGTGGCTTAAGTCAGTGAGCTGGGCTGCCCTCTTCAGAGCCATCACTTCCCAGGCTTGGTGAGCTGCCCGCAGGCAGAGTGATGCTGCCATGAGGGTGCTGTTCTTGAGGAATCTTAATGAAATAAAACAGGGATGTGCCAGAATGAAAGGATCACTGGGTGAATGGAGGAATAAACCCACAGAGTTCAAAAATGGCCTGCAATGGTAGAAGAGTGTCAGATAACCAGGTCTGTGTGCTTTGTCTCCCAGGATGAAGATGGTCAGTGTCCTGCTGGTTTCCCTCTGGCTGTCCATGGTCACCCTTGGCAGAGGCTCAGGTAAGGACATGGCCGTGATGGACCTGCCCCCTTCCTGTGCAGAGAAGAAAACTGTCTGCAGTGAGTTTTGAGCATTTGCAGTGTTTCTGGATTAAATGGTTGTGTATAAAATACTTTAGTACAATGCATGAACACAGTGTTGGTTCTGGGGGGCTGTTGTACAATGCTCTGTGTAGAGATGACCACTGTGGTGTGAACAGGTGCATGAGCAGGTAGCAGCAAGAGCACCTCCACCTAAAAGTGCTTGCAAACTCCAGCTGTTCTCTCTGTCAGTATCATTATTGCCCTTCTGTGAGAGGTGAATCCAGGGCTTGGCCCATGGAGCTGCCTTGTCCCTGAGCTGCAGAAGGACCCAGGCTTGAACCTGAACTCTGCTGTCCCTGGCTGGATCCGGAGGGGACTGAGATTCAGCTCTCCAATTCTGACTCATGCCTTAGCAATGCAAGGGGAGAGGGGAACTTCTAGAGTAAGAGGAGCTCTGATACCAGTCTCACTGAGTCACTTTCCTGACAGGAAATATGTTGTCATGCTCGCAGCTCCTCTGGCACTCGTTCAGCCCAGCTCTTGTGAAGAGGCAGATTGTGCATGTCTCGGCTCCGGACTTCCTATTTGGGGGTGGAAGGAGACAGCATGATTTGCAGGAGGCAAGTGGAAAGGGGGAGGGAGGAAAGAACAGGAGCTGGTTTTATGGGGGGAGATGTTCAGAAATAAGGGCTGTACAGGGGTTTGATGAGTCCCCCCATGAACTCTTGTCCCTCTGCATTGCTGGCAAACAAGCAGTTACAATATACCCCGAGCAGATGAACAGCTCTTCTGTCATTCTCTCTTGGACCACACTGAATTATTGTGGGCCAGATTCACAACGTGCACTTCAGCAAGGTTCATCTCAGTGCAGTGTTCATTGCAGAGGCTGAAGCCTGGGAGGTTTTTCTCCTTGGGCTGCCCAAGGGCCACAGGCACTCACAGTAGGCTGTGATCTTTATGGGGGATGTCCCATCCTGGCTAACAGGGGCTGGGTGGAAGTGGTGAGCAAAGGGGAAACAGCAAAGGAGAAAATACATGGCCTAGGTCTCCTCCAGTGAGCCCTAGGCAGTAGGAGTGTGTGGGGAAGGAGGGGCCCAGCGAGATGGATCTCAGCTGCTGGCTGGGAAAATCCCTGCTTTGCTTGTGCTTCTGGACGAGCTGTTCTGCTCTCCACCAACGCAACATCCTCCTCCTGCTGAGGCAGCATTACAGCACCCCACGTGCAGTCATCTTGGGATTTTGCAGAAATGAGAGGTAGGCGCAATTGAATCAGGATTGCCCAGGAAATGTTAGAGCAGCTCTAGAAGCTAACACAGTTGGCTGGGAAGAAGCTGATTTCAGAAATGAGCACCCTGGCATTTGGGTCACACAGGCTCATGCCAGTTGATCTGGCAGAACCAGAACCCTCCGTGCATTTCTGCAGGGCATTTAGTACTTTTAAAACATATCTCCTTTAGCAGAGATTTGTTGTACAGGGTGGCCAGAACCCTTGTAGAGTGCTGCGAGAATGTAAGTCAAGTCTCAATACATGAGACACATGGTCAGTTAAAATACACTTCTCCTGCAATTCCACTGCAGTGTATGCATTTAATTTCCTGCAGGTCTGTGGGTGTCAGATGCACTCTTCAGTTCAAAGCTTCCTTTTTGTGCCATGGACTTCATAAAGCGGTTTGGGCTGTCAGAATGTCCTTTGTTATTCATGATGGGCTTGGATGGCTGTTTGTACTTGGATGGAGGGGCAGCCGTCTGTGCAGCCCTCTGTTTCACTGCAGGGTTTCCTGGGACTGGCACCAAAAGGAGACTGGAGCTCGTTTCACCCTTGCAAAGTCATAAATACATAACAGTATGGTAGAGAGGCCTTGTTCTGGAAATGTTACAGCATTTGGTCTTGCTTTTCCTTCTTGGAGCAGGGTGTGTAGGTGGGGGGAGCAGAGCTGAGCTTATCTGGAGTGAATGCAGAAGGGCTGTGCACAGTCTACAGCTGCCCCAGTGGTCACCTACCATCAAGCAGGGCCATGGAGATGGGTAGCTCTCACTGGGGAACCTGGTTCCTGGGATATTTAACATGTGTGACTTGGTTGGGATTTGTCATTTCAGCTGAGTCCTTTTCTGTGCTTTGAGCATTAAGTCATGTAATGCTGTATTGTTGGGACCAGCTCTCTCTCCAGCCCAGGCTGGACTGAGGAAGGCTGGAGGCAGGGACAGGAGTTGTCTTGTGGTTTGCTGCCACTTTTCCTGCCTCTGCCATCCTTCCCAGTGGAGCAGTCTTGTCAGCAATACTGACCAGGGACTGCCCAGGCCAGGGGTGCCAGCTCTGCTGAGTGCCAAGTTCTGTGAGCTTACAGGGGAGGTGAGGAACCAACACCTGCTGAATTTCAGCTCCAAAATACCAGCATTGCTGTGGCTGCCAGTGGCCCTTCCATCCAGTTAATCCACTATGGCTGTCAGTCTCCCTGGCAGTGTGTCAGAAAGCTTTAGCATTACTCTTCCCCCTGCTTCCTACTGGAGAGACAAACCCACAAACTTTATTTCCCCTCCAGATTTTGCCTGCAGCACTGTGGCTCTAAACATCTGTTCTCTGGGCTCTGCTGTTTCTGGTGCGTATGGAGGCTGGTGCTGAAACAAAATCAGTTGCTGAAAGGGAGGTGCAAGCTGTACAAGGGAAGAAATGTGATCTGAGTAGTGTAGAGTAAGACATGCAGAGCCTGAGACTGAACTGGTGCCTGAGTCTTCTGTTTGCTCTTGCTGAAAATGTGGGCAAATCTTCTCCTGCTCTTGACAATATCCTGACCAGCAGTGCATGGAGTGCACGAGTGCATCACTCATCACCTTTGGGTCAGTGTTTATAGTGGTAGTCAAGGTCTTCTGCTTTCCCTGTCTAGCTAAGCCATCCTCAAGGTGGAACTCATGTTGTAGGATGCTTAATGAACCCAGATGTTCTGATAGCCAGGGAAGGATAACAAAAACCCATGGGCTTGGGTCTGGTTGTACAATAGTTTCTTTGGCACTACTGAAGTCATATAAATATACACATACAAGAGATGAAAAACCAGTCAGACAAAGAACATAACAGCCACTATGAATACAGAATAAATTTATCTCCTTGTTTCTGAACGAAGCTGGCCAATGTTAGATAGCAACTTATAAATAAGATGTGGCTGTAATTGTGTTTCTTGTTCCATTTTTCCCTCTCTGCTAACCAGGCTGCTCTCTCACCCTCCAAGAGCTTTTGTAGCATGAGGGCTGGGGAGATGACCATGGTTGGGAGTACTGTCTTAGGGGATTGCAAAAGCAGAATATTGCTGCCAAGAGAGGAGGAGCAGCCTCATGCTGATTATCTAATGGACCCATGTAGTGTGAGCAGGTACCTGCTGTGCATAAATAGCCCTTTGGTGGGGGAATCATCCTGTGTGCATAGGAAATGCCTCTGTAGCTCCCTTGGGAGCTATCAGACAGGCTGAGCTCAGGACTGGGCCAGAATGATACCCCAGCATGGCAGGTAGTGGTTGGAAGGCAGCCAGGAGTTTCTCTCCTGGGAGTTTTATTTCAGGCTTTGCTGTTATTTGCTGGGTTGTGAACATGTCTGTTTACACTCCCCCGTATCAGAGGCTTTCAGCTACTTTGGTTTTTAATGGTTATTGATGTCATCAATGCTTCTGGGTTCAGGTGGTGGTTGGAGCAGTGGAGTTCTGGTTGCAGTGAGAAAGAAGCAGAGGTCTAGCTCCAGAGGTCAGAGCCACTGCCTGCACCGTCTCTCCCGAGTGCTGAACTACACTGTGGATCTTGTGCTTAGCAGAGAGGCACAACAGTTGCTTTTGGCCAGGGGAAATTTGCAGATTAATAAATTACTGTCTGTAAAACACTTTGAAGATGGAAAGCCCTGTGCAGCTCCTCAGGATTATTACTGTATGGCTCTTACTCTACTGATGGGGTTCCAGTCGCCTTATTTTCCTTATGATTTGTGACAGCCCCAGAAGCTGAGAAGCTTATTTTAGTGTGTAAAGTCAAAAGAAAAACAGATTAAACTGCATTATTGTTTTCTAAAGAGACTAAATCCCTCCCCCACCATCATCTCCTGGGATTTCCTGACTTCCTCCTACTCTTCCAATCTCAGCTTCTTGCTGTCCTAATTTAGGACGTGATTTTATAACCATCCATACCCATCTGTGAGCTACTGTGGTTGTAGAAGTTTATGGCACTTGGGGGCATGAAGTCATTGACACTGAGGGTGTTGAAAGCTGCACAGCCCTGGAGTGGATGGAGATAAAACCCATGGAGCAGAGCTGACCTGGGTGCAGATGTGTCCTCACAGCCGCCAGCCTCCCTCCACACCAGCCAGAGCTGTGCCCACTGAGGAGATAAAACCTCGGGTCTGCTTCTTGTCAGCTGAGGAAACGGGTTGTGAGGGGTGAGCTCTGTGCAGGCGTCATGGTGTGACCTATCTGCATTGAAGTGCAGGAGGCACTGTGGGGGAAAGCAGCCCTTTCTGGGTGTGCTGCTGATACAGCACTGAACAGCCACCTTTGCTCCTGTGTGCGTATCAAATAGGGCATCAGGGAGCTGTCATGTCCCCCTGTCACAGCCACAGGGCTGTGCTCTCACTGTCAGAGCTTTTGTGGCACTCAGGTGACTCTGCTGGACTCTTGGACCTTGTAGTGCATTTTGTGCCTGCTGTGTTTGTTTGGTTCTCATCCTTGTCCGAGGACAGCTGCTGCAGCATCTTTGTAACGCAGACATCCCTGTGGGATGGGCAGGGGAGAATTGCTGACTGTATTTTAAAGCAGGCAACAGAGCACCTGGCTAAGTGCAGTGACTGGGCTGCATAGCTAAGCAAGCCTGTTGGCAGAGCCAGGAGTTTAGCCTGGACCTTGTCAAGTCCCAGTGTGGTGTCCCAGGCACACAGGAGCTCCTGCCAGCTTAAGCACAGCTCAGCAGTGATGCTGATCAGGTAAACCCCCTTTTCATGCTGCCTCTCCTGCTTTGCAATGGGGTGTTCCATTTCCTGTACCTCTCCCCTTCCTATGCTGCTCTGCTTTGCTTCACGCATAAATTTTCTCAATGAAGTGGGATGGAAAGTAGCTGTTTGCTCTTCTTATCCTTCAGGGAAGCAGTTCATGCCCCTACCTTTATCTTTTTGATCTCAAATTTAAAGAAAGCCTCCAGAAAAATATGTCAAGCTTGCTAGAGAAATCTGAATATAATTTTTTTTTTGGCCCAGTTGCTGGGGGTAACCAAAATACTCTGCCACATGCAGTAAACAGCTTTGTGCACAGATAGAGAGTGAAGTCACAGAGCTCACTGTGGAGGAGTTCTAAGAGACACAAATAAGGACTACCCAGTGTTAGAGGCTGTGCTTGATGAGATAAGGCAATTCAGAGTCAGAAGCTCTGGGCTCCATTACAGAATCACGGTTTTTTGGATGTCTTGCTTTGGCTGCTTCCCCTGAAGTCAACAGTTTATGCAGTCAGCTTGTTTTCCATGGCTTTGGCAGAAGCAGATTTTTCACAGCTGTTTAAATTAGACATTCAGGGTCTAAAGTTTATCAACTGCCATGTACAGGTGCTTTTCAAAACTGAGCCATTCTGCAACAGAAGGTCCTTTTCCTTCTTCTTTTCTGAGCTGTCCTACCTATTCAAATTATAAAAGCACTTGGGGGGAGAGAGAGACTCCATCCTAGTGTGCAGCATCCAGATGTGAGGCTTCTGTGGGGGCATCACAGCTTGGTGGCAACACAGGATGAATATGATGAAACCTGGGAGAAGTGTAAAACCATGTCACCAATGCCATCACAGCAGAACTACATGGATGGGGTTGGGCTGTGTGGGAGGTTTGTGCCAGGACCACTTCCACCTCCTTGCTCTACGGGAAAGGCTGTGGGAGGGAGGCAGTGGGGTTATGAGAGGCCTCTTTGGATGCATTTCCATTGGAAGCGAGATTACAAATTTCTGCAGAGTTGGCACAGCCTCTAGGCTGAGCCTCCAAGGCAGCATTCAGCTACAACCAGTTTTTAGGTGTTCTGTGGCCACCGTCACTGCTGCAGAAGTAGTGAGAGCAAATGGTGAGAGCCAGCTGCTCTTGGCTGGGCCTAACCCAACTTCTGTGTCATTCTCACCCACCTCAGTGTGTTTTGGTTTGTGCCTGTTCTCCCAGTTGAGGGCAGAGCTTCTCATTTGTTCTGCTCCATGCTTCTCTTCTCCTGCCCTGCTGTATGGTCAGATGGGATACTGCTGAGCAGAGAACACAGCCAGGGAACAGGGGCTGGTCTTGTGCAGGATGGAAAAGGAAGAATGCAGACACAGTGGGGAGAGTGGGTGCTCCTGCACTGGCATAAATGGGAGATGCACCCACACATGGTGCTGGCCACAGCTGGTGTCTCCTGTGCTCACAGCAGGGCTTCTCCATTCAGTCTGGCTTCCTCTCCTTCCTTCTCACCGACTGAGCTTGAAAGATGGCGGTGAGGAAAATTTTTTTAAAGGTAGTAACAATTAATTCTTGCTTAATTGCTTTGTGTGATCAGCTTTTTCTGCCTTATTGATGCTGATCCGTGCATCATGGTTACAGGCTGGCCTTGCTGTGCCCCCTGGGTACAGGCTGACTCATACCAGCTTTGCTTTAAGGTAATGCAGCAGGGACAGATGAAGAAAGTAGGAAGCTGTTGAGATGTGACTTGGCAGCCCCAAAAAGCCACCTATTTCATGGGTCAGGACAAAAGAAGTTGGCCAGGAGGTCAAGGGAGGTGATTCTGCCCCTCTGTTCTGTTGAGACCCCATCTGCAGTGCTGTGTTCAGCTCTGGGATCCCCAGCATCAATCAGCAGAGTGAGTTCAGAGGAGGGCATGAAGTTGATCTGAGAGCTGGAGCCCCTCTCCTATGAAGACAGGCTGAGAGAGTTGTGGCTGCTCAGCCTGGAAAAGAAATGGCTCTGAGGAGACCTTACAGAAAGCTGCAGAAGGACTTCTCACAAGGGTGTGTAGTGAAGGACAAGGGAGGATGACCTTAAGCTTAGGGAGGGTAGGTTTAAATTTGATATTAGGAAGAATTCTTTGCTGTGGAGGTGGTGAGGCACAGGAAGAGGATGCCCAGAAAAGCTGTGGATGAACTATCCCTGGAAGTGTTCAAGACCAGGTTAAATGGGTCATTAAGAAATGTGGTATAGAGGGAGATGTCCCTGCACCCACAGCAAGGGTTTTGGAACCGGGTGATTTTTAAGGTTCCTTCCAACCAAATCATCCTATGATAGTGCAGCCTCTTCTGATGCTGCAGCTCAAGTGTGAGGAACAGGGATCGTTAATCTGGCAGCACTGATGGCTTTGTGTCCTGCTGCCACTGCAGGGTCCCAATCTGCATGCAAGGCAGGCCCCCTCGAGGCACATGAAATCAAGGTGGGCATCCTTATCCTCACCCTTCTGCCCTGCCTGCACTTTGTCTTCCAATTCTGGAGATGGGTGTTTGTGACTGCATTTCTCTTCACAGAGAAAAGCAAGGCACAACTTCCCAGGGATATTTCTGGAAATCGCAGTGAGGAACCTCAGAGAAAGAAAAAACAATTCTTATCTCAATTTCTGCTCCTCTTGTTCACAAGTGGAATGCATTGTAGAAGATTATTTACCTGGAGGGAATTAGTAATTGGATTCTGATGTGAGTGTTTTGATTCACTGACCAACTGAATCCAAGTGTGTGTGTGTGTAAGGACTGTCGGCTGGCAGTCACAAGATTCTGTGCAGTTGAGTGCTTGTGCAGATTCACTTTAGATGTAGTGTAATGTATTATAGAATAATACAGTATAATAAAGTCGTTAATTAGCCCTCTGATATCCATGGAGTCAGATGCATCATTCCTCCCCTTCATCAGGGGTTGCCCTGCTTTTACTGTAGGTGTTTCCTTCCACCATGCAGCCTGTATGGTCCTCACCCCTTTTCCTAAGCAGGGCTGTGCAAACAGGACCGTTTCTTGCCTTTTTCCCATGTTGTCTGTCCCAGGTAGGTGTTGTGGGTCATGGGCTTGCTGTGCAATTGCAGAGCATTCAGCAGTAAGAGGGGTCAAGGGAGCTGCGGTGCTCTTGATTGATACTGAGGACAAGGTGGCTTCTGTCAAAATCATTTTGCAGAGGCATTTCTAGGAAGGTGCATTTGTGGGATGGTGTATTTTTAGAGAATTTTACTGTGTCCCTCAGGTGTATGTGTAGTGCTCCATTTGCTGCAGCATAGAGGAGAGATGGAGTTGGATATAGCTCCATCTTCTCACTAGTTTCCATTTGTTAGGGAACCTCTGGAGTCACAGCATGAATGCTGATCCCAGATGATTTAATCAGGAGCTGCTCTTCACTCCTGCAGCTGTTTTGTGCAGGAAATGTTTCAAGAGAGAAGAAGCTCACTACTGAGGCTTAGCCAGTGAAAACAAGTGTGAGTTCTACAAATGGGCACAGCACCATAGAAGTTAGTGCTCCTTCTCACAATTAGAACTGGATCCTTGCATCCTTTTTCTGCAGTGCTCCCTCAAATCACTTTGTTGCTGGAATCAGCATGTATCAATGAGTGCATATATTTTTTTTTCCTAGTGGGACTTCTTTATGGCAATGAAGGGTCAGTCGTGCCATTTATTCAGGCTATCTCCAATTTAGACTGACACACAAGTAGTTGCATGCTGATGTTAGCAGCAAGTAGGCTCTGAATCTCCAGTAGACCTTAAAATAGTGGAAAGAGCACAAAATGTTCTGGGGAGCTGTTGGATGCAAATAAAATTATAGCAATAATAATGTGAGTGTCCCCTCTACTTTAATGGATGTGTGTGGACATGCTGCCCCATCTGCTGGGCTCTGCTGCAGGAGTGCCACCACAGCAAAGGTTGCTGTTGTCACAGGGAGGAGGGCACTGTCACAGCTGAGGAGGAGGAGGCTCACAAAGGTGTGTGTGAGGGGTGCCCTGCAGTTCTCACACATTATATCAGGCAGAGCCTGGCTATCTGGGGAGCAAAACACCCCAAAATGTAGAAACAGCAGTGTAACTGTCAGCATGGCACAGGGAGGAGGGAAGCTGTGCAAAGCACCCCAATTTCTGTCCTCGGTGTTTTATGTGTTAAGGACATTTTGCTGCAGCCTGTGGTGCTCCTGCCATCTCTGCTCTGAGTGACGGGTCATGGCAGTACTTCCTGAGCCCTCGGGGTTGTGCTGGGTGGCTTTGCCCTGGCAGCCAGGAGGAGTCCTTGCCTGGGGAGGGAGGCACAGCCTGGGATCTCCCCCTGCACAGCTGCTCCTGTGCTCTGGCTGTAGCTGTTCATTGCCAGCTGTGTCTGGGGTTCAGCTCAGAGCTTGCAGCACCCCAGGGCAGGGCACGTGGGGAGCCTTAGCACCACCTGTTTGCTGTGCCAGTGTCCCTGAAGCCAGGCTGGCTCTGAGACAAAACCTCCAGGTACAGCTCTTACAGTAAAACAGTAACAGTCCCCTCTTCCCAAGCCAAGAAGGCGAGGCCTGGGCATTGTTTTAGAGAAATGTAGGAAGAAAAAAAAAGAAAATAGTTGTATTTATTTTCAATAACTCATTCAGGTTGAACGGGTAAGTAGTTTTACAGTGCTGATTTATGGGCTGTTGCAAAATGCAAGAGCTGCTCATGATTGCAAATTTCATTGATCTTGACTCCAAGAATTTCAGTACAGTAATGTTTTATATAGTTTCCTCTCTCCCCAGTCCTGCCATTTGAAGTAATAAGGATGATTTGCCTTTATGCAGCCCAAGAGGAGGCGCAAGTCAGATGCTGGGAAGAGAACCTGGGCATCCTGATTTACAGAGCCAGGTCTGCTCCTTTCAGAGGGGAAGCCTTTCTTTACAGAAAAAAGTGCCCTGTCTCCATGAGTAACAGTCCCTGCTTTGTCATGCAGTTAGCAGGCAGTCTCTGCAGGCTCATTTGTCTCATTGCCACTCTAAGGACATTGACCATGCCTGGTTCATGGCCCCACCAGCGTAAAGCAGTCTGCTGGTTCCAGTTTGCCCTGATCAGGGTGGTAATGGGTCATTATGCTCCTTCTCAGGGTGTCAGGCTTCCAACAGTGGTTTGGTCTTTGAAAAGGAGCCTCAGCACTGCCTGTGGTAGCAGCCATAGTGTGTGATACTTTTGAAAGATCTGTATGATTTTAGATGATGAACACTCTCCAGGTATTTGGGGTTGGGGTTCCTCTGAACAAATGCTTGTGTTCTGGGGAGCTTCACTGCCTTTTCCTAGCCCAATTCATTCTCTTCCTCCAGAAGTAGCACTCTGTCATATGGGTGTTTGGCATACTGCAGGAGGAGCAGTGCAGCTTGCATTTACATTTATGTGTAAACCCACCAGAAAACATTTCTATTCTTACTGGCCCAGATTCCTCCTGCCCATGACTAACCATTGCTGAGCCACAGGAGTTAGCATCACTGCCTTTAAGCAGCCTGTCTTCTCAAAGGTTTATCTCTGCTTTTTTAAATTAAATATGAATTTGGGGGCAAGCTACATCCCACTGTCTATTTAGGGAAGAATAAATGCCAGAAATCCTGCTTTGGGCCTGTGAAGTCAGTTCAGAAGAATTCAGAAGAATTGGGCTCAAAGAGCATATTGTATTCTATTTCTCCTCTCAGTCTGAGTTCTTCTAATATCTACAAATGGGAGAGGCTTTGCAGTGTCGTCTCTGGTGAGCCTGTGTGTGATGTGCTGAGACACTGCTCCCAAGGACTGCTGCAGGCAGCACACCCCTCTCCTGTTTGACTCATTTTCGGCTCTCAGACGTCAGGCTGCCCCAGCAAATGCCTCCCAGCAGCTCCAGGAGAGCCCTGGGAAGTGTGCCACGCTGTGCTCTGCCTTGTCAGCATGGGGAGCAGGAGGTGCAGCGACAGCAGCCTCCCTGTGTGTCTCAGTTGGCTCTGACAGCGCAGGTTGCTCCCAGGTTTGCTGACACCCTGGGACTGTGCTTTGCTTGCACTGAGTCCCTGCCTGCCTGGGCATCCTGATGGGTGGGAGGAACGGAGTGGAGAGGAGTCCGTGGAAGAGAAATGGGTTTGGACTGTGCTTTTTGTGGTGAAATTGTTTGCTAATGACAAGAATATTTTTTAAAAGAAATTAATTAAAGAAAAAAAGCTCTGTACAGCTTTGTCTCATGCTGGCTGTTTTCTGTGTCGGTCCTAGTCTGCTGAGAGCCACTCTGAGTCACTGCCTGTTGTTGAGCTGTGCTTGGGGTTTGCACCTGGGCACTGCCTGGGAATACAGGAGACCTTGCTGCTACCTGCTCCTTACTGTTCCTTCTGCCCTCTAGGCTCCAGCTCTAAACTTCACTCTCAACAGTCTTTCTGCTTGTACTCATTGTGTTGTCCTGGTGTGCACAGCTATCACATGAATCCATCACAGGATAGACAGTCCTCACTTCTGGAACCCACAGTCCAGCTTCTTCTGGCAGGGAAAGTGACCCACAGCTCTAAGGGAGTGTTGATGTTTGATTTTTTTTTCCCCTCCTATTTCAGCACGTCTATTTCCATCTTCCCTATCATTATGTATGGATGCACACGCACCTCTGGCATTGTTGTCATCCAAATTTTATCTTCCTACATACGACTTTTGTGGTAAATTTTCTTGGAGCTCTGTAGGAAGCCTAGTTTTATGCAGGAATATCCTATTCTATTGTCCTGGTGAGAGATAAATAGCTTGGCATAAATGTAGGAGGTGTACAAATGAAAACAGAAGTTTCCAGGTTCTCTAGAAATGAACACAATGTTCTTGCTCTGTTTTATAAAAGCTCAGCTTGCTTTCATTGAGAACACTACAGTTTTGTCTCTGATTTTAATGGGGACAGAACCAAGGGCTGTGGGGAGCACGGGCAGAACTGTTATCCCCCTGCAGACTTGCAAGCCTAAGGCACCTTGTTCTTCCTGACTGCAGAGCGCTGCGATGACTGGGGTGTGGACACCATGAAGCAGATCCAGATTTATGATGGGGAACCTGCCAAGATCAAATGCCCACTTTTTGAGACCTTCTTGAAGTACAACTACAGCACAGCCCATTCTGCTGGCCTAACCCTGATCTGGTACCGGATCGCGCAGGACCGGGATCTGGAGGAGCCCATTAATTATCGTCTCCCTGACAATCACATCAGTAAGGATAAAGACACCCTTTGGTTCTGGCCTGCTCTTCTCAATGACACTGGGAATTACACCTGCATGCTCAGGTAGGTCGTGTGCAGTTTCTGTACATCTCCAGTGCAATCAAAGGACTTTTGTGGAGGTGGGGAAATGAGGCTGTTAGCACCAGAACTTCCTGTGGGGAGACTACCACTTACAAAAGCATTAATGGGAAAAGAATGTTGCAATTATAGGACTGCTCAGTGCTGAGCCAATTTACATGGCAATAATGCTTGGAGCCTTGCAGACACTAATGAGAGTGCCTCTCCTTGCTGCAAGTGTCCGTGAAAATATTATTGCTGAGCCCATGGCAAAATCCACAGGCACTCACCATTAAGAAGTGATCTGCATGTCTAGAGTAAAAATAGCTTCAGATGCAGGGGTAATGTTTTGACTGCACGCTAATTTGGCAAAGATTCATGAGATTCAGACTTCTAGGAAATTAAAAGTGTCTCTAACTGTGGTGCAGAATGAATGTAGCATCTGCTATACGTAAGAGCTCTTTTTGGTCTTCCTCACGTTGTCTTTTGTCTGTGTCTTTGACCTTATGATCTGCTTTAGCAGCAGGAGAGTGGATGTTGCTTGTTAGTCATCTTTATAGGCTTTTGTGAGCTTGTGTGGCCACCTCTGGTGGGGTTTTCTTTCCCATTTACAAATGAGTCAGCACTATGATGCTTGTTATTGCAGATGTAATTTTTATTTCATTCCACTCCACTGCTGTAGGAGTAAACAAGTTTCAACTAATCAGCCCTGTTCTTGTCCACCCTTAGGAACACAACCTACTGCAGCAAAGTTGCTTTTCCCTTGGAAGTTGTTCCAAAAGACCAGCACTCTTGTGTGAGCCATTCCATAAAACCCACTGAGGAGATGTTCTACTTGGAGCATGCCAATCAGAAGATCACATGTCCAGATATTGATGGGTTTTACCCTGCCAGTGTGACACCGACTGTCAAGTGGTACCTGGTAAGAAGAACTTACTTGGGCAGCAGGGAGATGCAGTGGTGTGTGTGAAAAAGCAGTGGTTGGCATGGCAGTCATGGAACTGCGTTTCAGAGTCTTCCCAGTGATGATACTGTTAACGAAGCTTTACTAATTTTAAGAGCTCTGCTTCCATTGAGTTCAAGGGTAAAACTGCTCTTGGAAAGAAATTGAGAGCTAACACTGAAGCTTTTTTGATCAGCGTGCACAAGTGAAAAATAGTCCTAAGAGGGATTTAGGTGGCTCAGTTCAGTTATGGGCAGTGTGCCTGACCTGCTCTGTGTGAGCCTCTCACTTTCCTGTAAAGGAAACTGCCATTCATATTCCCTCTTTTTTAAAAAAACCCACCTGTTAATGAAAATTGCAACCTTTCCAAAATCTTCTGAGGTCAGGAAGTGAAGTTATTCATCAGGCTGTGCAAGACAATGGGTGTCCTGTTTGACACAATTCAGAAAACCTCTTTTCTGAAGACTGATGCATCTCTACCCCACCCTCCATACTCTTCTGATTATTAAACTGTCTCCAGCCATCTTCAGGCTCTTGCCTACAGAATTGCTGCTCAATTTTCTTAAATGTGATTT
Source organism: Geospiza fortis (assembly GCF_000277835.1). Taxonomy (NCBI): domain Eukaryota; kingdom Metazoa; phylum Chordata; class Aves; order Passeriformes; family Thraupidae; genus Geospiza; species Geospiza fortis. The sequence goes on along the minus strand of NW_005054309.1, from coordinate 1,243,370 downwards.
CACTCTTTCTCTCTAGGTGGATGCCCTTAGTCAGTAGAGAATAAGAAGTCTCAGGGGATGTAAAGTCTGAGAGTTATGGGAATAAATTCTTTAGTAACTTCCTATAAAGTATTTTTGTATAAATGAATTTAATAATAAGGGAAATTGTAAACAAATGTATGTGCTGATTTAAAAAAGAAATTAAAAAGACCCAAAAGGAAAACCCCACCTCTAAAACCCTTCAGGAAAACTTCCTTTTGTATCAAGAGGAACCATTTCATTCCAGTAGTTTAAATGCTTTACTTGTGTCATTCATTGAAATTCACATCTCGCCAATCAATTAGCAGAATGAAACAAAAAGCCCCTTGGAAGTAATTTTTCAGGCAGCAAGTCATCCATGCCTAATAAAAATCATTAAAAATGGTATATGACCCCTGTCCTAAACTACCCCATTAGGATGTATCAGATTTGGAAATGTACCATTCAAAAATAATCTCTTAGAAAATGTGCACATCTTTGGGTTTTATGACAATCAAGATGTTATCTGCATAACCTCTTTCTGAAAAGGGATCTCCAGCTTGCTATTTTGGCAGTTTTCCTTCCTTGCCTGACAGAAAGAGAGGAGTTATTAAGGTTTATGTACTATAGATTCTCGTTTGGTATTTGCAAATTCTGGAGCCTCATCCTCAGCTGAAGGCAGCCAGGAGAGCTTGATTAGTCCCGAAAGATGGACATCAATGGGGTACATGTCCTTTAGTCTTGGTATCCATTTGTGAATAAGTCATCATTTTCTTCTTATCACTTTTTGCTTTGTTCTTCACTCTGCTGAGGTGCTCACTTTGATTGCCAAGGTACTTCTGGATCAGAGATCTCTCCTTTATAAAATTGGCTGTGTTTAAAGTGGGATAAAGTTATTAGGGTGATCTGCTTCATCACTTCATTTTTGAGGTGAACATAGCAGTCTATACTCCAACATGCTCAAAGTTCATGGTATTTAGGTCTGACCTACATCATGAACCCAAGTGTCATATAAATAGTTTAAATCAGATCTTTGTAGAAACATTTAAACCAATATCTGCACTTTTGAGTCGCAAACTCAAGTATTTTTCTGCCTGACTCCAGAACTGCAACTCGGTGGATGGCTTCTATGAGCGATATCCCCAGGGGCCCAGGCTTGTCATTGGCATTGTCCGCAGTGCCTACAAAGGGAATTACACTTGCATTGTGACATTCAAGGACCATGGAAGAACCTATAATCTCACCAGAACCGTAAAGATGAAGGTGGTGGGTAAGAATGACTTTAAAATGTGTAAAATGTATGTTGGTAACTGCAGAAGTGGTAAAAACAGCTGGGAGAGTTTGTTGCAGGATCCATTTGTGGTTGTAGTCAATCTGTGTTACCCAACTGACCTGATGGTTTTTTTCTTGCTGGGGTCAGACTTGTGTGGCTGTCCAGAACATACTGCAGTAGATGTCTCTCCTACCACCTTGTCAAATGCCCCAAACACAGAGAGTGGCCAGCCTCAGGCTGGTGAGGTTCAGCCCATGAGATGGCCAGGGGTACCCTCTGCTGGCATGTGAATGCATAACCTTGGCACTCCTGCTCGTGGTCTCCTGTGCCCTTTGCTCATTACTATTTGTGGGATTATCACTTCATAGCCAACTTGTCTTGATCTTCTTGGAATCTCAAAGCCATTTGTGCTGGGACTGAGACTGCTAATCAGCCAGGCAGAGCTCCAGGTACCCACTGCTTGGACACATCCGTCCCAGGCACAGAGGCTCAGCCTACCTGCCAGGGAATTGCAGAGTTTAAAAACTTAGTGAGCTGTAGGATACATTCTGAGTTCCACGGAAACAGCTGTTTTAAGGGTTGAAATAGATATTTGTGATGCAACATGAGGTTTGTATCTTGTTTTTTAGAAGCAGCAGTAAAAAGAAACTGGTACAGGCTATGCCTTGGGAAGATGAGAAGGTTATGGAGCTCTTCTCGTGTGAGAGGCCCAAACTAGCTTACCTAAACTTTGGGAAGCCTTAAAATCTGGACCCGACCCTGAGTTTGTGGATTAGGATTAGATTTGTGTGTGCATAGAACTGCAGCAGTAATGCATCACGAGTCAGACTGGGGAATGTGCACTGCGGCGCGAGGGCATCGGGAGTGAGCTGCAAGGATTCCAGGTTTTCATGAAGTCTGGGGGCCCATGGGGGCTCTCTGTTGTCTCCTGCAGGATCTCCAAACAAGGCCTTGCCACCACAGTTCACCTCTCCAAATGAGAAAGTTGTGTACGAACTGGAAGCAGGTAAAGTCCAACACTCACAGCGTGCCAGTGGGACAGGGAGACCCAGCCAGGCACAAAGCTCTCCCCTTCCACTGTATCCCTGATGCTTTCCCTCACGGAGCGCTCGAGCTGCCACAGGTTGCCTGGTGGACAGTGTGGGATGCTAGTTTTTGATGGAGAGCGCAGCTTTAAAAGCTGATTTTTTGCAAGATATTCAGGCTTGATGATACAGAACTGCAGCTGCAGAAGCAGATGAACTGGGGACACTCAGCTGCTTAGGAGAATTCCTGTAGGACCTTGTTTCAGCCCTGGCCCTGGCTGTGGTTTGCTCCCATCCTCCCTCATTCACCCCTAGAGTGGCTTTAAGCTTCTAGCCAATTCTTGCTCATCTCCCCTTTTTTTGGCTGATGGCTTCTAATTAATGACAGCTCTCCTCTGCTGACCACTGGGTAATGGGGTGCCACACCCTTTCCCTCACCCCTTCCCCCACACCATCAGTTTTGCCTAATAGCTTTTTGGAGCAATTCCCTACATCAAATGGATTGTGTCCCATTACATTGCTGTAATAAATGTGGTGGCAATGATCATGATTAGCACCAGAGTCTTCACTTTAAAGAACAGCTCTTTTGGCTCAGAAGGTCAGATTTCATCCATAGTCCTCTGTAAGATAAAATCACTTACTGATCACCAAGATATTCACACTCCCAAGTCTGATCTTGAGCAGAAGTCAAATTTCTGAAGAAGTATTTCCAAACCAAAATGCTTTCGTGGAGCTTGAGCCTTCACTTCATGGCATCTGTCCCCTGTGCAGTGGGATTGATTAGCACTGCCTGGGTTTCCAAGGAAGTGGTTGGCATGGACCATGTCCCTTTGGGTGGGTCACTTCATGCAGTCAAGGAATTTGTAACACATTTGAGAAGGCAGGACATCTTTTTCTATTTATCTCTCTGTCACAAATCCTCAAGTCCAGGGATGTTAAGCTGTTACTACAATTTATGTCAGAAAGTGGATGTAGGCCTCATTCTTTCCTGAAGGGACACAGAGCTGAGTCTGGTAGGGTTTTGGAAAGCACTGAAGTGAGGGGGGTGCTGTTCCTGCACTGCAATACCTTTTCTCCTAGGAGATGATGGTCCTTTCTTTGCAGGTGAGGACCTTATCCTGCCCTGTGAGGTTTTCTTCACATTCCTGAAAGACTCCCGGACCGAGGTGTGGTGGACCATAGATGGGAGAAACACAGATGACATCACGGACCCCAAGATAAAAGTCACACAAAGGTAACATCTAATGTGAACCTTCATTTCTGATTCCCTGTGTCCTGTGTGGGTACAGGCATGTGACAGTCCTAATGGAGTGTGTAGTCTCCCTGTTAATCAGAAGCCCCTGTGTCTGCACCATGCTATGATGAGCACCAGGACCTCCAAGGAGGAGGCCTCCAGACCTGGACAGTGTCATATCTTACAGATGGATTTGAGGGAGCTTTGTTAACCAGTTCACATCATCATTTCTTCAGGTCCTGGTAGCTGCTGTTGTTGTGGGACTTAAAAAACAAGGGCTGACAATTCTATTTAGAGGAGTGTTCCCAAATAGCATAGGGTATAAAAGGGTTTCAGAAAAACAGAGGCTGAAAACAAAAATGTAATATTATACATAGTATTGATTAGGAAGAATAGAGATTCAATCACACAAAGAACCCAAATGAGGACCAAAGTCCCATTTGCTGGATGCTGAATTACAAGTGAAAGGCAGTCACTGCCCCAGCTGATGTGCAAAAACCAATGTAGAAAAAAGAAAGGCAGAAGGAAATACTGTATCCTCATTTTGCAGACGGTCAATTCAGGCAGAGAGAGACAAAGTGACTCATCCAGGACTGCATAGGGAATGTGACGTGAGCTGTGAATCTTGAGTTCATGAGATCTTCGTGTTTATAGGCAAGAACTTCCATTTCCTCTAAAAGGCAGTGTGGCACAGCTGCAATGAGAAAATTATGAGTGGTAAAATAAATATTAAGGAAAATCAGATAAAGGAATAGCTGCAGCTGTATTGCAGTCTGAAGTGTATATTGATTTATAAATATCCAGTTATGTGTTTCGGCCTTTTTAAAGGAAGAGGTTATATCAGGGAAAGGAATATCTGTCACTAAAAACTTGCTGCACTTTCACATGTGTAATGCTCTAGTTTTTCTCTTACAGTGAAATTACCAGAGATTTTGAAGACAAAACTGTGATAAGGACTCTGACAGTGGCAAAAGCCACGGCGGAGGAGCTGAAGCGGAATTACACTTGCCACGCCAGGAACGCCAAGGGCGAGGAGCGCAGCCAGGCCGTGGTGCGCGTGAAAGGTGCGGAGCCTGCAGGGCTGGGGGTGCTGGGGGGCTCTGCTGCTGCCTTCAGCCTTGCCCTGAAAAACAGCAAGGGGGCAAAGAGTTCCATCTGCCCTTTCTGCCCAACACAGTCTGTTCTGTAGGCACTGCTGCCATACTGCGCCACTTCTCAGAGGCAGGGAACAAAGGGCTCCCCCATGGGCAAGTTCATGGGTAGAGAAAGGACAGATCTGTTATCCTTATCCCATCCCTGTGCTGTTGAGTTTGTGAGGTCTCCAGGACAAGGTGAGAGATGAGAATCTGACTCCATGTTCTCAGAAGGCTGATTTATTATTATATGATATGATATTATATTATATTAAAGAATGCTATACTAAAACTACACTAAAGAAAGGATACAGACAGAAGGTTTAACAAGAATGAATAACAAAAACTTGTGACTGACTCCTCAGAATCCCACACAACTGATGGTGATTGGCCATTAAGTAAAAACAATTCACATGAAACTAATCCAACATGCACCTGTTGGTAAATGATCCCCAGCCACATTCCCAAGCAGCAAAACAGGGAGAAGCAAATGAGAAAATACTGTTTTTTCTCTGAGGCTTCTCATCTTCCCAGGAGAAGAAATCCTGGCAAAGGGATTTTTCAGAAGATATGACAGTGACACTATACCACAACTGAAGCTGAGGGCACAGGCTGCTTGAAATGATTTCAGGTTATTTGGTTGTGTGAGGGTTTTGCATGACACAACAGCTAGCAGTTGGCATCCTCCAGAAGACAGTCTGCACTGGCTGGCATTGCTCAGGGAGTGAGACAGTCACACCACAGAGCTCTCTGGTTTTACTCCTTGCTGTCATGATGCTGCAGTCTAGATACAGCCACCTCAGCATGGATGGTATATGATTCAGCTCTGTTCTGTGTGGGTTTTTCCAACGTCTTTTTTTCATCAAAGATTTGGTTCTTGTTTCCCAGACCCTCCTCTCAGTAATAAAAGCTATGTGAGGCTTCCTGGTTAAGGTGGATTTTTCTGCCTCCTTATCAGCCTTATCTAGAGCTTCAACACTTGCTTTTACGGTAAGCCAGATCTCCCCTCTCCCACAGGGAATGCTGCCATGGCTGGTGTAGCTCACACCAGACACCTTCTTCCCTTTACTCTGCATTATAAGCATGGAAAAGCTCTTGGAGGTCTTTACTGGAAGATCTTTTTCTTCTTGTCCTCCTTCTGTTTTAGTCTCAATACATTGAGACAAACCTTTTCTGGATTGTTAGGGAGGAACAATAGACCACACACATAACTGAGAAAGGCTGAGACCATCTGTCAGTGAGTTCATACTCCATATATAATTTTCTGGGGTGATAAAATTTGTACATGTAGCAGAAGTGAATCTGAAATACTCAGATTCTTTCACTAAATATCAGTGCCTAAATACTGTTTTCTAGTGGACTGACCTGTGCTATCCTCCCTTTTCCTCCCCACATCTGTTCTTGGTTAGTTGACAGGGTTTGCTCTGAGCAGACATGGTTACCCAGCACTCCTTCCTGCTCTATTCCACAGCAAAGTCCAAGAGCCATCCCTAGCTGCTGCTGGCAGAGCAGCCTTATGCTAAGCTCAGTGCAGCCCATCCCACTGCACATCCCATAGGAGCATCAGGCATGCCAGAACCCAACCCCTCAGCACCTGGCTTTTAGCAAGTGGCTCTATATGTTGGCTCCAACTCTTCCATTACATTAGGTCATATACATGTCTTGCTTTTTCTGGATGATTTCCCTTTCCTTCTCATGTACTTCTGCTGCTCATCACCTAATGAACGTCGATAAATTCCTTCCATTTTCGATTTTGTAATTCAGTTTTATTAGCAGCCTATTAAATATTGGAATATGGTGGTGTTTCCACTCCCTGTTGTTCTGTTATTGTGCAGTTTGCCAATTTGCACATCAACTGCCACCAACAGAGTTGCCCGGGGATACAATTAGAAATTTTCTGTCCTTAGTACAAAGAGGCAGCAGTGGTGTGACAGACAGTGCATGAGTTGGAGGGGGCCTGTGATGTTCTGGCTTGATGCCCACAGGTTACCCTGTTTGTTTGCAAGCATTTCAGCTTTTCTGTAAAGAGCTCTGATTCTTCTTTCGTGGTAGAAAGGAGTCAGGCCATGGCTAGTTATATCCTGGGTGTCGGTCTGGGACAAGCCACAAGACCTGTGTCTATTTGATAGGGAGGGACAATGTTAACTATTGCATTTATTTTGCTGCAGATGCTTTATCTGGATCTCTTAGAAGTCAGAGCAGTTGTGTTCCCCCAAGAATTCACTGATACTGCTGAGAAGGTCATGTTCATGGTCTGGCTTTGGCCTGTGCGGGTTTCTTCCACCAACAGGTCATTCTATCACCCGGGCCTCACTCAGAGACAGAATTCCAGCCTGTGCTATGGACTTGCTCTGCCAGCATAACCAGACCTAATAACCCAGCATGGGGCTCCAGGGTGGCCAGCCATCACATGTTCTGTCAGAAAAGCCTTGGCTTGATCACCTTACTCTGAAGGGGCAGCTTGGCTCCTGGCTGTTCCTCTGTGGGGTTTGTCTGCACATGACACAAGTTTGTTCCTGCTCACCTGAAGGTCCGACCTGTTCTTTAACCCTGACCCCCTGTCTATTTTCATTCTCAGTTGTAGCACCCAAGTACACTGTGGAGCTGGCCTGTGGCCTGGGGGCCACCATCCTGCTCGTTGTGGTGCTCATAGTCATCTATCACGTGTATTGGCTTGAAATGGTCCTCTTCTATCGGGCTCACTTTGGAACGGATGAAACCATTCTAGGTAAGAGTTAAAATGCTTGCTTTCTTTTATTTATCCTGCTGCAGGCCCTTTATTTTCATAGAGGAGTTTTCCTATAAGCTATTTTTAAACCTCTTCACAGCATAATGACATTTTGACCTTCCATTTCTCTATCTACATGCAGTTGTGTGGGTCATTGCTCATTAGAGCAAGAGGAGTCAGGCTTTTGGCTCAGGGAAAAGGAGAAAGAAATCCTCTGTATTCTCTGCAGAGGTGGAGCATGGACATGCCAGGCTCCCCAGGGCCCTGCCCTGCAGATCTAGCTGTATCATCCAGTCTAGAGATTGTCAAGATACATCATCAGGTTTCAATTAGTCCCGTGTTTCCCTGGTGACTCTCTGTAAAGGATTCATGATCTGATCCAGAGTGATCTGCTTTCAAATGTGGGAAGGCATCCAAAAGGATGGATGTGGAAACCACCATTCTGTCCTCAGTTCTTCCCTGTGTTACTGGGAGTTCATTGCTAGGGACTCTGAGGTGAGATTTCTCCTCTGGAGGAGGAGGAGGGTGTTTGAGCCCTTGCAGCTTGTGGTGTGAAGCTGCCACGGGGCACGGCAGCTCTCAGAGGGTGTAGGCAGGGTGCAAGTCTCTGTCTGGTGGGACTGCTCGTGTGGATAGACAGCAGCGAGGGGGAGCAGAGTCTGAGGTGTCAAAAGGCATAAGAAGCCTGGACAGAACGGGTTGGTCTGTGGGAATCTATGTTGTGGTGGTGTTCGCAGGGGTCCCAGGATGAGGGAAGAGATGAGAATCTTGACTCCATGTTTCGAAAGGCTGATTTATTATTTTATGATATATATTATTTTAAAAGAAAATGATCTATTAAAACTAATAGAAGAAAGGATTTAATCAGAAGGCTTGAAAGGAATAGAAAGGAATGGAATGATAATAAAATCTTATGACTGCTCACAGCCTCGACACAGGTGGCTGTCATTGGTCATCAAGTAAAAACAGTTTCACATGCTGGGTAAACAATTCTCCACATCACATTCCAAAGCAGCAAAACATGGAGAAGCTGAAGCTTCTAACGAAAGATCCTATAATGGGGTACCTAATTCCAGTTTGGGCCCTGGCTTTTGTGGAGTTCAATTAATCGTTGTTCTAAGATCTTCTTTGATGGGGAGGCTTTATCATCATCTTGGGCTTGTGACAGCTCACTTGCTTTTTAATCTTAGCTACTTGGATAACATGTGACCACTCTTTATGCCATTATAGGCTGAAGATCCTAACGAAAGGATTTTCCATAAAATATGTCTGTGACACTATGTGCCTTAACCTGCAGTGCCTGGGCTCCAAGTGAGCCTTCTTACCTGCTTCTGTTGCGAGTCCAAGGCCCAGCATGGGCAGTGTCACAGGTGTCCTTGTGCCCTTTGTGTCCCCCTGTGCTGTCATGCCCAGACGGGAAGGAGTACGACGTGTACGTGTCCTATGCGCGCAATGCCGAGGAGGAGGAGTTTGTGCTGCTGACGCTGCGCGGGGTCCTGGAGAACGAGTTTGGGTACAAGCTGTGTATCTTCGACAGAGACAGCCTCCCTGGGGGAAGTGAGTATCTCACAGGGGGCTGTGCTCCATGCACGTCCTCTCTATTGTTCTCTGAGGTATTGAACATTGATTGCAACGAGCCTATCCAGATTCTGTTTTGGTTTTTTTCCCTGTCACTGTTAATGAACTTTTTTTAGTGTCTTCTAATGTTTTTGCTTCGCATGACAGTGTTGCAGATGCTCCAGGCCACCAGAATGGCTGCTGTGGGGATGGTGGTTGGTTGTTTCACTTGCTCTTTCCAGGAGTGATGTGCAGAAATGTCAGCTTGGGGAACCGGAAAACGGATCTTCACGCAAACCCTCTGAGCTGCCTTAAAAAATTGGATAAAGTCAAGGCTAGAAGAGGCAGGGAAAGTGTTATACTTGATCAGCTTGCAGAGGGTAATGGAGAGTCCTTGTAAAAACCACAAGTGTCTACTTCAGGAAGGAGTGGAAAGTGTCAAAATCAGTGAGAAGATAATGTGCATCCCATTCATCCTCATTAATTAGGGAGTTTGTGTCTTATATGGCATACAACTTAGCTGCTATTACCAAAAGGACTGTGTTGCAAGTAGTGAGATTCATCTCTTCAGTAACATGTAGTCCTTTTTTACTCTTTTGAGATAAACCGTACAAGGTTCTGGAATAATGTCTGCTTCAGAGAGGCAGGGAATCACCAAGAATGGAAGTTTGTGAAGCTATCCAGATACACATACTTTCATACAAATTCCACAGCAAGGGCACAAATCTAGACAACACTCTTGATTTTTAGTTTTTTGGAGGCTGAGTTGGTTGTATGATCCTGATGCCTATTAAAAGTTCAAAGTCTGAATTTCTGCCAGTGCAGACCGCCCTACTTTGAATTCATGGGCTTTGGCTCAGGACTCCGAAGTCCTTTTTTTTTTGGTGACAAAACCTGTGCTGGGAAAGTCCTTTGGGGTGTCCCTTTTGAGTAGGAACGGGGAGGACTGCTGGATTCTCAGCCCACCTACCTGACAAAGGGAGCAGAATCAGTCTGGGTTCTATTATCTTTCCCTCCTAGATTGTTGCCAGGATCTAGGAGCACCTTAAAGTTTGAGGGTAAATAAGTATGTGTGTCTCAGTGAGACAGCTGCAATCCTGGTGCCATTCTTCCTTGAAGAGAGCCTGAATGACGTGGCAGGGCACCTTCCGGGCTCAATTTCCTTGATGCCAGTGTCAGGCTCAGAACAGGTTTGCTCTTAGCCATTTTCACCAGATGTCCATCTCCCTCCTGTTCCCTCTGCTGCCTCTTGCTCTGTTCACTTTACACAGTGTGATTTTCCTCCCAGCACTCCTCTCCTGGGCTCTCTGTCCCTCACCTTACCCCCAGAGGTTTCCATCTGTGCTCCCCTCAGTCCCTGCCAGCCCCAAGGCAGTGCCAGCCCTGCGGAGTGCTGCCAGAGTGGTTTGTCACTGCGCTGCTGTCCGCGATGCTGCTGGGGCTTCCCCGGAGCTTCTTAGCCAGGATTTGACTAATCTCCTTCTCAGGAAAGCACAGGAGCCAGGAAATAGCTTTTGGCAGCTGGTATCATGCCTCCAGAGCATGCATCTGTGTCATGGGTAGAGAGTTATGTTGTCCTTGATGAAGAAACAGTGGGAGATGGATTATCCCGTGAGTTAGCTGACAGGAACTAATCAAATGGGCTTGACAGCTAAATGAAGCTGTCTGTCAGCATTATTTTACCCTCCATTGTAATTTCTGACCAGTCAAGAGTGTTCCCTTATCAAGGAAGTGTGGGAGATCCTGCAGCAGAGAGTACAAGCACCCAGATTCACACTTACAAGGGATTTTCACATTAATTATAGACGATGACCAAGGACAGTCTACCTGCAGATGTTAGAAAATTAAAGAGGATCCACAGTTACCATGACATTTCTCTAGCTCAAAGGATGTCATTTTTGGGACACTTCACTGAAAGTCCTCAGAGTCAGTTCTAAAAATGCTCTAATCTGCTTTCGTAGATGACGGCAGCAGGAACAGATGGATGAGTAACAGAAGGTTAGGATGGTAGCACTACCAAAGCTAATTATCCCATGAGGACACTTGGGGATGGTGTGAATACTTACTTTGTGTGGGGAAACTGAGGCAAGAGGAGTGAAGGGAGTATCCAGAGTCATTCTGGACATCTGCCAGATGAGGATGTAAGCATAGACATTCAGACTTCCTGAAGCCTCTTCAGGGTGAGTCTTTCCCTTGAGTTCATGTGTTATGCAGCTGGCAATTTCCCTGCTTTGCTCCAGAGAGCCTCTTTTCCCCTTCTCATTAGAAGGAAGCTAAATCTCAGCCTGAGATCAGAAGCCCTCTTGGCCACAAGGCATCCCCACAGCACTGGGTGGTGTCACTGATGTGTAGTGCAGTGACTTTTAGGTGTAGCTCTCTTGGTTATCTCTGTGTAGCATGGGGAGGAGGAAGGGCATCTATAGGTAGTCTGGAATGGTGGAGAATATGGCACTGTGTGGGTTAGTGGGAACCAGCCCTGGTGTAGGAAGTCCCACCTGAAGTCACAGGGTTGGGAAGCACCAGTGTAGTCTAGAGAGGGCCTCCAAGGGATTTATTGTCCCCTTCAAGAGTCACCTGCTGTCACAGCAGCAGCTCAGCAGCATGTTCTTGGGCATCACTAACCACCTCAATGTTTCTTTCTCCCAGTTGTCACAGATGAAACCCTGAGCTTCATCCAGAAAAGTCGACGTCTGCTTGTTGTCCTGAGCCCCAACTACGTCTTGCAGGGGACACAGGCCCTGCTGGAGCTCAAGGCTGGCCTAGAGAATATGGCCTCCAAGGGCAACATCAAAGTCATTCTAGTGCAGTACAAAGCCATCAAGAAGAGCAAAGTGAAGGAGCTGAAGCAGGCCAAGGCAGCCTTGAATGTTATTAAATGGAAAGGCGAGAAATCCAAGTTCCCAAAGGGCAGGTTCTGGAAGCAGCTGCAGGTGGAAATGCCAGTGAAAAAAATTAGCAGGAGTTTAAGTCTTGATGGGTTGATGCATATCCCTGAAAAATGTTTGGCACAATCGGAAAACAAATCAAAACACACCTCAAAAATCCACAAGTTAGGCCAGGGAGTGGGGAGGAGCTCAGGGATTTTTCCATGAAGGACCATGTCCCAAGCATTTCAGAGGATAGTCATGTTTTCCCTGCAGCTTTGATATTGCTCTGTCATTAGAGATGAAGATGCAAACACCTGCTTTCTGCAAATGTATGTCCTTGTTCCAACCACACAAGCCCTGGGCTTAAGGTTTAAATTTGCTATCTAGGTGGGATGCATCCAGCACCTTGTGATAGCATGGCCAGTATTCCTAGATCCAGTTCCTATGGGACCTTCATTAGCATCCAGGACAGAGCTTCTTTCCAGTCCTAAGTACCTTCACTCCTTTCTGGTCCTCAGTCCCTGTTGCAGAGACTGAGGAACAATTTGCAGGGTGGCTCCAGTGTAGAGCCTTTCCTGCACGTCCCAGGTCTGTAGTCCCAATCACTTGTGGGATCACAGACTCCTGCTGCACTGTTGGGGAGCGTGGAATTTTGAAGCTCCTCATCTTTGTTCCCCAAATTTCCTTTGAAGCAGATGCATCCAGGTAGTTTGGCAATGGGAAATGGCTGTTACAGAAGCATTAAAAAAAAAAAACCCACAACTCTACTGGGTGCTATTTGTATTGTAGCACATGTAGTAACAAGTGTCCCAATCTCTGGGACTCTGCAGTCTCACAAGTGCCCCAGATCCTTCAGAGCTGCTTGTAATCCAGGGAAATCTCTCATGAGTATAGGCTGTGGAGCATGTGAGAGATGTTTATTTGTAGAGTAAACTCAGGGACTTCACAAGCACTACAAGGACCCCCAATGTACTACTGAACCTGCTTACTCTCTGTGCCACTAGCTGGTGGAAAGCCTCATGCAAGGTGCTTCCAAGGTCTTTGGAATAACGTGGATATAAGTCCAACTCAGAAGGACACCCCAGAACCTTACTTGAACTTCCTAAAAACTACTAGTTCTGTCCATGTAGGTAAGACTGTGAGGACAGGCTGAGAAAGTTGGGGATGTTCTCCCTGGAGAAGGCTCCTGGGAGACCTTTTTGTGGCCTTTCAGTGCTTAAAGGAGCTTATAAGAAAAGTGGGGACAGACTTTTTAGTAGGGCCTTTTGCAATTGCCCCTTTATGTACAAGAGGTAATGGTTTTAAACTAAAAGAGAGTAGATTCAGACTACACTTTAGGAGGACATCTTTTACAATGAGGATGGTAGAACACTGGCACAAGTTGCCAACGGAGGTGGATACCCATCCCTGGACATTCAAGGCCAGGTTGGACAGGGTTGTGAGCAATCTGATCCAGTTGAATATGTCCCTGCTTATTGCAGGGAGGGTGGCCTTTGAAGATTCTTCCCAACCCAAATTATTCTATGATTTTATAAAGACTCTCTTCAATGCCTGGTTTTGAACAACGTCACCACTTCTAATTCAGGGTTTAGGTTTAAACTAGCTTTGGCTTTACAAAGCAAGTCTCTCCCCATCTTGATTCCAGCCTAAAGCTGCAGAACAGAGAGTGTATCTCAGCTTCTGCAACATTTGCACAAAACAGAAGCACAAAAACCCGCTGTGTAGGTGTTCTTGGTTCAG